>NC_091284.1:664279179-664582210 GCF_032444005.1 Ranitomeya imitator | reverse complement strand
CCCTATCAAAGTGTATCAAAGTGTGTAACCCCTCCCCTCCCCTTGTCTGACGGCTGGTATCCAGCTGTCCCTCCTTGTTTGATTTCCCCTTTTGATATAGTTTAATATAGTTTAATTTGTTGTAGTTTTGATATTATTCCCGTATTTTGTGGAATAACACATGTTTATAATTATAGCCTAGTCGTGTATTTATTTTACACGTGGTTTATAACACCTTTCTCATTTGTTTTATAATAGATTTTATACGTATCCCCGAGTTTGATTCTGTAAGCTTTTGTTTTATTCACAGTGTATTCATATAGTGGAGAACTTAAAGCTGTTTATATGTGTCTCTACTGAACACTATGGTGAACATTAACTAAATGTTTATTTTTCACAAACAGAGAATCTGCTGTGGGTATTTGCAGTGTATTCATATAGTGGAGAACTTAAAGCTATCTATTTGTTTTTGTAAATGGTGAACACTAACTAAATGGTGAACATTACCTAAATTAGGTTAACTGTGGCTCAGAGGTTTATAGCACCTAGGTCAAGCAATTGTTGTTGTATTTGCGTACCCCATAAATGTTTATTCTCACAAACAGAAAAGTTATTGTGTCCTGAAGATGACATCTGAGGTTATTTGTTTTTTGTATTAGCTTTCTCAGAAAACAGCTGTGTTATCGGAGGGTCAGATATTTTTGTACAAACTCATGCTGTTTGGTGATCTTTGTGAAGCAGAACTTTGTTTTATAACACATTTGTACTTGTATTGTACCTGGATTGATATTTGCTTTCTCTTTTTTGTGTCCTGAAGATGGCATCTGCAAAGTTTTTTGTTATCTACTGAGGCCATTGCAAGTTGTGTTTATTCACATTGTAGCAGGTTTTATCCTTGTGGCTGCCTTATATACACAGAAGAGATATGCACCAATGTCACAACACAAGTTATAATATGACCCAATGTTACAACACAAGTAAGAAGCGGCGTGTTTTATACGAATAAAAACCAAAGACACGATATTGTAAAAAAAAAAAAAAAAATTTAAAAGATTTATTTCTCACGATAAAACAGCATCTCAAAGACATTTCAACACTATAAAAAATTCTTACAGAATATAAAAAGTAAAAACATTAAAATAGTACAATGAACAATTACACTTCTTACAAAATAATTAATATAGAGTTACAAGGCGAGTACAGCATTTTAGCCAGTACATTCTTTACATCGTGAGCCACATGGTTTGCAGCATCGGTAGAGACCTTTTTTAGGTAGCAGAGTTCCACGTGTGGTACCTAATGACGGGGAATGTAAAGATTGAATTGTACGGGGAACCGCCGCTAACTTCAGCGGTGTAGATACAGAGCGTGTCTCACTGTTGGTAATTTTTAATTCATCTAAAAGCTTCCTAGTAGCGGTGTTACCCACAACTGTAGACGGCATATTTAGTTCGGCCATAGCCTGCATAAATGAATCCCAACCCGGTGGTAAATTTCTACTGTTCAGAGCATGGCTCTGCGTTGTACTACGTACCAAATCCAGTAAGTTAGACCCTGGTATTACGGATCCTTTGAAAATAAATTCAGCATTATTATTCCATGCTGTGACATTTTTATTCTGCAGCAGCCTGTTTAGTAAAAATTCAGCATTCTTTTTATATCTCTGGTTTATATGGCTGACAATTTCAGCGATCTCATGATTTTTATCAGAGTCGGTATGATTTTTATCAGAGTCGGTATTTGGCAATTGATATATATATATATATATATAATATGACCCAATGTTACAACACAAGCAAGTAAGAAGCGGTATGTTTTATACGAATAAAAAAACCAAAGACACGATATTGTAAAAATAGAAAAAGATTTATTTCTCACAATAAAACAACAGCTCGAATTTTAACATGAAATAGACATTTAGGACTTATGTTATTATCTTTATGCACGTTGCCTGTGCTGTCTATAATTTGACTCTATCCTTGTTTTGTTGAAAATAACTGGACATACATAAGAAACCGGGCAATATATCTTTATAGAAATAACACTTCTGCACTCTTTGTGCATTTCTATCAGTTTTATTCATGCATTTATAACACACCATGTTTGATATTGGTAATTTGATTCTGGGAACACATTTTAAGTTACTTCTGCACATGTATTACTGTTTTTAGGCCATATAAATAGAAAATTATGTAGAAACCCAAAGTTTTGATAAGTGTATGAAAATACACCAATATTAACTATTTGTGCTATTTTAGGCGTAAATTTGTCCTATATGTATAGCAGTCAGGAGTTGGGGCGATGAAATATGTGTTACAAGCGTAGTGAATTGCAGATATATTCTACAGTGTATGTCATTTTGAGAAATGTGTGGCATAACCAATGTATACAGTAACAGGCGGAATGACTGAGTGTAATACTGCACTCAATACTGTGCAAAGGGTCTGAATACTTATGACCGTGTGATATTTCAGTTTTCTTTTTAATAAATTCGCAAAAAATCTACATTTCTGTTTTGTTCAGGCATGATGGCGTGCAGAGTGTACATTAATATATATATATATCTCAGAATGCAACTGAATAGTATTGCTAATTAGGCCATATAAATAGAAAATTATGTAGAAACGCAAAGTTTTGATAAGTGTATGAAAATACACCAATATTAACTATTTGTGCTATTTTAGGCGTAAATTTGTCCTATATGTATAGCAGTCAGGAGTTGGGGCGATGAAATATGTGTTACAAGTGTAGTGAATTGCAGATATATTCTACAGTGTATGTCATTTTGAGAAATGTGTGGCATAACTAATTACCTATTACGGCCACATTTCTATGCAGTGTATTTTAGAACCAGTGTTTCTGGCTGCAGACTGTAATGTGTAAGGTATTCTCATTTTTATATACTGTATTTTATAACACACCATGCCGTTTATATAATAATCACAGTTGTGTCTCTACAGGACAACGTGGCTTACAAAGACATTTCATTAATATAAGTGTGAAACTGACAGACAAGCACAGCTGTGTCTCTACAGGACATGCTGGTCACTAGACAGCCAGAGTTTCTGTGGGGGAGATATACTAACAGAGGTTCTGTTGACCCAATAAACCGGTGTAGAACGTACACAGAGAGCAACTTGCAATATTTACTAAGGTAGCGGAAATGAGTTTACTGCAGTTATCAGAGCATTGTATTTTATTTGACAGCCACAAGTCACACAGGTCATGATGATAGTGTATCTGCAGCATGTTATTTGGAAATAAAGAAGCCTTTTTTGTATTCGCCCGCATTTTATATAAAATCTGCATAAAAAAATCTTCTTGGCTACACCAAAACACGTAAGAAACAAATGTATAACTTTTAGATCTACCGCATCCACAGATATTATTCCAGCGTTCTTTAATTCTACATTATTTTAGCACATATTAATTTCACAACTTTTATATGATATTTATAACACTCATTTTATATGAGTTTTCTAACACATTCTCACGGGAATATTATATATATATATTTTGTGTTTTGCGCAATTATTTGACACTGTAATTGGCATTTTATATAAAATATGCATAAAAAATCTTCACATTCTCACGGGAATATTATATATATATTTTGTGCTCTGCATCATTATTTGACACTGTAATTCGCATTTTATATAAAATCTGCATAAAAAATCTTCTTGGCTGCACCAAAACACGTAAGAAACAAATGTATAACTTTTAGCGCTGTCGCATCCGCAGATATTATTCCAGCGTTCTTTAATTCTATATTATTTTATCACATATTAATTTCACAACTTTTATATGATATTTATAACACATTCTCATTTATAAGGGATTTATAACACAATATTGTAAAATCATTTATTGGTTCGCGGCCTTACTAATATCCTTTGAAAATAAATTCAGCATTATTATTCCATGCTGTAACATTTCTATTCTGCAGCCTCCTGTTTAGTAAAAATTCAGCATTCTTTTTATATCTTTGGTTTATATTATATTAGCTTTTTGATAATCCCGGGAGTGCCATCTATCTAGCCCTAGTATTTTTGTTATCTCAAAAGGGTGTGACACAGTCCCATATATTATTCCAGCATTCTTTAATTCTACATTATTTTAGCACATATTAATTTCACAACTTTTATATGATATTTATAACACTCATTTTATATGAGTTTTCTAACACATTCTCACGGGGATATTATATATATATATATATATACTGTATATATTTTGTGTTATGCACCATTATTTGACACTGTAATTCGCATTTTATATGCCGCTGCTTTTTCTTGTTTTTGTGTAAAAATCTCTGGCAGACAGGCACAGCTGTATCTCTACAAGACATGCGGGACACACCAGAGACATTGGAAATTGGGGGTTATAATGTCGAATTCAGAAAATAACCATTTTATATTGAATGACTAATGATTTCTATAGGCCTACTTTACTATGAAATTATGCATAAAAAATCTTCTTGGTTAACCCAAAACCGTAAGAAACAAACGCATAACTTTTAGCTCGAACACATCAGCATATATTATTACAGTTTTTTGCTGAATTAAAAATTATACAGTTATTTCATATTTTTGGGGCTTCATGACAGGAGAAATTATTGATAGAAACCCAGAGTTTTGATACGTGTATGAAAATACACCAATATTAACTATTTGTGCTATTTTAGGCACAAATTTGGTCTATATGCATAACAGGCAGGAGTTGGGGCGAAGAAATATGTGTTACATGCGTAGTGAATTGCAAATATATTCTGAAGT
Organism: Ranitomeya imitator; assembly: GCF_032444005.1. Lineage (NCBI taxonomy): Eukaryota > Metazoa > Chordata > Amphibia > Anura > Dendrobatidae > Ranitomeya > Ranitomeya imitator. The sequence goes on along the minus strand of NC_091284.1, from coordinate 664,577,456 downwards.
GTATGGCATTTTGAGAAATGTGTAGCATAACCAATTACCTATCACGGTCACTAGATGGCAGAATATCATATTAATTATACATTGGGGTTTACTTTTGGAAGCTTATAAAGGCGGTGTGTATGTGCACAGGATGACTTATTTTGTTTTTATAGTCACTAATATCCATATTAAATGACTCTTTAGCTTTATGAGTAAGAGACAACATACAAATAGAATCCTTTTCCCTAGTAGTTTTATATTCTATGTCTGATATATTTCTACACAAAGCTACAAAACTATTTTGTAGTTTATAATGTATCACAGTAGTTTCATGTGAAGTTACATCTTAGGTTCTGTTCAGACTATTGTAATATCTATAGCTTAAAATAGAGCCAAATAGCTACTTTCAAACACGGACATACACCATTGATTTTCGTCACAAATGGATCCAATATATCTCGTGTCACGGTTTATTTTTACCGCGTTGCGGTTTAAAGTTATAAGCATTTAAATAATAATTTTCTCATTAGATATGTGACTCGCGATATTTATTTGCTTAGGTTAGATCATTTTCAGTTTAACAATACATTTTATCACAAAAATGACCTTATTTGGGGCCCTAGAAACAACATAGCAGCATTAGTAAGCCCCTTTCTTTTTACATTATCAAGAATCCCTGGGTTAAGATAACGTAAGTTTATATGCATAAAGCATTTAATATAGTGCACCAAACATGATATGGTTTTTGATTTCTATGAACTGTCGCGAACAAATCATATAAGGTTAAAAATATGAATATTATTGAATATAATGTTTTACTATTGTTTACAGTATTTTATTTTCCGGGTGTTACTTTTGTTCATGTACTACTGGTTTCTTCCTCAGTTGTGATTTTTACCTTTTCTATATAAATATGGGTAAATGAATTGGCCATTATAGATTTATGGCGCTGTAAAGAGAGAGGAGAATTACAGAAAGGAGATGGCTGCAGGCAAACACACACACACAACAAACACACATAACATACAGAAAACACACAACACATACAACAAACATACATACACAACATACAGAACACACACACACACACAACACAGAACCCACACACCACAAACACACATAACATACAAAACACACACACACAACACATACAACAAACATACATACACAACATACAGAACACACACACACACACAACAAACACACATAACATACAAAACACAACATAACATACAGAAAACACACAACACATACAACAAACATACATACACAACATACAGAACACACACACACACACAAAAAACACACATAACATACAAAACACAACATAACATACAGAAAACACACAACACATACAACAAACATACATACACAACATACAGAACACACACACACACAACAAACACACATAACATACAAAACACACACAACACATACAACATACACACACACACACACAACACACAGAACACATACAACACATGCTGTATGTGTTGTGTGTTTTCTGTATGTTATGTTGTGTTTTGTATGTTATGTGTGTTTGTTGTGTGTGTGTGTGTGTTCTGTATGTTGTGTATGTATGTTTGTTGTATGTGTTGTGTGTGTGTGTTTTGTATGTTATGTGTGTTTGTGGTGTGTGGGTTCTGTGTTGTGTGTGTGTGTGTGTTCTGTATGTTGTGTATGTATGTTTGTTGTATGTGTTGTGTGTTTTCTGTATGTTATGTGTGTTTGTTGTGTGTGTGTGTTTGCCTGCAGCCATCTCCTTTCTGTAATTCTCCTCTCTCTTTACAGCGCCATAAATCTATAATGGCCAATTCATTTACCCATATTTATATAGAAAAGGTAAAAATCACAACTGAGGAAGAAACCAGTAGTACATGAACAAAAGTAACACCCGGAAAATAAAATACTGTAAACAATAGTAAAACATTATATTCAATAATATTCATATTTTTAACCTTATATGATTTGTTCGCGACAGTTCATAGAAATCAAAAACCATATCATGTTTGGTGCACTATATTAAATGCTTTATGCATATAAACTTACGTTATCTTAACCCAGGGATTCTTGATAATGTAAAAAGAAAGGGGCTTACTAATGCTGCTATGTTGTTTCTAGGGCCCCAAATAAGGTCATTTTTGTGATAAAATGTATTGTTAAACTGAAAATGATCTAACCTAAGCAAATAAATATCGCGAGTCACATATCTAATGAGAAAAATATTATTTAAATGCTTATAACTTTAAACCGCAACGCGGTAAAAATAAACCGTGACACGAGATATATTGGATCCATTTGTGACGAAAATCAATGGTGTATGTCCGTGTTTGAAAGTAGCTATTTGGCTCTATTTTAAGCTATAGATATTACAATAGTCTGAACAGAACCTAAGATGTAACTTCACATGAAACTACTGTGATACATTATAAACTACAAAATAGTTTTGTAGCTTTGTGTAGAAATATATCAGACATAGAATATAAAACTACTAGGGAAAAGGATTCTATTTGTATGTTGTCTCTTACTCATAAAGCTAAAGAGTCATTTAATATGGATATTAGTGACTATAAAAACAAAATAAGTCATCCTGTGCACATACACACCGCCTTTATAAGCTTCCAAAAGTAAACCCCAATGTATAATTAATATGATATTCTGCCATCTAGTGACCGTGATAGGTAATTGGTTATGCTACACATTTCTCAAAATGCCATACACTTCAGAATATATTTGCAATTCACTACGCATGTAACACATATTTCTTCGCCCCAACTCCTGCCTGTTATGCATATAGACCAAATTTGTGCCTAAAATAGCACAAATAGTTAATATTGGTGTATTTTCATACACGTATCAAAACTCTGGGTTTCTATCAATAATTTCTCCTGTCATGAAGCCCCAAAAATATGAAATAACTGTATAATTTTTAATTCAGCAAAAAACTGTAATAATATATGCTGATGTGTTCGAGCTAAAAGTTATGCGTTTGTTTCTTACGGTTTTGGGTTAACCAAGAAGATTTTTTATGCATAATTTCATAGTAAAGTAGGCCTATAGAAATCATTAGTCATTCAATATAAAATGGTTATTTTCTGAATTCGACATTATAACCCCCAATTTCCAATGTCTCTGGTGTGTCCCGCATGTCTTGTAGAGATACAGCTGTGCCTGTCTGCCAGAGATTTTTACACAAAAACAAGAAAAAGCAGCGGCATATAAAATGCGAATTACAGTGTCAAATAATGGTGCATAACACAAAATATATACAGTATATATATATATATATATAATATCCCCGTGAGAATGTGTTAGAAAACTCATATAAAATGAGTGTTATAAATATCATATAAAAGTTGTGAAATTAATATGTGCTAAAATAATGTAGAATTAAAGAATGCTGGAATAATATATGGGACTGTGTCACACCCTTTTGAGATAACAAAAATACTAGGGCTAGATAGATGGCACTCCCGGGATTATCAAAAAGCTAATATAATATAAACCAAAGATATAAAAAGAATGCTGAATTTTTACTAAACAGGAGGCTGCAGAATAGAAATGTTACAGCATGGAATAATAATGCTGAATTTATTTTCAAAGGATATTAGTAAGGCCGCGAACCAATAAATGATTTTACAATATTGTGTTATAAATCCCTTATAAATGAGAATGTGTTATAAATATCATATAAAAGTTGTGAAATTAATATGTGATAAAATAATATAGAATTAAAGAACGCTGGAATAATATCTGCGGATGCGACAGCGCTAAAAGTTATACATTTGTTTCTTACGTGTTTTGGTGCAGCCAAGAAGATTTTTTATGCAGATTTTATATAAAATGCGAATTACAGTGTCAAATAATGATGCAGAGCACAAAATATATATATAATATTCCCGTGAGAATGTGAAGATTTTTTATGCATATTTTATATAAAATGCCAATTACAGTGTCAAATAATTGCGCAAAACACAAAATATATATATATAATATTCCCGTGAGAATGTGTTAGAAAACTCATATAAAATGAGTGTTATAAATATCATATAAAAGTTGTGAAATTAATATGTGCTAAAATAATGTAGAATTAAAGAACGCTGGAATAATATCTGTGGATGCGGTAGATCTAAAAGTTATACATTTGTTTCTTACGTGTTTTGGTGTAGCCAAGAAGATTTTTTTATGCAGATTTTATATAAAATGCGGGCGAATACAAAAAAGGCTTCTTTATTTCCAAATAACATGCTGCAGATACACTATCATCATGACCTGTGTGACTTGTGGCTGTCAAATAAAATACAATGCTCTGATAACTGCAGTAAACTCATTTCCGCTACCTTAGTAAATATTGCAAGTTGCTCTCTGTGTACGTTCTACACCGGTTTATTGGGTCAACAGAACCTCTGTTAGTATATCTCCCCCACAGAAACTCTGGCTGTCTAGTGACCAGCATGTCCTGTAGAGACACAGCTGTGCTTGTCTGTCAGTTTCACACTTATATTAATGAAATGTCTTTGTAAGCCACGTTGTCCTGTAGAGACACAACTGTGATTATTATATAAACGGCATGGTGTGTTATAAAATACAGTATATAAAAATGAGAATACCTTACACATTACAGTCTGCAGCCAGAAACACTGGTTCTAAAATACACTGCATAGAAATGTGGCCGTAATAGGTAATTAGTTATGCCACACATTTCTCAAAATGACATACACTGTAGAATATATCTGCAATTCACTACACTTGTAACACATATTTCATCGCCCCAACTCCTGACTGCTATACATATAGGACAAATTTACGCCTAAAATAGCACAAATAGTTAATATTGGTGTATTTTCATACACTTATCAAAACTTTGCGTTTCTACATAATTTTCTATTTATATGGCCTAATTAGCAATACTATTCAGTTGCATTCTGAGATATATATATATATTAATGTACACTCTGCACGCCATCATGCCTGAACAAAACAGAAATGTAGATTTTTTGCGAATTTATTAAAAAGAAAACTGAAATATCACACGGTCATAAGTATTCAGACCCTTTGCACAGTATTGAGTGCAGTATTACACTCAGTCATTCCGCCTGTTACTGTATACATTGGTTATGCCACACATTTCTCAAAATGACATACACTGTAGAATATATCTGCAATTCACTACGCTTGTAACACATATTTCATCGCCCCAACTCCTGACTGCTATACATATAGGACAAATTTACGCCTAAAATAGCACAAATAGTTAATATTGGTGTATTTTCATACACTTATCAAAACTTTGGGTTTCTACATAATTTTCTATTTATATGGCCTAAAAACAGTAATACATGTGCAGAAGTAACTTAAAATGTGTTCCCAGAATCAAATTACCAATATCAAACATGGTGTGTTATAAATGCATGAATAAAACTGATAGAAATGCACAAAGAGTGCAGAAGTGTTATTTCTATAAAGATATATTGCCCGGTTTCTTATGTATGTCCAGTTATTTTCAACAAAACAAGGATAGAGTCAAATTATAGACAGCACAGGCAACGTGCATAAAGATAATAACATAAGTCCTAAATGTCTATTTCATGTTAAAATTCGAGCTGTTGTTTTATTGTGAGAAATAAATCTTTTTCTATTTTTACAATATCGTGTCTTTGGTTTTTTTATTCGTATAAAACATACCGCTTCTTACTTGCTTGTGTTGTAACATTGGGTCATATTATATATATATATATATATATCAATTGCCAAATACCGACTCTGATAAAAATCATACCGACTCTGATAAAAATCATGAGATCGCTGAAATTGTCAGCCATATAAACCAGAGATATAAAAAGAATGCTGAATTTTTACTAAACAGGCTGCTGCAGAATAAAAATGTCACAGCATGGAATAATAATGCTGAATTTATTTTCAAAGGATCCGTAATACCAGGGTCTAACTTACTGGATTTGGTACGTAGTACAACGCAGAGCCATGCTCTGAACAGTAGAAATTTACCACCGGGTTGGGATTCATTTATGCAGGCTATGGCCGAACTAAATATGCCGTCTACAGTTGTGGGTAACACCGCTACTAGGAAGCTTTTAGATGAATTAAAAATTACCAACAGTGAGACACGCTCTGTATCTACACCGCTGAAGTTAGCGGCGGTTCCCCGTACAATTCAATCTTTACATTCCCCGTCATTAGGTACCACACGTGGAACTCTGCTACCTAAAAAAGGTCTCTACCGATGCTGCAAACCATGTGGCTCACGATGTAAAGAATGTACTGGCTAAAATGCTGTACTCGCCTTGTAACTCTATATTAATTATTTTGTAAGAAGTGTAATTGTTCATTGTACTATTTTAATGTTTTTACTTTTTATATTCTGTAAGAATTTTTTATAGTGTTGAAATGTCTTTGAGATGCTGTTTTATCGTGAGAAATAAATCTTTTACATTTTTTTTTTTTTTTTTACAATATCGTGTCTTTGGTTTTTATTCGTATAAAACACGCCGCTTCTTACTTGTGTTGTAACATTGGGTCATATTATAACTTGTGTTGTGACATTGGTGCATATCTCTTCTGTGTATATAAGGCAGCCACAAGGATAAAACCTGCTACAATGTGAATAAACACAACTTGCAATGGCCTCAGTAGATAACAAAAAACTTTGCAGATGCCATCTTCAGGACACAAAAAAGAGAAAGCAAATATCAATCCAGGTACAATACAAGTACAAATGTGTTATAAAACAAAGTTCTGCTTCACAAAGATCACCAAACAGCATGAGTTTGTACAAAAATATCTGACCCTCCGATAACACAGCTGTTTTCTGAGAAAGCTAATACAAAAAACAAATAACCTCAGATGTCATCTTCAGGACACAATAACTTTTCTGTTTGTGAGAATAAACATTTATGGGGTACGCAAATACAACAACAATTGCTTGACCTAGGTGCTATAAACCTCTGAGCCACAGTTAACCTAATTTAGGTAATGTTCACCATTTAGTTAGTGTTCACCATTTACAAAAACAAATAGATAGCTTTAAGTTCTCCACTATATGAATACACTGCAAATACCCACAGCAGATTCTCTGTTTGTGAAAAATAAACATTTAGTTAATGTTCACCATAGTGTTCAGTAGAGACACATATAAACAGCTTTAAGTTCTCCACTATATGAATACACTGTGAATAAAACAAAAGCTTACAGAATCAAACTCGGGGATACGTATAAAATCTATTATAAAACAAATGAGAAAGGTGTTATAAACCACGTGTAAAATAAATACACGACTAGGCTATAATTATAAACATGTGTTATTCCACAAAATACGGGAATAATATCAAAACTACAACAAATTAAACTATATTAAACTATATCAAAAGGGGAAATCAAACAAGGAGGGACAGCTGGATACCAGCCGTCAGACAAGGGGAGGGGAGGGGTTACACACTTTGATACACTTTGATAGGGGCGGGGCACCTGTCAGATTGAGTTTGACGGATCATGGCTATTATACACTACTGCTGTGAACACATCATCATTCCACACAGGACTGATCTGTGTCTCACCTCCCTGATATTTTAATTCTCCCTCCTCATTCACAGGTCAGGAGGGAGAAGGTCTCAGGGGCTCATTGTTTCAACAAGCTAGGTCAACATGTCATTAGCATATTAGCAAACAATACAGTGCTGTGGGGGCTGATATCAGATGGCAACAACAGCCATTCATCAATTAGCAAATAACTCCTTCTACAAGAGAACACCATGAAAATAAGTAAAATAGAAATATACACAAAAATGATACCCACATAGCATATCACACCATCACAACCTCTCCCCCCTCATAATAAGTGAGCACGCTATGAGGTCTACACAGACCTCTGGCCTGCTCACTTTAGTCCACATTGCTCAATAGTTTATAGTTCCTTGTACAGTGGCAGGGGTTGCAATTGTGGCACCCCTAGGGGTATTTGCCACAAAAATAGTTACTGACAGTAAATGCAAATACTAAAATAGCAAGACTGCACTACCACCTCCGGCCAGAAGGGGGAGCTCCAGAGACTCCCCTTGATCCATTCTGGTCTGAGAGAAGAACTGGCAGTTGGGCTAAGGAGCTGAAAGTGAGAGGTCATACAGTTGAATCTCTAACAGCCCTGTGACTGTTACCAGGCCTAAATCACCGGCCTGAGGAGAAGAGGGATAGAGAAAAAGGACATTGTGAGAACCGGGTAGCATTAATCACTACCCAGAACAGGCGCAAAGACGGATACCGGATCCGTGGCTGTATTCATTACATATAATACAGCAACCGGAAAAACGTGAGGTGATATCAGCTTCACTAGGGTCGGACGCAGCAACAGACACAGAGTTCAGCGGTACTCCTGGAGGGGGTAAGCCGATAAAAGGACTCGGGTTGCCCGTCGAACCAGGACCCGGAGGGGACAGATTGGGCCGGCAGCCAGTTCACATACAGCAGCAGGGCCACACAGAAATTGCGTACAATAAGAGGCGAAGACCCCGGCAGGGTCAAAGTAACTCAGAGTTCCCATACAGACTCCGGTGACAGGACTGGTTGTAAATCCTTTTTTGTTAAAGTAAACTGGTTAAACGTTTCAGTGCCTCAGTCTTTCATTTGGACAATAGCCATCTATCCAGGATTGGGATCATCACCGCTGGGAGAACCTGCTGCTGATCAAGTAAGTGCCTGTTCCCTCACGATACCCTTTACACTGTGCATTGCCTGAGGCCACAGCACCGGGTCAAGCCACCTGTGACACCCCCCTCAAGAGACAGACCCCATTGGTCCGGTGCTGGGTACCCCGGTCTCTTGGGCGTCACAATTGGCGTCACGAACAGGATCTAGCCAGCCCGTATACCGGGTATTGTGTGCCGTGATTGGAGCCCAAAACTGTGAAAACTTGGATGAAAAATCTTGAAAATTGACTTTATTAAAGAAAAATCCATTCTCCATTGAAAACTATTGAAAGTGACTTTTCCCCATTGGTTATAACGGAGTAAAGATGGCCGCCATCCCCTGAGGTAATCACTTCATAACCGTTAGGCACGAGACTGTTAATTGAGCTACGCCATCACCTGAGCCCCTGTCTAACTGAAAAACTTCAGAATCCGCCATTACAGAGCGCGGTGGGTGGGAGCAGCAGGGGGCGTGTCATTGTGGGCGGCACCAAGCTGAGCGCTCTGACATCAGAGCAAGGGGAAAATCGATCCTGCTGCACAGCGGAACGAATACACTATCCCGACGGAAGCGGAGGACCGGAAGGGTCCGGATTAACTAAGGGGGCACAGTATGTCGCAGCACGGAGACGCCGCAGCACCCGGCGACGCTAATGCAGCTGAAAGACAGAGTGTCGATAGAGAGTCCGGTAGCGCAGCGGTGCAAGGAGTGGCGCCCATCATGCCGGTGCTGATGCCATATACCCCGGGTGGCCCATGGCTTCCAATGTATGAAGGTGAGCCTAATACCCTTGACGATTTCAGAGAAAAGATGCTGGCCCATTTTGACATGTTCCCTGTGGGTGAAGTTCAGCGTGTTAGTCTCCTGATGATGCAGTTAAGTGGCCATGCTAAGCGAGAAGTCACAGCATGGGCAGCTGATCTAAAAGGCACTGTTGAACGCATATTTGCTGGATTAAAAGCTACATTTGAAACCACGGCCAGCAGCAAAGCTAAAGTACGATTCTTTAATTGCAAACAAAAAGCTAATGAGGGCGTGAGAGACTTTGCCTTAAACCTGCAGGAAGCCCTTAAATCACTTACACTGGCTGAACCCATTTTTAACACCGGAGCGGATAAACTGCTAAGAGATCAATTTATTGAGGGACTCTACACCCCTTCTCACCGGGGGCATGTGAGCATGCTTGTTTTTAAGAACCCTGAATTGACATTTGCCCAATTAAAGGAGAGCGTTATACGTCTCCAGCTGGCAGAGGCACCTCGGGATCAGGATCCTGCGCAACTCATGGCAGAGGCTCCTCAACAACATGGAGTACCAGTGACATCAGCTATGTCCAGGGCCATTGCTAAGCCCCTGGGGCCCAGTACTAATGAGGCTCTTCAACAAAAGCTTGACTCTTTAGCTGATGTTGTTGCTTCAATGGCTAAAACCATGCAGGAGATGAGAGGACCCAAGATGGAGTTGTCAAACCGTAGAGAAGGTGTTCCATGGATGAGACCCCGGAGATACCCGACATGGAGAGGACGACCCCGCGACCGCTACCAACCGGATGGACAGCCCATTTGCCGCCGTTGCCAGCAGCCAGGCCACTTTGCACGAGATTGTGATTTAAACGGGAATCCCCTGGGAATGCGGGCCGCTTCGCAGGAATGAACTTTCAAGGCCCAACACCCTGGCACGACAGGTACATCGGAGGACGACCCATTATCCCTATCGTGCTGGACGGAATGCCCCTCAATGCTTTGCTGGACACAGGTTCCCAGATTTCATCTATACCGTATATGCTTTATAAGAGGTACTGGGCTGATGCAGATATTGATAAAGGGCCCTCTGATGTTGAACTAGATATATGGGCCAGTAATGGTAAGTTGGTACCGAAACTAGGATTCAGGGAGATGACCATAAAGATTGGTAAAGTAGAATTGAAGAAACAGGGTATAATTGTTGTTGATGTTGACCGGCGGAACTGTGAACCAACTGTATTGATAGGAATGAATGTGTTAGAGAACTGCTTTTCCGAAGTCATTTCTGTCTTACAGCAAATTGCTGAAACTGCCCAATCCTGCCAGCAGAGAGTTCTCCGGAGGGAAATAAAAGTATTGATGTTAAGGCAACAGGTAGAAGTTGCAGGTGGAGAAATCGGCAGTGTGAGGGTAAGTGATCCAACATCTATTGTAATCCCACCAAAAACAGAAATGCTGGTATGGTGTAGAGCAGCCATTGGTACTAAGGGACGAGATTATCAAGCCTTAATAGAACCAGTGTACACCGACAGCAGGCCCACTATACTCACAGCACGAGGGATAGTCGAGGTACACCGGGGACGAGTGCCGGTACGACTTTTGAACTGTGGAGAGGAAGAGGTCACTTTGCCAAGGTATGCTACAATGGCAAAGCTATATACTGTTGACAACAATGCCATCACAACCATTGAGCCCTTAGAACCAACCTGTCAGGTGGAAGGCAATGGCTCAGATGGAGGATTGGTGCCAACAGCTACACGTGGGCATAAATTCAACACCTACCCATCAAAAACAAGGGGTGTATAGGCTAGTGACGGAATATGAACAAGTCTTCAGTAAACACCCATTGGACTTCGGACGGATAGAAGGGGTAGAACACACAATCCCCACCAGTGACCATCCCCCAATAAAAGAAAGATATAGACCCATACCGCCCGCTCACTATCAATGTGCAAAAGATATGCTGAGGGAGATGAAACAGGCCGGGGTAATAAGAGACAGCTGTAGCCCCTGGGCGGCCCCTCTAGTGATTGTCAAAAAAAAGGACGGAACCATGAGAATGTGTGTAGACTACCGGAAGATTAATAACATCACCCATAAAGACGCCTACCCCTTGCCTAGGATAGAAGAGTCCTTAACTGCTTTGAAATCTGCTAATTATTTTTCCACCTTAGACTTAACAAGCGGGTATTGGCAAGTCCCTGTGGCTGAGCGAGATAAGGAAAAGACGGCATTCACCACACCAATGGGTCTATGTGAATTTAATCGCATGCCGTTCGGACTCTGCAACGCATCCGGTACCTTCCAGCGGCTGATGGAATGCTGCCTCGGACACAAGAACTTCGAGACCGTCCTCCTGTACCTAGATGATGTGATCGTCTACTCAAAGACTTACGAACAACACTTAATAGACCTGGCAGAAGTGTTCGAAGCCTTATCCAAGTATGGCATGAAAGTCAAGCCATCCAAATGTCACCTTCTCAAGCCAAAGGTACAGTACCTGGGACACATCGTGAGTTCGGAGGGAGTAGCACCAGATCCCGAGAAAATAAGCGCCATAAGGGATTGGCCAAGACCTACCAGCGCAAAAGAAGTGAGACAATTCCTGGGATTGGTGGGTTACTATCGCAGATTTATAAAAGGATTTACCAAGTTGGCAGCACCCTTGCAAGACACCTTGGTAGGGCAGACGAAGAAACCTTCAAACCGAAACCCTCCTTTTCAGTGGAACGACGAAAGGGAAGACTCCTTTGAACAACTAAAGAAGGCACTAACCGGAGAAGAGGTTCTGGCATACCCAGATTACCATCAACCTTTCATCCTCTACACCGATGCCAGTAATGTGGGACTAGGAGCGGTGCTGTCACAAAAGCAAGAAGGTCGGGAGAAAGTCATCGCCTTTGCAAGTAGAAAGCTCCGGCCTACTGAAAGAAATTCAGAAAATTACAGCTCCTTCAAATTGGAACTACTGGCAGTAGTTTGGGCTGTGACTGAACGTTTCAAACACTATCTGGCCGCTCCAGAATTTATTGTCTATACTGACAACAATCCGTTGACCCACCTGGACACAGCCAAATTAGGTGCGTTAGAACAGCGATGGATAGCCCGGTTATCTAATTACAACTTCAAGATCAAGTATCGAGCAGGTCGCAAGAATGGAAATGCCGATGCCCTATCCCGGATGCCACACTTGAGAGATGTAGAAGAAGAAATGGGGGAGCTTGAAGAAATTGAACTACCAGCATTCCATCATCCCAAGGCAAAACATCATCAGTCAAGTACCTATCAGAAACAACAAGAGGTGAATTTAAATCCGTTAGCACACCATAGATGGGCTGACACCCAAGACAGCAATCCGGCTGTGAAGTTGGTGAAGGAACTGTTAACTGAGCAAAGTGCATATCCCGATGAGGATGCCCCAGAAGAGACGCATCAACTCTGGAAAGAGAGAGGCAAAATGTTCCTGTATCAAGGGAAGCTCTGTAGAAGGTACACCAATCCGAAAACACATGAATTGGTTTGGCAGATTATCGTGCCTAAACAAGATGTCAAGATGGTCCTCGAAGCTTACCATAATGGTGCTGGTCACTTCGGTTGGAAAATGTTAGAAGTACTTCTAAGAGAAAGATTTTATTGGGTCGGGATGAGAAAATCAATCGAACAGTGGTGCAGAAATTGTGGCCCGTGCAACCTCAGAAGAAACGATCAAAAGAACCAAAGAGCACCACTGCAGCCCATAATCACCAAACAACCACTTGAACTTGTAGCCATGGACCACGTGAAGTTGACACCAAGCCGGTCTGGCTATGTCTATGCCTTGACCATCGTGGACCATTATTCACGCTTCTTGGTAGTAGTACCCGTAAAAGATCTGACAGCAAAAACAGCAGCCAAAGCGTTCCAAACGTACTTTTGTAGACCCCATGGATATCCGGAACAGGTTCTCACCGACCAAGGTACAGCCTTTGAATCAGAGATCTTCAGAGAATTCTGTAATATGTATGGTTGCAAAAAGATCCAGACGACGGCCTATCATCCACAAACAAACGGCTTATGCGAGAAGATGAACCATATTGTAATAGAACTACTAAAGACTTTACCTGAGGCAGAAAGGAATCAATGGCCAGAGAAATTGCCTGACTTGGTGGATCTGTATAATCATGTCCCGGTGAGTTCCACCAATTGCACCCCAGCTTACCTTATGCGTGCAAGACCCGGCCAATTACCAATCGATCTAGAAATGGGAATTCTGAAACCAGACGCAGAAGTCCAAGACTCCAATTGGGATATCATACGGCAAAAGCAGTATCGCCAAGTGCAAGAGAGTGTGGAAAGAAGCCTTCAGCAAACTAGAGAAAGACAAGAGCGAACTTTCAACCAGAATGCTCTAGCGACCCCATTAAGACCAGGTGACCAAGTGCTCAAGAGAAATCGTCGAACCAATAAACTGGACAATCAGTGGGAAGCCGTACCCTACACAGTTTTACCAACAAGAGTGGATAATCCTAAAATGTGTCTCATTAGCAAAAACGGAGGCTTAACATCTGTACTAGTGTCAAGAGACAATCTTAAATTATGTCCGGAAGCATTGAAAGAGCCAGACGTTGTCCAGCCAGAACCAGAAGTTATTCAACCCATACAGGTTCAACCAGTAAAGGAAAAAGAAGAGGAAGTGTATCACACCTGTATAGGAGACTTTCCCAAAACCCTACTAACATACCATGGTGCAGTAGTGGTTCCCATGGTGGCCTTTTACCCAACACCAAACCCAATACCAGAAGTCCCAAGACAGGAAGAGGCTGACCCCGTACTACAGGAGGTTCCAGGCCAGGAAGAACAGATTCCTGGTCAGAGTAATCCCATTCACGGTGGACTTGCCAACTCCATAGTCGTGGAATTATCTTTAGCAGAGCGGGCAGATACTACATCCGCAGTAGACAGTAGTACACCACATGAAGAGACACCGCTATTACGTAGATCACAGCGTAGTACCCAGGGTCAATTACCGGCCAGGTATGCAGATTACCAACTATAAAGCTCATAATGTGAATTGTATATATGTTATGCCGTATATAGTTAAACAGAAAATGTAGTATAGTCATTGTTATCAGTCTGCAATGTTTAAGCCCAGTACCTACAGAGACTTGTCTGTATGAACTTATTGCATATTCTTGAACTTTTTATCAGCCCGGAGGCACTAAATCAAAGCTCCGGAAAGACTGCTTTTTGAACTTTGCTCCTCGCTCTTTTTGAACTTTCTTTAGACTTTATATTGATAACTCCGTTGGAAAAATGGAACTAAATTCCTGGACACTAAGTACAGTGCCTTTCCTAATACCTTCAAGGATAGAACTGTATTAATGGACGCTATTTGAAGTGACTTTGTACAGAACTATATTTTTGTTTCCTCGAGTGGTTTTTGTAACTTTTCATTTTTAAGACTCTGTACATATTAATTGTTATTTCAAAATGTTATTGTCCCACAGTCCCGGAGTACTGTTCTTAACTAAGGGGGAATGTGGCACCCCTAGGGGTATTTGCCACAAAAATAGTTACTGACAGTAAATGCAAATACTAAAATAGCAAGACTGCACTACCACCTCCGGCCAGAAGGGGGAGCTCCAGAGACTCCCCTTGATCCATTCTGGTCTGAGAGAAGAACTGGCAGTTGGGCTAAGGAGCTGAAAGTGAGAGGTCATACAGTTGAATCTCTAACAGCCCTGTGACTGTTACCAGGCCTAAATCACCGGCCTGAGGAGAAGAGGGATAGAGAAAAAGGATATTGTGAGAACCGGGTAGCATTAATCACTACCCAGAACAGGCGCAAAGACGGATACCGGATCCGTGGCTGTATTCATTACATATAATACAGCAACCGGAAAAACGTGAGGTGATATCAGCTTCACTAGGGTCGGACGCAGCAACAGACACAGAGTTCAGCGGTACTCCTGGAGGGGGTAAGCCGATAAAAGGACTCGGGTTGCCCGTCGAACCAGGACCCGGAGGGGACAGATTGGGCCGGCAGCCAGTTCACATACAGCAGCAGGGCCACACAGAAATTGCGTACAATAAGAGGCGAAGACCCCGGCAGGGTCAAAGTAACTCAGAGTTCCCATACAGACTCCGGTGACAGGACTGGTTGTAAATCCTTTTTTGTTAAAGTAAACTGGTTAAACGTTTCAGTGCCTCAGTCTTTCATTTGGACAATAGCCATCTATCCAGGATTGGGATCATCACCGCTGGGAGAACCTGCTGCTGATCAAGTAAGTGTCTGTTCCCTCACGATACCCTTTACACTGTGCATTGCCTGAGGCCACAGCACCGGGTCAAGCCACCCGTGACACCCCCCTCAAGAGACAGACCCCATTGGTCCGGTGCTGGGTACCCCGGTCTCTTGGGCGTCACACAATAATCATGAGCACTTGTCCATAAATTCCCGGGTCCTGGCTTTATGGTCATACCAAGCTTTTTGACTGGACTGGGCTGTTCATTGATGTTCATTAGCCAAGGTAGCTAGCTGGGTGAGACAGTCTCTGAACTCTAGAACGTAGGGAATGATGGGCATTCTGGTATCTGCAATATCTCCCTCCAATTGTTCTTTCAGAAAAGTGAGAGGCCCACAGACCTTCTGCTCCCACACAATGACTTTGTAACTCCCCAATGTCATTTCCAAGGAGGATATCTGCAGGAAGTCCTCCCATAACTCAAATCCAACACAGTTTTTTTCCAAAACCATAATCCAAATGTACCAAAGCTCGCTGTATATATTTGCGGACACCCCCCCTCCCCCTGCCAGGACAATTGGAATTCCCGGGCCCTGGTGAATTTCGTCAGGTCGAACCACATGGGGGTGAGTGATAGGGATGCCCCCGTGTCTCTAAATCCCGACACTTTGTATCCATCAATTAAGACATCCTGCAGGTGGCAATGCCGTTGCTCTGTATTTCTGATGGATAAAGGCCGGAGTCCGTACACTCCAGGAGGGGTATCTATGATGCCGTGGTCGGTGGTCCACTCTGGTGGGGGTGGTGGTAGCTTTTCCTCAGAAGGGAAGGAGTGCACAAGATGTACTGGATGAGGTGGGGCTCCCTCCGAATCCTTGAGGGACAGCTAGACTGCAAATGTCCAGGTTGCCCACACCCATAACATCTCTCTGTGATACCCCCAGGTCATGATCGGAACTGTTGGGGCCCAGGATTGTGAGGCGTGATTGTCATCGGCTTACGACTAGGTGGAAGGGCAGATATAATCGGAGGGAGACGGGGTTCGGGAGAAGGCTGTGGTTCATTGTCCAGAAGCCTCCTCCATTGCCGTCGGATAGTAAGTGCTTCATGTGCCAGGGCTGCAGCTCTATCCACGGTGCACGGTGGGCGCTCCCAGACCCATTCCCATACCTCTGCGGGGCACTTGGCAAGAAATTGTTCTATAAGGAACGCCTGTATAACATCTTCCACAGTAAAGGCGTTTTCTGCTTCAAGCCATCTCCGACATGCCTGGGACATCTTATGTGCATACATCCTAAACTATCCCCCCGTAGTGCATGGGAGGTCTCGGAACTTGGCCCTATATGAGTCTGGGGTGATAGCATGGTAATCCAGGATAGTCCGCTTTACAATGTTATAATCCCGATTCCGCTGTGAGTCAATGGTTCGGTAAGCCTCCACCAGGCTACCGTTCAGGAGTCCCACTAACAAACGCATCCAGCCAGAGTGGGGCACATCCATCACTGCACACTGCTGCTCAAAGTCCTTGAAGAACCCCTCCACATCTTCAGAAGCCTCATCAAATGGCTTAAACTCTGTCCGGGTGATCCGTACAGGCTCCCGGATCGTTGGGTTTACATTCCACATTGCGTTACTCTCTCTTTCCAGCGCCATTGCTTCTTGTCTCCGCTGTGCCCAACGGGCAGTTTCCTCCTTATACTCCTGAGAGACGCCTGGACCCAGAACCACCATCTGTTCTTCGTACCATTCCACCCACTGACTTTTTGGGGTGGGGGTCCTCGTCTCCTGAGTTTGTCCTTCAGACATATGGGAGTAGGTGGTCTGGCTAGCACCCACCAGTACATCAATTAAGGCCTTTTTAGTCAGTCCCTGGTAGTTCAGACCCAGGTCTCTGGCTCTCTCCTGTAAACTGGATACAGTTCAATTTCTGTACTCACTCTGTGTGTGGTTCTCCATTAGGTTACACTCTGTTGATCCCTCTGCTTGCCACCAGTTGTCACGGGGTCCTTCTCCGGTATCACACAATCAACAGAGCTAGAGTATAGTAAACAATTCCAAGACCTTTATTTAGGCAAAAATACAAAAGGTCCATATATGATCCACCACACAAAGGATAAAATAGTCCAGAACACGAATGCAGTTCAGTAACAGGATAAAAGTCCAACAACTCATTGTTGTTGGGCTCATTGTTTCAACAAGCTAGATCAACATGTCATTAGCATATTAGCAAACAATACAGTGCTGTGGGGGCTGATATCAGATGGCAGCAACAGCCATTCATCAATTAGCAAATAACTCCTTCTACAAGAGAACACCATGAAAATAAGTAAAATAGAAATATACACAAAAATGATACCCACATAGCATATCACACCATCACGGTTTTAGGGCTCATTCTCACATGCGAATAACTCGGATGAGTCTCGTACGTCAATACCCGGCACTCAGGAGCGGAGCGTGCGGCTGCATGTATTGCTACGTGGCCGCTCCGATTCGAGTGCCGGGTATTGGCGTGTGAGACTCATCCGAGTTTCTCGCATGTGAGAATGAGGCCTTACTGACATACACAGCCAATAAAATTGCATCACGACTCAAACTTGCCTAGTGTTGTGTTGTGTTTGAGTGCTTGGTGATTCCCTAAGGTGTCCCAATACATATTGTGGTGCAGTGACCAATGTTACAGCCAGGGGGCGCTGCATCTGCACTTTAAGATGCACTTGGAGATATAATCGTGGTGAAACAGTGACTGGCTGTGTTGTGAATGGCCGATATGTGTCGCAGAGGGAGTCTGCGTAGTAAGTCTGATGCAATGTTGTTGTTCTGGGACCTGTAGTCCCTCAAGAGTGTATATGTATGGTGTAGCTGTAAGGGAGACTTACTAGGCTAGTTGTGTGAGATGGGTGGGACAAACTAGCCACACATCCACACTCCCACCCAGGGGTGTGGTTTCAGGGTATATAATGTGACCAGGGTGTGGGTCACATGGTCTGAAGGTCCTAAAGTATGTGTTGGATTTCCCGGAGGAGGAACCCTAAATAGCACATGGTGGGACTTTGCTACTGGTGGCCTGGGTATTGGACGGTCCCAGCTGGGGATGGACGTCCTGAATAGTACCCGGACTGGCCACCTGTGTGATCCTGTGTAACCTGGGTGTTGGGAGGTCCTGGGAGTAGGACCGGATCCCTGAATAGCACGAGGTGAGGACCGGGATCTGCAGAGCCTGTGACAGCTACTGTGTGGGGAAGCTACAGTCCTTCGGTGGGTCTGGACTGACTAATGTGTGCCGGCCAGGCAAGTTGGTGATCCCTGTGAGGCAGCTTACCCGGAGGAGTGGACTGACAAGGAGTCAGCAGGTGGAGCAGGAGCTCCCATCAGGTACTATACAGACTGTTGGTGCTTGTGATGTTCTATGAATTGTGTAACACAATGGACTCTACGTCATGTGGTTTATGATGTGTAATAAACCAAATAAGACTGATGTGTGAGATATCGTGCCTGAAGTGTTTATCCTGCTGCCAAGCGAGTGTTCCCCAACACACTCAGGTAGCGTAATCTTACAATATATACACATATGTCACTGATTACAGGGATGTTTCACTCACTGTGTTGTGTCTAGCTGTTTCAATGCGGTCAGCGGTTTATCATCATGAGGTTATCGTTACAGGATAACTTGGCACATGCAGGGTATTCCAACCATGCCCACAGGCAGGGCCGCCATGAGGGCATTACTGTCCTTACTGCTGTATGGGGCCCGATGAGCAGCGGCGAACAGGGGGGCCTGCAAGGTCCCGCGTCTTGTGCTTCTGCTCGCCGGGCCGCATCGTGCACTAATGTGCTGCGGGCCTACGGCACACTCGTCAGTGCCGGGGCCCGGGAGCGTTCTCGGAGCTGTGCACGGTCGTCTAACATTGACGGCGGCACAGCTTCAACTCCCTCTACCCTCCCTGGACTTCTGGTTAGGTGTCGGTGTGTACGCGACACGTATGAGGACACTGTGACCAGAAGCGGAGCTGCGCCTGCTGGGGATCGCTTATGAGGTTAAGTATGTAAAAAGTTTTTTTTTTTTCATGCAATAAATTAAATGGAGGATGAGGGAGACGGCACATGATGAAGGGGGGGCTGCACATGATGGATGAGGGCTGCAAATGGTGAAGGGGAGATGCAAATGATGGAGGGAGGCTGCTGCAAATGATGGAGGGAGGCTGCTGCAAATTATGGTGGGGGGCTGCAAATGATGGAGGGGGATGCAAATGATGGAGGGGTACTGCAAATGATGATGGGAGGGGACATGGGACTGCACATTATGAAGTGGAGGGAGGGGGACTGCACATGAACGGAAGGGGACTGCACATGATGATGAAGTGGGGGGAGAACAGGGACAGCAAATGATGAATTGAGGGTGGAAAGGGGACTGTAAGTGATGAAGTGAGGGGGGAGGATGACAGCAAATGATGAAGTGTGGGGCAGATGGGGGACTGCAAATTCTGAATTCAGGGTGAGGGACGGGGACAGCAATTGAATGTGGGGATGGGGAGAGCAAATGAAGACCCAGGGTAAAGCAAATAATGACTTTTGAGGGTGGTGGGAGTAAATGATGTATTGAATGTGGGGGGAGAGCAGCTGATAATGAATAGAGGGTGAGTGTGGGAGAGAGAGAAGACTTGACAATGAATTGGGTGGAAGAGGCATGTAAATAGAAAGAATCGGTGGAGTGGGAGGCACATAGTGGGGGCGTTGAGGATGCAATGACTAGTAATGAATTGGGGGAAAGAGTGCAGAGGCTAATTAATGTATATATTAGGTGGGAAAATGGCTATTCATAGTTGTTGGGGGGCGCAGTGGTGGATTATAATTTATATTTGGAATGGTGGATTGCATAATAACTAAATCCCACCAAGGACAACATCTGCCAGAAGTTTGTATGTTGTAACATCCCTGCCAGCATCACTGCATGGCTTCTCATCTCCCCTCTAAGGGCTCATACTCATTTGCGAGAAAAACGGATGAGTGCAATCCGATAAAAAATTGGATTGCACTCTGACCAATGTTATTCAATGGGTTACATCTCATCTGCGATTTTTTTTTTTTTTTTTTTTTTTTTTTTTTTTTATTCTCAGCTGAAATCGGACTGAGAAAAAAAATCGCAGCATGCTGCGATTTGCTGCGTATCAAGGATGAGACTGGCCAATGCAAGTCAATGGGTGTGAGAAAAAAAATCACACGGTATACGGACCATCCATATGCCGTCCATTTTTTACAGATACCTTACCATTCTGTGGCATAGAACACTGTAAATGGTCCTGTAAATGATTGTAGAAAAATAGTAGCAGAGAAAAAAAACACATTAGATACCCATGTCAAACGGATGTCATACGGATGCTATGTGAAATCGCATTGTAATCGCATGACACTTGCATAGCACTCGTCCATTTTTTTTCGGTCCAGATTACGGACCGTTTTTTTCTCGCAAATGGGTATGAGCCCTAAGTCACCACTCTGGGCTATGCTGTGAGTTCTGTCCTCTGCCGGTCCCTTGCTGTGGGCCTCATGTTCTTGCTTGCTGCATACTTCCTGGCTGAAAGCTTAGCGCGGCGGCACTTCCTGATTCTTATACAGACTGTGTGCACTCTCCTAATATGTCCCCAGCCTATTGCTAGAAGGCATCAGGTACTCAATGCATCTCCACCCACTGGCAGAAGCCTGAGCAACTTTTTCCCTCAGTTAGTGTCTTGCTACTGAGCTGCTAGGTCCTGTCCTGTCTCTGCCACCCTGGGGGCGTCATACCCAGGCCTGAACCCTTGTCCTGTACTTGTTCCTGTGTCTGTCCCTGCCTGTACTCTGGTCTATATCTGTACCTGTTTGTATCCTTGTCTGTTTGCCTTTCCCACTCAGCTGTGCGTACCCTTGTGTCCACTCCTGCTTTGCCCGCCGCCTCCTGCGCGCCTCTGCTTGCCGCAACCTGTGGCTCTGCGCCTTCCTGCTCTGTTCGCCGCAACCTGCGGCTCTGCACCTTTCAGCTCTGCTCTACTCCGCCTCTTGCAGTTCTGCTCCTGCTCCTTTAGTCTGTACTGGTTCCTACCTGCTATCTTATCCTACTCTTACCCGCCTATGTTCCCGTGTCTCCTGAAGCAGTTCCTGTCCCTCCAGTCTGAACTGGTTCTTAGCAGTTCCTGTCCCTCCAGTCTGAACTGGTTCCTATTTGTTCTCTACTCGTACCCACTTGTGTTCCTTCCCTACCCATTACCATCCTGACTCTGTCAGGGTGTGCCATTCCCGCCTGCCAGAGTGCCAGCCGTGCCCACCAGCTGTGCCTGCCAGAGTGCCTGCCGTGCTCGTCTGTACTTGCTCGCACCTGTTAATAGACTTCCGTTCCCTAGTGGGATCAGCTGCTACAGCCAGACACTGCCCTGGAGTGGTACCTGTCAGCTACCTGCCGCACAAGCCTTGACCTCACCATCAGGGGCTCCAGCGAACACCAAGGTAGTGGTAGTTACATAGTGGAATGTGTTGAGAACAATAAAATCTAAAAATGATCAACGTAAATAACAACTAATATCCCACGGAAGTCTGGAGTTGGAATGATGCTCAAGATCAAAGTGGAAAATGAAAGTTACAGGCTGATTAAACTTCAGTGGAAATACCTCAAGATAAGGAAATGATGCTCAGTAGTGTGTGTGGCCTCCACGTGCCTGTATGAGCTACCTACAATACCTGGCCATGCTCCTGATGAGGCGGCAGATAGTCTCCTGAGGGATCTCCTTCCAGACCTGGACTAAAGCATCTGCCAACTCCAGTACAGTCTGTGGTGCAACGTAACGTTGGTGGATGTTGCGAGACATGATGTCCCAGATGTGTTTAGTCGGATTCAGGTCTGGGGAACAGGCGGGCCAGTCCATAGCTTCAGTGCCTTCATCTTGCAGGAACTGCTGACACACTGCAGCCACATGTGGTCTGGCATTGTCCTGCATTAGGAGGAATCCAGGGCCAAATGCACCAGTGTATGGTCTTACAAGGGGTCTGAGGATCTCATCTCAGTACCTAATGGCAGTCAGGCTACCTCTGGTGAGCACATGGAGGGCTGTGCGGCCCTCCAAAGATATGCCACCCCACACCATTAAGTACCCACTGCCAAACTGGTCATGCTGAAAGATGTTGCACGCAGCAGATCACTCTCAAAGGCGTCTCCAGACTCTGTTACGTCTGTCTTATTTGCTCAGTGTGAACCTGCTTTCATCTGTGAAGAGCACAAGGCGCCTGTGGCAAATTTGCCAATCCTGGTGTTCTGTGAGAAATGTTAAGCATCCTGCACGGTGTTGGGCTGTGAGCACAACCCCCATCTGTGGACATCGGGCACTCAGACCATCCTCATGGAGTCGGTGTCTAACCATTTGTGCAGACACATGCACATTTGTGGCCTGCTGGAGGTCATTTTGCAGGGCTCTGTCAGTGCTCCTCCTGTTCCTCCTTGCACAAAGGCTGAGGTAGCGGTCCTGCTGCTGGGTTGTTGCCCTCCTACGGCCCCCTCCACCTCTCCTGGTGTCTAAACGGCGTAGCGAGAAAAAAATTCAAAATGCAAGAATTACGTTTTTTGGGTGGCCGTGACATTGCATTAAAATGCAATAACGGGTGATCAAAAGAACGTATCTGTACTGAAATGGTATCATTAAAAACGTCAGCTCGGCACACAAAAAATAATCCCTCACCCAACCCGAGATCACGAAAATTGGAGACGCTACAGATCTCGGAAAAATTGCGCATTTGTTTTAGCAAAGTTTGGAATTTTTTTTTACCACTTAGATAAAAAATAACATTGACATGTTTGGTGTCTATGAACCCGTAATGACCAGGAGAATCATATTGGCAGGTCAATTTTAGCATTTAGTGAACCCAGCAAAAAAGACAAACAACAAACAATTGTAGGATTGCACCTTTTTTGCAATTTCACAGCACTTTCTTTTTCCCGCTTTTTAGTACATGACATGGTAAAACCAATGGTGTCATTCAAAAGTACAACTTGTCCCACAAAAAAATAAGCCCTCACATGGCCATATTGACTGAAAAATAAAAAAAAGTTATGGCTCTGGGAAGGAGGGGAATGAAAAACGAAAACGCAAAGCCGAAAAAAGGTCCGGGGGTTAATTGTGTAAAGGGTTAATAAACTTCTTGAATGTGGTTTTGAGTGGTGCAGTTTTTAGAATGGTGCCCCTTTTGGATATTATCAGCCATATAGACTCCTCAAAGTGATTTCAAATGTGATGTGGTCCCTAAAAAAAATAGTTTTGTAAATTTTGTTGGAAAAATGAGAAATCACTGGTCAACATTTAACCCCTTATAACTTCCTAACAAAAAAATGTTGGTTCCAAAATTGTGCTGATGTAAAGTAGACACGTGGGAAGTGATTTCTATTAACTTTTTTTTGTGTGACATTTCTCTGCGATTTAAGGGCATGAAAATTAAAAGTTTTAAAATTGCAAAATTTTCAAAATTTTTGCCCAATTTCCATTTTTTTTTTACAAAAAAATCAAACATATCAAATAAATTTTACTACTATTATGAAGTGCTATATGTCAGGAAAAGAATTACAGGTTTTCTGCCTAACTGAAGATCCATACAATATGCTTTTCTGAATGAGCTCTAAAGAATAGCGACAGTGTGAGTTAACTTTTCATTCACTTGAGAGAGGGGTGCTGTTATGGGAAACTAGGGGGTGAAATTAAGGTTATACTGGATTTGATCACGTATTATAGGTGACCTGTTTTCTGGATAAATGTATTTGCCAGCTCCTCTTTATTTAAAGGGAACCTGTCACCCCCAAAATCGAAGGTGAGCTAAGCCCACCGGCATCAGGGGCTTATCTACAGCATTCTGTAATGCTGTAAATAAGCCCCCGATGTAACCTGAAAGATGAGAAAAAGAGGTTAGATTATACTCACCTGGGCGGGCAGTCTGATCCGATGGGCGTCGCGGTCCGGGGCCTCCCATCTTCATAGGATGACGTCCTCTTCTTGTCTTCACGCTGCGGCTCAGACGCAGGTGTACCAATTTGCCCAAAGTACTGCAGTGCGCAGGTGCCGGGCCTCTCTGACCTTTCCCGGCGCCTGCGCACTGCAGTACTTTGCTCTGCCCTCAACAGGGCAGACAAAGTACGCCGGAGCTGCAGCATGAAGACAAGAAGAGGACGTCATCGTAAGCAGATGGGAGGCCCCGGACCACGACGCCCATCGGACCAGACCGCAGCGGGACCGCCCCTGGGTGAGTATAATCTAACCTCTTTTTCTCATCTTTCAGGATACATCGGGACTTATCTACAACATTACAGAATGCTGTAGATAAGCCCCTGATGATGGTGGGCTTAGCTCACCTTCGATTTTGGGGGTGACAGGTTCCCTTTAAATGCTACAGTGACTAAAAGGTCTGTACGGTACATTCCTGTGACCATCGTACACTTATGAAACCATTCTGCATTATTCAGAGATCATATCGTACTTTTTCATACAAGCAGTGGTTGTGAGTTCAATTCTGCACATCAATATACTGACCTCAGACATTAAGCAGTATAAGGGTATGTGCACACGCTGAGGATTTTGCTGCAGATCCGCAGCGGTTTTGACGATGTGGATTCGCAGCTGTTTTCCCTGAGTTTACAGTACCATGTAACCTTATGGAAAGCAAAATCCGCCGTGCACATGCTGTGAAAAAAAAACGCGGGAAACGCTGCGTTGTTTATTCCGCAGCATGTCAATTCTTTGTGCAGATTCCGCAGCGGTTTACACCTGCTCCATAATAGGATACTGCAGGTGTAAAACCGCATGTGAAATCCGCACAAAAACCGCTAAAAAAACGCGGTAAAATTCCGCAAGTAATCTGCGGTGTGTTTTACCTGTGGATTTACCAAAATCAGTCTGGAAAATTCCGCAGGACTTTCCGCAAT
This sequence comes from Ranitomeya imitator, assembly GCF_032444005.1. Lineage (NCBI taxonomy): Eukaryota > Metazoa > Chordata > Amphibia > Anura > Dendrobatidae > Ranitomeya > Ranitomeya imitator. The sequence goes on along the minus strand of NC_091284.1, from coordinate 664,551,882 downwards.
GTGTGCACGTAGCCTAAAAAGGCTCATTTGGATATTAAGAGCATGTGGGTGACAGTAAAGCCTGTAAGAGGAAATGAGCACAGAACTGGTGTGCTGTGCAGTCAGATTGCCTAAAAGGTAGCATTGACTGGTCAGCAGAAATATGGAAAAAGTATAGCTCTCAAATATGGCAATGCAAAAGCTTGTTTTTGCAAAAAAGAAAGCATCTTTTAGTGTGTGACAGCAGCCAAATATAAAAACTTGAATATATACAGTTAGGTCCATATATATTTGGACAGAGACAACATTTTTCTAATTTTCATTATAGACATTACCACAATGAATTTTAAACAAAACAATTCAGATGGAGTTGAAGCTCAGACTTTCAGCTTTCATTTGAGGGTATCCATATTAAATTTGGAAGAAGGGTTTAGGAGTTTCAGCTCCTTAACATGTGCCACCCTGTTTTTAAAGGGACCAAAAGTAATTGGACAATTGACTCCAAGGCTATTTCATGGACAGGTGTTGCCCATCCCTTCGTTATGTCATTCTCAATTAAGCAGATAAAAGGCCTGGAGTTGATTTGAGGTGTGGTGCTTGCATATAGAAGGTTTTGCTGTTTAGTAAACATGCGGTCAAAGGAGCTCTTCATGCAGGTGAAACAAACCATCGTTAAGTTGCAAAAACAGAAAAAACCCATCTGAGAAATTGCTACAATATTAGGAGTGGCAAAATCTATAGTTTGATACATCCTGAGAAAGAAAGAAAGCACTGGTGAACTCATCAATGCAAAAAGACCTGGGCGCCCACGGAAGACAACAGTGGTGGATGATCGCAGAATAATCTCCATGGTGAAGAGAAACCCCTTCACAACAGCCAACCAAGTGACCAACACTCTCCAGGAGGTAGGCATATCAATATCCAAATCTACCATAAAGAGAAGACTGCATGAAAGTAAATACAGAGGGTTCACTGCACGGTGCAAGCCACTCATAAGCATCAAGAATAAAAAGTCTAGACCGGACTTTGCTAAAAAAAACATCTAAAAAAGCCAGCACAGTTCTGGAAGAACATTTTTTGGACAGATGAAACCAAGATCAACCTCTACCAGAATGATGGAAAGAGAAAAGTATGGCGAAGGCATGGTACAGCTCAGAAGCAGGACAGAAGCAGCCGAATGAATTCTGAGGTATTCAGAGACATACTGTGTGCTCAGATCCAGCCAAATGCAGCCAAACTAATTGGTCGTCATTTCATACTACAGATGGACAATGACCGAAAACGTAAAGCCAAAGCAACCCAGGAGTTTATTAAAGCAAAGAAGTGGAATATTCTTGAATGGCCAAGTCAGTCATCTGATCTCAACCCAATTGAGTATGCACTTCACTTGTTAAAGACTAAACTTCAGACAGAAAGGCCCACAAACAAACAGCAACTGAAAACCACCGCAGTGAAGGCCTGGCAGAGCATCAAAAAGGAGGAAACACTGCGTCTGGTGAGTTCAAGACTTTAGGCAGTCATTGCCAACAAAGGGTTTTCAAACAAGTACTAAAAATGAACATTTTATTTAAAATTATTTAATCTGACCAATTACTTTTGGTCCCTTTAAAAATAGGGTGGCACATGTTAAGGAGCTGAAACTCCTAAACCCTTCCTTCAATTTTAATGTGGATACCCTCAAATGAAAGCTGAAAGTCTGAACTTCAACAGCATCTGAATTGTTTTGTTTAAAATTCATTGTGGTAATGTCTATAACCAAAATTAGAAAAATGTTGTCTCTGTCCAAATATATATGGACCTAACTGTATATTTATATACTATAAATCTGGTATCGCTGTAATCGTACTGACCCAAAGAATAAAGTCCTTTAATCACTTATACCGCATGAGGAATGGCTTTAAAAATAAGTAAAACCAATACTTGATCTACTATTTATTTGTTCATTCTGCATTCCAAAGATTGCAGTAAGGCTTGGCGCACATTTATTCTGTGCTGAGCGCTTACGCTGGGGCTTCCGTGTAAATCTCTAAAACACGTGATTCAGGTGGAATCCCCAGTTTAAGATTCCCTATAAGGAGACAGAAGGAGGAACTGTGGATACTGTCTGGCCTATGATCTGGCAGTGTCCGTCTTTTTAAGCGCTCATAAAAGTGCCATTGGCTACAGTTTTGTGCACTTCTGAAAAGGACAAGCTGAACAGAGGCCAGAAGGAGTCCAGAATAACTCTGCTTCCTCATTATAGTGATTGGATCACTCGGGGTTTCATGCTTATCACGTCTTCTGAGATTTAGATGGAAACCCCGATATACGTGCTCAGCGTAGAAAACAGGATAAACATGATCCAAAATGTTATGTAAAATGTTCCCAACAAAAGCTTCAAATCAATCCACAGAAAAGCCCAGCTCAGGTCCATCATCTATCAATGGAAATATAGAAGGCTTCCACGTTAATGGTAGTACAAAGGCTCTGAAAAAGCGAAATGGCTCCCCCCTGAAGAAATTCAGCAAATTCTGCGCTCCCAAATCCAAGTGCCCATCCTCCCTTCTAAGCCCCACAGTGTGTTTAAAGGGAACCTGTCACCCCGAAAATCGCGGGTGAGGTAAGCCCACCGGCATCAGGGGCTTATCTGCAGCATTCTGTAATGCTGTAGATAAGCCCCCGATGTTACCTGAAAAAGGAGAAAAAGACGTTATATTATACTCACCCAGGGGCAGTCCCGCTGCTGGTCAGGTCGGATGGGTGTCTCTGGTCCGCTGCGGCGCCTCCTATCTTCATTACAAGACGTCCTCTTCTGATCTTCAGCCACGGCTCCGGCTCCGGCGTACTTTGCTCTGCCCTGTTGAGGGCAGACAAAGTACTGCAGTGCGCAGGCGCCGGGCCTCTGACCTTTCCGGCGCCTGCGCACTGCAGTACTATCCTCTGCCCTCAAGAGGGCAGAGCAAAGTACGCCGGAGCCGGAGCCGTGGCTGAAGATCAGAAGAGGACATCTTGTAATGAAGATGGGAGGCGCCGCAGCGGACCGGAGACGCCCATCCGACCTGACCAGCAGCGGGACCGCCCCTGGGTGAGTATAATATAACGTCTTTTTCTCCTTTTTCAGGTAACATCGGGGGCTTATCTACAGCATTACAGAATGCTGCAGATAAGCCCCTGATGCCAGTGGGCTTACCTCACCCGCGATTTTCGGGGTGACAGGTTCCCTTTAAACCACCTTTAGCGTCCACATGTTTGAGTGCCCACCTAATTTACAGGTGCATGTCTCAAGAAACATGAGCTAGGCATAATGTATGAATACTACAATAACAGATTTGCAATTTTCACTCGGCAACATCCACTGCTGCTTGTTTCTGGAAAACACCCATGGAGTTAAATTGTCACTACATCTGTAGGTAAATTCCCAAAGAGGTATAATTTCAAAAATGGGGTCACTTGAGGGGGATTTTCTGCTCTTCTAGCAATTAGGGGCTTTGTATATGGAGTCCACAAACAAACTATTCTAGGAATATCTGAGCACCAGGAGGCAAATAGCGCTCTGCCCCTCCCGAGTTTCGCCGTATGGCTAAGCAGAAATTGTGGGACACATTTTGGTGCTATTTTAACACACTTCCCAGTGTGAAAATGTTAAATCAGGGGGCTAAAGTGGTAAAAATGTAATAATGTTTTCTTTAGTGCCCTATGGTGTAAAATTCTGTGACAGACCTGTGGCGTCAATATCATTAGAGATGAGCGAATATTTCAATATTCGGTTTGACTCACGATCACCGAATTTGCAATATTCGATGATTTAATTGTCGATTAAATCACCGAATATAGCCGAACATACACAGCACAAAAGCTGGTGTTTTGCACGCTGTGTGACAGCGTTGGAAACACCAGCATAGCGCTTCTGATCGGCGGTGAAATTATCCCCGCTGGTCAAAGAGCCGCGGTTCCCACGCTGTCAGAAGACCGCATGAGTGCTCAGCTGTAATCGGAGGTATACAGTTCACCTCCGGTCACTGTTGTCAGCTGATGGGACTACAGCTCCCATCAGCTGAAACTTGTTGCCGCTAAAAACAGTGCGAGCAGGAGTGGCGGATGGGAGTATAATTAAAAAAAAAACCTGAGTGGGTTCCCTTGTATTTTTGATAACCAGCCAGGCAAAACTCACAGCTGGGGCTGCAACACTCAGCTGTCAGCTTCAGCAAGGTTGGATATCAAGAATAGAGAAATAAATAATAATAAAAAACGGTGTGGGGTCACCCCATTTTTAACTACCAGCCTTGCTAAGGCTCACAGCTAGGGGCTGGTAATCTCAGGAAGGTAAGGGGCAATGGATATTTCTACCCCCCCCACAGCCTAAAATAGAAGCCCGCAGCCACCCAGAAAAGGCAAATCTATTAGATGTGCCAATTCTGGCGCTTTGCCGGGCTTTTCCCACTTGCCTCTGCTGGTTGTCCTCATATGAACTCGAGCCTGGGAGCTTTCTAGGAAAGTTCCCACGCTCCAAGAACAACCAGCAGAGGGCGCCTCACCGCAAATGAAGGTAAATATAGGTCATTGACCTACTTTACCTTCATTCCCCGGGGTTTTGCAGCCAGGAGCACCGCTGCATTAACAGAGCTCCTGGCTGCAAAATATTTTAACCCCTTCAGATGGATTTACATCGTGGGACCTTACAGATCTTCGGAAGGTATGTATATTGTTGGTTTATAATTTTTTCTTTGTTACAGAGAGAGGGTCTTCAGATGGATTGAGCGTAGAATAAATTATTACAACAACCTTTGTTTTTATTTCATTAAAATAATTTTTAATAATGTGTTTGTGTTTTTTTTAACCCTTTACTAGTATTGGATTAATAATGGATAGGTGTCATAATTGACGCCTCTCCATTATTAATTTGGCTTAATGTCACCTTACAATAGCAAGGTGGCATTAACCCTTCATTACCCCATATCCCACCGCTACACGGGAATGGGAAGAGAGTGGCCAAGTGCCAGAATAGGCGCATCTTCCAGATGTGCCTTTTCTGGGGTGGCTGGGGGCAGATGTTTTTAGCCAGGGGGGGGGGCCAATAACCATGGACCCTCTCCAGGCTATTAATATCTGCCCTCAGTCACTGGCTTTACTACTCTGGCGGAGAAAATTGCGTGGGAGCTCCCACGCCAATTTTTTCTGCCATTTAACCCTTTAATTTAATAGCTAGAACGGCCACATTTTGCATATACACACTACTAACATTAGTAGTGTGGAATATGCAAAAAAAATGGTGATATGAGATGGTTTACTGTATGTAAACCATGTATCATATCATGTCGGGTTTAGGAAGGAGATGGCAAAAGCCGGTAATTGAATTACCGGTTTTAAAGCTATCTAGCGCTGTATGAAGTAATAATATATATACATATGTGTTTATATATATATATATATATATATATATATATATATATATATATATATATATATATATATATATATATATATACAGTTAGGGCCAGAAATATTTGGACAATGACACAATTTTCGCGATTTGGGCTCTGCATGCCACCACATTGGATTTGAAATGAAACCTATACAACAGAATTCAAGTGCAGATTGTAACGTTTAATTTGAAGGGTTGAACAAAAATATCTGATAGAAAATGTAGGAATTGTACACATTTCTTTACAATCACTCCACATTTTAGGAGGTCAAAAGTAATTGGACAAATAAACATAACCCAAACAAAATATTTTTATTTTAAATATTTTGTTGCAAATCCTTTGGAGGCAATCACTGCCTTAAGTCTGGAACCCATGGACATCACCAAACGCTGGGTTTCCTCCTTCTTAATGCTTTGCCAGGCCTTTTACAGCCGCAGCCTTCAGGTCTTGTTTGTTTGTGGGTCTTTCCGTCTTAAGTCTGGATTTGAGCAAGTGAAATGCATGCTCAATTGGGTTTAGATCTGGAGATTGACTTGGCCATTGCAGAATGTTCCACTTTTTGGCACTCATGAACTCCTGGGTAGCTTTGGCTGTATGCTTGGGGTCATTGTCCATCTGTACTATGAAGCGCCGTCCAATCAACTTTGCAGCATTTGGCTGAATCTGGGCTGAAAGTATATCCCGGTACACTTCAGAATTCATCCGGCTACTCTTGTCTGCTCTTATGTCATCAATAAACACAAGTGACCCAGTGCCATTGAAAGCCATGCATGCCCATGCCATCACGTTGCCTCCACCATGTTTTACAGAGGATGTGGTGTGCCTTGGATCATGTGCCGTTCCCTTTCTTCTCCAAACTTTTTTCTTCCCATCATTCTGGTACAGGTTGATCTTTGTCTCATCTGTCCATAGAATACTTTTCCAGAACTGAGCTGGCTTCTTGAGGTGTTTTTCTGCAAATTTAACTCTGGCCTGTCTATTTTTGGTATTGATGAATGGTTTGCATCTAGATGTGAACCCTTTGTATTTACTGTCATGGAGTCTTCTCTTTACTGTTGACTTAGAGACAGATACACCTACTTCACTGAGAGTGTTCTGGACTTCAGTTGATGTTGTGAATGGGTTCTTCTTCACCAAATTAAGTATGCGGTGATCATCCACCACTGTTGTCATCCGTGGACGCCCAGGCCTTTTTGAGTTCCCAAGCTCACCAGTCAATTCCTTTTTTCTCAGAATGTACCCAACTGTTGATTTTGCTACTCCAAGCATGTCTGCTATCTCTCTGGATTTTTTCTTTTTTTTCAGCCTCAGGATGTTCTGCTTCACCTCAATTGAGAGTTCCTTTGACCGCATGTTGTCTGCTCACAGCAACAGCTTCCAAATGCAAAACCACACACCTGGAATACACCCCTGACCTTTTAACTACTTCATTGATTACAGGTTAACGAGGGAGACGCCTTCAGAGTTAATTGCAGCCCTTAGAGTCCATTGTCCAATTACTTTTGGTCCCTTGAAAAAGAGGACGCTATGCATTACAGAGCTATGATTCCTAAACCCTTTCTCCAATTTGGATGTGGAAACTATCATATTGCAGCTGGGAGTGTGCACTTTCAGCCCATATTATATATATACAGTGGGGCAAAAAAGTATTTAGTCAGTCAGCAATAGTGCAAGTTCCACCACTTAAAAAGATGAGAGGCGTCTGTAATTTACATCATAGGTAGACCTCAACTATGGGAGACAAACTGAGAAAAAAAAATCCAGAAAATCACATTGTCTGTTTTTTTTAACATTTTATTTGCATATTATGGTGGAAAATAAGTATTTGGTCAAAAACAAACAATCAAGATTTCTGGCTCTCACAGACCTGTAACTTCTTCTTTAAGAGTCTCCTCTTTCCTCCACTCATTACCTGTAGTAATGGCACCTGTTTAAACTTGTTATCAGTATAAAAAGACACCTGTGCACACCCTCAAACAGTCTGACTCCAAACTCCACTATGGTGAAGACCAAAGAGCTGTCAAAGGACACCAGAAACAAAATTGTAGCCCTGCACCAGGCTGGGAAGACTGAATCTGCAATAGCCAACCAGCTTGGAGTGAAGAAATCAACAGTGGGAGCAATAATTAGAAAATGGAAGACATTCAAGACCACTGATAATCTCCCTCGATCTGGGGCTCCACGCAAAATCCCACCCCGTGGGGTCAGAATGATCACAAGAACGGTGAGCAAAAATCCCAGAACCACGCGGGGGGACCTAGTGAATGAACTGCAGAGAGCTGGGACCAATGTAACAAGGCCTACCATAAGTAACACACTACGCCACCATGGACTCAGATCCTGCAGTGCCAGACGTGTCCCACTGCTTAAGCCAGTACATGTCCGGGCCCATCTGAAGTTTGCTAGAGAGCATTTGGATGATCCAGGGGAGTTTTGGGAGAATGTCCTATGGTCTGATGAAACCAAACTGGAACTGTTTGGTAGAAACACAACTTGTCGTGTTTGGAGGAAAAAGAATACTGAGTTGCATTCATCAAACACCATACCTACTGTAAAGCATGGTGGTGGAAACATCATGCTTTGGGGCTGTTTCTCTGCAAAGGGGCCAGGACGACTGATCCGGGTACATGAAAGAATGAATGGGGCCATGTATCGTGAGATTTTGAGTGCAAACCTCCTTCCATCAGCAAGGGCATTGAAGATGAAACGTGGCTGGGTCTTTCAACATGACAATGATCCAAAGCACACCGCCAGGGCAACGAAGGAGTGGCTTCGTAAGAATCATTTCAAGGTCCTGGAGTGGCCTAGCCAGTCACCAGATCTCAACCCTATAGAAAACCTTTGGAGGGAGTTGAAAGTCCGTGTTGCCAAGCGAAAAGCCAAAAACATCACTGCTCTAGAGGAGATCTGCATGGAGGAATAGGCCAACATACCAACAACAGTGTGTGGCAACCTTGTGAAGACTTACAGAAAACGTTTGACCTCTGTCATTGCCAACAAAGGATATATTACAAAGTATTGAGATGAAATTTTGTTTCTGACCAAATACTTATTTTCCACCATAATATGCAAATAAAATGTTAAAAAAACAGACAATGTGATTTTCTGGATTTTTTTTTCTCAGTTTGTCTCCCATAGTTGAGGTCTACCTATGATGTAAATTACAGACGCCTCTCATCTTTTTAAGTGGTGGAACTTGCACTATTGCTAACTGACTAAATACTTTTTTGCCCCACTGTATAATTGCATTTCTGAACATGTTTTTGTAAACAGCTAAAATAACAAAACTTGTGTCACTGTCCAAATATTTCTGGCCCTAACTGTATATATATATATATATATATATATATATATATATATATATATATATATATATATATATATATATATATTATACCTATTCTATGTGTACACATTTATTCTACCTATTCTACTGTAAGCGGTCAGTGTGATTTTACTGTACACCGCGCTGAATTGCCGGCTTTTCTCTCTAACACCGCTGCGTATTTCTCGCAAGTCACACTGCTGGTCCGTGTGTAATCCGTATTTTTCTGGCTTCCATAGACTTTCATTGGCGTTTTTTTTTGCGCAATACGGTGACAAACGCAGCATGCTGCGATTTTCTACGGCCGTAGAAAGCCGTATAATACTGATCAGTAAAATACGACAGATAGGAGCAGGGGCATAGAGAATAATTGGGACGTTTGTTAGGCGTGTTTTACGGACGTATTTTATACGCTCATACGTCCGTAAAACTCGCTAGTGTGACACCGGCCTAAGACACCTATCCATTACTAATCCTATATTTGTATGGTAAAAGAAAGACACAGCCAGGATAAAGTTCTTTATTAGAAATAAGACTAAACACAGTTTCCATTTTATTTGACAATAACAAACCGTTATACTCGCCATGATTAAGACTGTGTAGGTTGAAACATGTAGGATTCATTCCTTGCACTGGGATTGCTCATATCTGTGCTTTTTAATATGATGATAAACATCAAGTTTTAAGAATCATATCTCCTGTGGTCGCTGGAGACAACTTTTCTTGCACATTGGATTTCTATGACCCCGGGACCAGGGCGTCTCCGTGCACTGATGACCAGGCAAGGAACCTGGACATAAGGCCGGTTTCACACGTCAGTGGCTCCGGTATGTGAGGTGACAGTTTCCTCACTTACCGGAGCCACTGACACACGTAGACACATTAAAATCACTGCATCTGTTCAGATGTCATTGATTTTTTGCGGACCGTGTCTCCGTGCGAAGCACGGAAACATGTCAGTGTTCGTGGGAGCACACGTATTACACGGACCCATTAAAGTCAATGGGTCCGTGTAAAACGCGTACCGCACACGAACGTTGTCCGGGTGCCGTGCAGGAGACAGCGCTACATTGAGCGCTGTCCCCCCACACTGGTGCTGAAGCCGCGATTCATATCTTCCCTGCAGCAGCGTTTGCTGTAGAGAAGATATGAATAATTGTGTTTAAAATAAAGATCTATGTGCCCCCCGCCCTCCCACCCTCTGTGCGCCCCCCTCCCTGCTGTTCTGAAAATACTCACCCGGCTCCCTCGCTGGCGCTGCTTCCTGTTCTGGCCGCATCTTCTACTGTATCAGCGGTCACGTGGTGCCGCCGATTACAGTCATGAATATGCGGCTCCACCTCCCATAGGGGTGGAGCCGCATATTAATTACTGTAAATGAGCGGCCCCACATGACCGCATACAGGAGAAGATGCGGCCAGAACTGGAAGCAGCGCCAGCGAGTGAGCGAGCCGGGTGAGTATTTTCAGAACAGCGGGGGGGCGCACAGGGGGTGGGAGGGCGGTGGGTGTTATGGACCTGGTGGTTAGGAGCACCCGGAACGACCTGATGGTTAAACTCACACAGGACAAGCTCTGGGAAGTGGGAGCTCTGCTGACCGCAACCCCTAATCCTATCACACAACTAGAAATAGCCGTGGAGCGAACCTAACTCTGCCTAGATGCCTCTTCACAGCCTAAGAGCTAACTAGCCCTAGAGATAGAAAATAAAGCCTACCTTGCCTCAGAGAAATTCCCCAAAGGAAAAGGCAGCCCCCCACATATATTGACTGTGAGTAAAGATGAAAGTCACAAACACAGAAATGAAACAGGTTTCAGCAAAGGGAGGCCAGACTTACTAAACAGACTGAGGATAGGAAAGGTAACTTTGCGGTCAGCACAAAAAACTACAAAAAGACCACGCAGAGTGTGCAAAAAGACGACTCACGGTGCGGAGGTGCCACTCTGCATCCCAGAGCTTCCAGCTAGCAAGGCAAAATCATGATAGCAAGCTGGACAAGGAAATAATGAACAATAAATTAACTATCAGGGACTTAGCTTCTGCTGGAGTAGACAGGTCACCAGAAAGATCCAAGAGCGAACTGAACCAGTACAAGAACATTGACAGCTGGCATGGAGTAACGATCAGAGTGGAGTTAAATAGAGCAGCCAGCCAAAGAATAAACTACGTCACCTGTGGAAGGAACCTCAGAAGCAGCAGCTCCACTCACAGCCACTAGAGGGAGTCCATGGACAGAACTCGCCGAAGTACCATTCATGACCACAGGAGGGAGTTCGATAACAGAATTCACAACAGGGGGGCACATAGATCTTTATTTTAAACACAATTATTCATATCTTCTCTACAGCAAATGCTGCTGCAGGGAAGATATGAATGGGGCTTCAGCACCAGATGCTGGTACGTGTGGTACCCAGCATGGTGCGTGTGGTACCCAGTGGGCACACGGGCGGCACACGTGTGCCACAGAAACGTAGGGGCACACGGACACGGATAATTCCGGTACCGATATTTTTTTTTTTTTTTTTTTCCGGTACCGGAATTATCTGGACATGTGAGACTGGCCTAACAGGGTGAGCTAAACATTTTTCTTTTGTTATACTCACCTAACGTCTATTCCACTGAAGCCCTCGTTCTCCTGTAATAAAACTAAATAAAATAAACAATATCCCTCACCTGTCGGTCATTCTGTCCCACGCCGCAATTCATTTCTGGGGGATTAATAGTTTTCAACCTGGATGGTGCCAAGATGCGACTTTATTCTGGCTGTGTCATTATTGACCATACATCTATAGGATTAGTAATGGATAGGTGTCTTATAGACACCTCTCCTTTAGTAATCCGTGGGCTTGATGCCATTGGATAATACAAAGGTGACATCAACCCCACAAATATGAACCCCACTTGCCACTGCTGCAGGACAAGTGGGAAGAGCCAGGCAAAGCATCAGAATTGGCGCATCTAATAGATGCGCCTTTTCTGCGCAGCTGCGGGATGCTATTTTTAGACTGGGGGGCCAATATCCATGGCCCCTTACCAGCCTGAGAATACCAGCCCCCAGCTGTCTGCTTTAGCAAGGCTAGTTGTCAAAAAAAGGGGGTACCCCACGCCATTTTTTAATTATTTAAAAAAGTTACGGCATGGAGATAACCAGTCTTGCTGAAGCTGACAGCTCAGGGTTGCAGTCCCCAGCTGTGAGTTTTACCTGGCTGGTTATCAAAAATACAGGGGAACCCACGCCGTTTTTTAATTAATTAATTTTTAGTGCAGGCGGCGACTGACGAATACTCCCATCCGCCGATCCTTCTGTCGCTGTTATTAGCGGCAGCAGGTGTTGGATGATGGGAGTAAGGCCGGTGTCACACTACCGTACAATACGGGCGAGTGCTATGCGAGAAAACCACATAGCACTCTGACCAGTGTTAGTCTATGGGGCAGCTCACATCACCGTTTATTTTCTTGGGCGTACTCAGCATGCATGTAAAATCGCAGCATGCTGCGATTGTTACCGAGACTCACCAATGCAAGCCTATGGGTGCGAGGAAAAAAAAAAAATCGCACAGCACTCGGACCATGCGAGCGCTGTATGATTTTTATGCACCAGTGTCCTTTGAAAAGCCGTCAATTCATGTGCCGCATTCAGTAAAATCTCACTGACAGGTTAGAATAGAATAGATATATACATATAGAATACATAGATATATAGATGTCAGTGACATATATTGCATAGCTGGAAGAAAAGCCGACAATTCATGTGCAGTGTACTGTAAAATCACTTCAGGAACTGACAGGATAGAAGAGATGGATTACATACAGTAAATACAAATATAATAGGTTGATATATAGATGTATGCGACAAATACAATTAGTGTAGTGTGTGTGCAAATTACTGTACATGTATTTAATTAATAAAAGATTTATTTTTGGAAAAAATGGCATGGGCTCCCGCGCAATTTTTGTAACCAGCAGAGAGAAAGCCAATGACTGGGGGCAGATGTTTATAGCTTGGGAAGGAGGTAACACTTATAGAGCTTAATAGGCTGTTAATGTCAGCTCAAAACTGTATACTTAGCCTTTACTGGCTATTAAAATGGGGGACCCTAAAAAAATGACGTAGGGTCTCCCTAAAATTAATAACCAGCAAATATTTATTTACATCCACATTGTTTTTATTCCTGTGAAGCAGCTGAAGGGTTAATAAACTTCTTGAATGTGGTTTTGAGGAGTGCGGTTTTTAGAATGGTGTGACTTTGGGTTTTTTTCTGCCATATAGGCCCCCTCAAATGTGATGTGATCCCTATAAAAATGGTTTTGTAAATTTTGTTGGAAAAATGAGAAATCACTGGTTATCTTTTAACTTTTCTAACTTCCTAATAAAAAAAATATCTTCCAAAAATGATGCAAATCTAAAGTACTAATGTGAGAATTGTTATATATTACCGGTAAACTATTTTGTGTGGCATAACTCTGATTTCATTGCATAAAAATTAAAAATTTAAAAATTGCACCACATTTCTGATATTTTTACAAATAAACGCAAGTCATATTGAAGAAATTTTACCATTATCATGAAGTACAATATGTCATGAAAAAATATTCTCAGAATCACTGGGATCCGTTGAAGCGTTCCAGAGCTATTACTTCATAAAGTGACACTAGTCAGAATTGAAAATACTAGCCTAGCCAGGAAGGTGAAAACAGGCAGATTTTGTGCAAATGGTTTTTATTTGGATATCAAATATTTGGGTTATTTATATATGTGCTTTTTATAATAAAATCTAATTAAAAAAAATTGTGCACATTTATTTTAATTTATTAATGCCCCCCAACCGCCTTTGATTAGTGGCATGATTATATTTCAACGGGTTAACTGATGGGTTTGGGGTTTTCCCCAACCCAGCATTTGTGACAAGAGTCCCATCCTCCCACTGGTATAAGTACAATGGCCTAAACTACCTGCGGCTCCTATATTACTATGAGGTGGCATTATGCTATATGAAGGACTATGGGTAGTGCATTATACTATATGGAGGAATATGGGGTGTGCATTATACTATATGGAGGACTATGGGGTGTGCATTATATTATATGGAGGACTTTGGGGTGTGCATTATACTATATGGAGGACTTTGGAGCACATTATATTATATGGAGCACTATGGGTGACAGGCACGGACTGGGGCTAAAATTTAACCCTGACATTTGAAATCACATAGGCCCATGCTACCCCCATCCCCAACCCATATTACTAATATTACCCTGCATGGAAGAATTCATGATTTACTGCAAAATCAATATTTCTAATGAAATCTCCATCACAACTCTTAACAGTATGGGTGTCTTGAGAACTCTGATACTGTTAACAACGTAGCAGATAAGGTGGCCCACAATCAGACAGGCGCTCCTGGCATTGGCGAGAATTGACAGATGGCCAGTTCGGCCCTGCATCATGCCTAGAATGTTCCCACGGTGGTGGATTTGTGACATCACGCATAGAATGTTCCCACGGGGGTTGTGACATCACGCACAGAATATTCCCACAGGGGGGATTTGTGATATCATGCATAGAATTTTCCCACAGGGGGGTTGTGACATCACGCATAGAATGTTCCTATGGGGGGTTGTGACATCATGCATAGAATGTTCCAACTGGAGGGATTTGTGACATCATGCACAGAATGTTTCCACTGGAGGGATTTGTGATAACACGCACAGAATGTTCCCACGAGGAGGATTTGTGACATCACGCATAGAAAGTTCCCAAGAGGGGGATTTGTGACAACACGCATAGAATATTCCCATGGGGTGATTTGTGACATCACATATAGAATGTCCCCGGGGGGATTTGTGACATCACGCATAGAATGTTCCCACAGGGGGGATTTGTGACATGGCGCATAGAATGTTCCCTCGGGGGGTATTTGTGACAACACGCACAGAATATTCCCATGGGGTGATTTGTGACATCACATATAGAATGTCCCCGGGGGGATTTGTGACATCACGCATAGAATGTTCCCACAGGGGGGATTTGTGACATCACGCATAGAAATTTCCCACGGGGGGGGGGGGTTGAGACATCACACATAGAATGATCCAACTGGAGGGATTTGTGACATCAACCACAGAATGTTCCCACTGGAGGGATTTGTGACATCACACACAGAATGTTCCCATGGGGAGGATTTGTGACATCACGCATAGAATGTTCCCGCGGGGGGGGGGGGAAATTGTGACATCACGCATAGAATGTTCCCACGGGGGGATTGTGACATCACGCATAGAATGTTCCAACTGGAGGGATTTGTGACATCCACAGAATGTTCCCACTGGAGGGATTTGTGACATCACGCATAGAATGTTCCCACGGGGGCATTTGTGACATGACACATAGAATGCACCCATGGGGGGGATTTGTGACATCATGCATAGAATGCTCCCCAAGGGGGTGGATTTGTGACATCATGCATAGAATGTTCTCACTGGGGGGATTTGTGACATGACGCATAGAATGTTCCCACGGCGGGATTTGTGACATCACGCATAGAATGTTTCTGGGAGGGGATTTCTGACATCGCGCATAGAATGTTCCCACAGGGCGGATTTGGGACATCACACATAGAATGTTCCAACGGGGGGTTGTGACATCATGCATAGAATGTTCCCAAGGGGGGAATTTGTGAGATCACGCATAGAATGTTCCCACTGGGGGAATCTGTAACATCACGCATAGAATGTTCCCAAGGAATGGGGTTGTGATATCACACATAGAATGTTCCCACAGAGAGGGGTTGTGACATCACACATAGAATGTTCCCACGGAGGGGGGTTGTGACATCACGCATAGAATGTTCCCACGGGGGGTGATTGTGATATCATGCATAGAATGCTCCCACGGGGGGTGGTTTTGACATCATGCATAAAATGTTCCCACAGGGGGTGGTTGTGACATCACGCATAGAATGTTCCCACAGGGAGGAATTTTGACATCACGCATAGAATGTTTCCACGGGGGGATTTGTGACATCACGCATAGAATATTCCCACTGGGGGGATTTGTGACATCACGCATAGAATGTTCCCACAGGGGGATTTGTGACATTATGCATAGAATGTTCTCACGCCACACGCCGACTGCGGACACAGCTACAGCGATATTATGAGTGTGAGCCGGACGGCTCTTGGCATACCTTGACTACTATTTCCTGTGTAAAGACTTCCTTGAGAAAGGCAAAAAATTGCCGAAACGTTGGATGATTTTTGATGTCTATTATCCCTGTATATCGGCTGAGTGTTGAAGATAAATGAATAAAAATTTATCTTTTTCAAATTTACTCTGAGTGCCGAAGGTTATTTTCTCACATATATGACCCTTTTTTCCTTTTGGCACCAATATTAAGTGAGTGCGCCACCATTGACTGCTTGGATCACGTATAGGATGTTCCCATGGGGGGATTTGTGACATCACACATAGAATGCTCCCATGGGGGGGATTTGTGACATCACACATAGAATCTTCCTACAGGGGATTTGTGACCTCACGTATAGAATACTCCCACGGGGGGGATGTTTGTGACATCACACATAGAATGTTCCCACAGGGGGGATTTTTGATATCAGGCATAGAATGTTTCCACGGGCGATATTTGTGACATCACGCATAGAATGTTCTCACGGGGGGGATTTGTGACATCACGCATAGAATGTTCCCCCGAGGGGGATTTGTGACATCACGTATAGAATGCTCCCACGGGGGGATTTTTGACATCAAGCATACAATGTTCCCATGGAGGAGATTTGTGACATCAAGCATAGAATGCTACCACGGGGGGGATTTTTGACATCACGCATAGAATGTACCCACGGGGGGATTTTTGACATCACGCGTGATGTGACAATGTGATCAACCATATGTAATAAATTTTTTAATAACATGTCACTACACACAGAGGCAATAATGGAGACAAACAATTAAAAACATTTAAAAACTAGATGGACCAACCCACATCCCCCAAGACACAATTACGGGGATCAATGTAACAGTACACACAATATGTGCAGATAGTACAGAGGACATCAAATCCGACAGCAAGTTAATGCAATAACGGTGAAAATACCAAATGCCCCGTGCTGCCAGCTGACCCACGGGGGGATTTGTGACATCACGTATAGAATGCTGCCACCGGGGAGATTTGTGACATCACATATAGAATACTCCCACGGGGGGATGTTTGTGACATCACGCATAGAATTTTCCAATGGGGCCGTTTGTGACATCACGCATAGAATGTTCCCATGGGGGGATTTGTGACATCACGCATAGAATGTTCCCAAGGAGGTGGATTTGTGACATCACGCTTAGAATGTTCTCACGGGGGTGGATTTGTGACATCACGCATAGAATTTTCCCACTGGGGGAATTGGGGGATTTGTGACATCACACATAGAATGTTCCCCCGGGGGGATTTGTGACCTCACGTATAGAATGCTCCCTTGGGGGGATTTTTGACATCACGCATAGAATGTTCCCACGAGGGGAATTGTGACATAACGCATAGAATGTTCCCACAGGGGGATTTGTGACATCATGCATAGAATGTTCTCACGGGGGGATTTGTGACATCACGTAAAGAATGCTCCCACGGGGGGAGATTTGTTACATCACGCATAGAATGTTCCCACGGGTGGGATTTGTGACATCCCATATAGAATGCTCCCACGGGGAGGATTTGTGACATCACGTACAGAATACTCCCACGGGGGGGATGTTTGTGACATCACGCATAGAATTTTCCCATGGGGCCGTTTGTAACATCACGCATAGAATGTTCCCATGGGGGGATTTGTGACATCACGCATAGAATGTTCCCAAGGAAGTGGATTTGTGACATCACGCTTAGAATGTTCTCACGGGGGTGGATTTGTGACATCACGCATAGAATTTTCCCACTGGGGGGATTTGTAACATCACGCATAGAATGTTCCCACCGGGGGATTTGTGACATCACACATAGAATGTTCCCATGGGGGGATTTGTGACATCACACATAGAATGTTCCCACGGGGGATTTGTGACATCACGTATAGAATACTCCCACGGGGAGGATGTTTGTGACATCACACATAGAATTTTCCCATGGGGCCGTTTGTAACATCACGCATAGAATGTTCCCATGGGGGGATTTGTGACATCACGCATAGAATGCTCCCAAGGAAGTGGATTTGTGACATCACGCTTAGAATGTTCTCACGGGGGTGGATTTGTGACATCACGCATAGAATGTTCCCACCGGGGGATTTGTGACATCACACATAGAATGTTCCCACGGGGGATTTGTGACATCACGTATAGAATACTCCAATGGGGAGGATGTTTGTGACATCACGCATAGAATGTTCCCATGGGGGGATTTTTGATATCAGGCATAGAATGTTTCCACAGGTGATATTTGTGACATCAGGCAGCGATATTTGTGACATCACGCATAGAATGTTCTCACGGGGGGGTTGTGACATCACGCATAGAATGTTCCCCCGGGGGGATTTGTGACATCACGTAAAGAATGCTCCCACGGGGGGAGATTTGTTACATCACGCATAGAATGTTCCCACGGGTGGGATTTGTGACATCCCGTATAGAATGCTCCCACGGGGGGGATTTGTGACATCACGTACAGAATACTCCAACGGGGGGATGTTTGTGACATCACGCATAGAATTTTCCCATGGGGCCGTTTGTAACATCACGCATAGAATGTTCTCACGGGGGGGTTGTGACATCACGCATAGAATGTTCCCCCGGGGGGATTTGTGACATCACGTAAAGAATGCTCCCACGGGGGGAGATTTGTTACATCACGCATAGAATGTTCCCACGGGTGGGATTTGTGACATCCCGTATAGAATGCTCCCACGGGGGGGATTTGTGACATCACGTACAGAATACTCCAATGGGGGGATGTTTGTGACATCACGCATAGAATTTTCCCATGGGGCCGTTTGTAACATCACGCATAGAATGTTCCCATGGGGAGATTTGTGACATCACGCTTAGAATGTTCTCACGGGGGTGGATTTGTGACATCACGCATAGAATGTTCCCATGGGGGGATTTGTGACATCACACATAGAATGTTCCCACGGGGGATTTGTGACATCACGTATAGAATACTCCCACGGGGAGGATGTTTGTGACATCACGCATAGAATGTTCCCATGGGGGGATTTTTGATATCAGGCATAGAATGTTTCCACAGGTGATATTTGTGACATCAGGCAGCGATATTTGTGACATCACGCATAGAATGTTCTCACGGGGGGGTTGTGACATCACGCATAGAATGTTCCCCCGGGGGGATTTGTGACATCACGTATAGAATGCTCCCTCGGGGGGATTTTTGACATCACACATAGAATGTTCCCACAGGGGGATTTGTGACATCACGCATAGAATGTTCTCACGGGGGGATTTGTGACATCACGTATAGAATGCTCCCATGGGGGGAGATTTGTGACATCACGCATAGAATGTTCCCACGGGTGGGATTTGTGACATCCCGCATAGAATGTTCCCACGGAGGATTTGTGACATCACGTATAGAATGTTCCCATGGGGGAAATTTGTGACATCACGCATAGAATGTTCCCACGAGGGGGATTTTTGACATCACACATAGAATGTTCCCACGAGGGGAATTTTGACATCATGCATAGAATGCTCCCACGGGGAGATATGTGACATCACGCATAGAATGTTCCCACAGGGGGATTTGTGACATCACGCATAGAATATTCTCACGGGGGGGATTTGTGACATCACGTATAGAATGCTCCCACGGGGGGAGATTTGTGACATCACGTACAGAATACTCCAATGGGGGGAGATTTGTGACATCACGCATAGAATGTTCCCACGGGAGGGATTTGTGACATCACATATAGAATACTCCTACGGAGGGATTTATGACATCACACATAGAATGTTCCCACGAGGGGATTTGTGACATCACGCATAGAATGTTCCCACGGGGGGATTTGAGACATCACGTATAGAATGCTCCCACTGAGGGGATTTGTGACATCACACACAGAATGTTCCCATGGGGAGGATTTGTGACATCACGCATAGAATGTTCCCACGGGGGGATTGTGACATCATGTATAGAATGTTCCTACAGGTGATATTTGTGACATCACGCATAGAATGTTCCAACTGGAGGGATTTGTGACATCCACAGAATGTTCTCACTGGAGGGATTTGTGACATCACGCACAGTATGTTCCCACGGGGGCATTTGTGACATGACGCATAGAATGCACCCATGGGGGGATTTGTGACATCACGCATAGAATGCTCCCCAAGGGGGTGGATTTGTGACATCACGCATAGAATGTTCTCACTGGGGGGATTTGTGACATGACGCATAGAATGTTCCCATAGGGGGGGTGGATATCAGGCATAGAATGTTTCCACAGGCGATATTTGTGACATCACGCATAGAATGTTCTCATAGGGGGGGGGGTGGATTGTGGCATCACGCATAGAAAGTTTCCCCGGGGGGCTTTGTGACATCACATATAGAATGCTCCCACGGGGGGGATTTTTGACATCACGCATAGAATGTTCCCACGGGGGGGATTTTTGACATCACGCATAGAATGTTCCCACAAGGGGAGTTTGTTATGAAAGGCAATTCAGTACTACAATGGACATAGCGGTCAGAGCACATACAGTGATCTGACAATAACCCAAAATCATAGAACGAGCTCTGAGACGTGGGAACTCTGCAGACCGCAATCCCTAATCCTCTCCAAACAACACTAGAGGCAGCCGTGTATTGCGCATAACTCTGCCTATGCAACTCGGCACAGCCTGAGAAACTAACTAGCCTGAAGATAGAAAATAAGCCTATCTTGCCTCAGAGAAATACCCCAAAGGAAAAGGCAGCCCCCCACATATAATGACTGTGAGTTAAGATGAAAAGACAAACGTAGAGATGAAATAGATTCAGCAAAGTGAGGCCCGACTTTCTTAACAGATCGAGGATAGAAAAGGTAACTTTGCGGTCTACACAAAACCCTAAAGAACACCACGCAAAGGGGGCAAAAAGACCCTCCGTACCGAAATAACGGCACGGAGGTACACCCTTTGCGTCCCAGAGCTTCCAGCAACAAATTAGACAAGCTGGACAGAAAAAATAGCAAACAAATAGCAAAGAAGAACTTAGCTATGCAGAGCAGCAGGCCACAGGAATGATCCAGGGAAAAGCAAGTCCAACACTGGAACATTGACAGGAAGCCAGGATCAAAGCATTAGGTGGAGTTAAGTAGAGAAGCACCTAACGACCTCACCAGATCACCTGAGGGAGGAAACTCAGAAGCCGCAGTACCACTTCCCTCCACCAACAGAAGCTCACAGAGAGAATCAGCCAAAGTACCACTTGTGACCACAGGAGGGAGCACTGCCACAGAATTCACAACAGTACCCCCCCCCTTGAGGAGGGGTCACCGAACCCTCACCAGAGCCCCCAGGCCGACCAGGATGAGCCACATGAAAGGCACGAACAAGATCGGGAGCATGGACATCAGAGGCAAAAACCCAGGAATTATCTTCCTGAGCATAACCCTTCCATTTAACCAGATACTGGAGTTTCCGTCAAGAAACACGAGAATCCAAAATCTTCTCCACAATATACTCCAATTCCCCCTCCACCAAAACCGGGGCAGGAGGATCAACAGATGGAACCATAGGTGCCACGTATCTCCGCAACAATGACCTATGGAATACGTTATGTATGGAAAAAGAATCAGGAAGGGTTAGACGAAAAGACACAGGATTAAGAACCTCAGAAATCCTATACGGACCAATTAAACGAGGTTTAAACTTAGGAGAGGAAACCTTCATAGGAATATGACGAGAATATAACCAAACCAGATCCCCAACACGAAGTCGGGGACCCACACGGCGTCTGCGATTAGCGAAACGTTGAGCCTTCTCCTGGGACAAGGTCAAATTGTCCACTACATGAGTCCAAATCTGCTGCAACCTGTCCACCACAGTATCCACACCAGGACAGTCCGAAGACTCAACCTGCCCTGAAGAGAAACGAGGATGGAACCCAGAATTGCAGAAAAATGGCGAAACCAAGGTAGCCGAGCTGGCCCGATTATTAAGGGCGAACTCAGCCAAAGGCAAAAAGGACACCCAGTCATCCTGATCGGCAGAAACAAAGCATCTCAGATATGTTTCCAAGGTCTGATTTGGTTCGTTCGGTCTGGCCATTAGTCTGAGGATGGAAAGCCGAGGAAAAAGACAAGTCAATGCCCATCCTACCACAAAAGGCTCGCCAAACCCTTGAAACAAACTGGGAACCTCTGTCAGAAACGATATTCTCTGGAATGCCATGTAAACGAACCACATGCTGGAAGAACAATGGCACCAAATCAGAGGAGGAAGGCAATTTAGACAAGGGTACCAGATGGACCATCTTAGAAAAGCGATCACAGACCACCCAAATGACTGACATCTTTTGAGAAACAGGAAGATCATAAATAAAATCCATGGAGATATGTGTCCAAGGCCTCTTCGGGACCGGCAAGGGCAAAAGCAACCCACTGGCACGAGAACAGCAGGGCTTAGCCCGAGCACAAATCCCACAGGACAGCACAAAAACACGCACATCCCGCGACAGAGATGGCCACCAAAAGGATCTAGCCACCAACTCTCTGGTACCAAAGATTCCAGGATGACCAGCCAACACCGAACAATGAACCTCAGAGATAACTTTATTGGTCCACCTATCAGGGACAATCAGTATCTCCGCTGGACAACGATCAGGTTTATTAGCCTGAAATTTTTGCAGCACCCGCCGCAAATCAGGGGAGATGGCAGACACAATTACTCCTTCCTTGAGGATACCCGCCGGCTCAGACAAACTCGGAGAGTCGGGCACAAAACTCCTAGACAGAGCATCCGCCTTCACATTTTTAGAGCCCGGAAGGTACGAAATCACAAAGTCAAAACGGGCAAAAAACAGCGACCAACGAGCCTGTCTAGGATTCAACCGCTTAGCAGACTCAAGATAAGTCAAGTTCTTATGATCAGTCAATACCACCACGCGATGCTTAGCTCCTTCAAGCCAATGACGCCACTCCTCAAATGCCCACTTCATGGCCAGCAACTCTCGGTTGCCCACATCATAATTTCGCTCAGCAGGCGAAAACTTCCTGGAAAAAAAAGCGCATAGCGGCGTGCTCAGGCACGGATAAATTAAACAGTCGACCTTTTGGGAATTTACTACCAGGAATCAAATTGATAGCACAATCACAATCCCTATGCGGAGTTAGGGCATCGGACTTGGGCTCATCAAATACATCCCGGTAATCAGAAAAGAACTCTGGAACCTTAGAAGGGGTGGATGACGAAATTGACAGAAATGGAACATCACCATGTACCCCCTGACAACCCCAGCTGGACACCGACATGGATTTCCAATCTAATACTGGATTATGGGCTTGTAGCCATGGCAACCCCAACACGACCACATCATGCAGATTATGCAACACCAGAAAGCGAATAACCTCCTGATGTGCAGGAGCCATGCACATGGTCAGCTGGGTCCAGTATTGAGGCTTATTCTTGGCCAAAGGCGTGGCATCAATTCCTCTCAATGGAATAGGACACTGCAAGGGCTCTAAGAGAAACCCACAACGCTTAGCATACTCCAAGTCCATCAAATTCAGGGCAGCGCCTGAATCCACAAATGCCATGACAGAATACGATGACAAAGAGCAGATCAAGGTAACGGACAGAAGAAATTTTGACTGTACCGTACCAATGGTGGCAGACCTAGCGAACCGCTTAGTGCGCTTAGGACAATCAGAGATAGCATGAGTGGAATCACCACAGTAGAAACACAGCCCATTCAGACGTCTGTGTTCTTGCCGTTTAACTCTGGTCAAAGTCCTATCGCACTGCATAGGCTCAGGTTTAAGCTCAGGCAATACCGCCAAATGGTGCACAGATTTACGCTCACGCAAGCGTCGACCGATCTGAATGGCCAAAGACATAGACTCATTCAAACCAGCAGGCATAGGAAATCCCACCATGACATCCTTAAGGGCTTCAGAGAGACCCTTTCTGAACATAGCTGCCAGCGCAGATTCACTCCATTGAGTGAGCACGGACCACTTTCTAAATTTCTGACAATATACCTCTATCTCATCCTGACCCTGACAAAGAGCCAGCAAATTTTTCTCTGCCTGATCCACTGAATTAGGTTCATCGTACAGCAATCCGAGCGCCAGGAAAAACGCATCGATATTACTCAATGCAGGATCTCCTGGCGCAAGAGAAAATGCCCAGTCCTGAGGGTCGCCGCGCAAAAAAGAAATAACAATCAAAACCTGTTGAACTGGATCACCAGAGGAGCGAGGTTTCAAGGCCAGAAATAATTTACAATTATTTTTGAAACTCAGAAACTTAGTTCTATCTCCAAAAAACAAATCAGGAATAGGAATTCTTGGTTCCAACATAGCTTTCTGATCAATAGTGTCTTGAATCTTTTGTACTCTTGCCGAGAGCTGATCCACAAATGAAGACAGACTTCTAATGTCCATCGCTACACCTGTGTACTGAACCACCCAAATGTCTAGGGGAAAAAAAAGGCAAAACACAGTGCAAAGAAAAAAAAATGGTCTCAGAACTTCTTTTTTCCCTCTATTGGGAATCATTAGTACTTTTGGCTTCCTGTACTGTTATGAAAGGCAATTCAGTACTACAATGGACATAGCGGTCAGAGCACATACAGTGATCTGACAATAACCCAAAATCATAGAACGAGCTCTGAGACGTGGGAACTCTGCAGACCGCAATCCCTAATCCTCTCCAAACAACACTAGAGGCAGCCGTGGATTGCGCCTAACTCTGCCTATGCAACTCGGCACAGCCTGAGAAACTAACTAGCCTGAAGATAGAAAATAAGCCTACCTTGCCTCAGAGAAATGCCCCCCACATACAGTGGGGCAAAAAAGTATTTAGTCAGTCAGCAATAGTGCAAGTTCCACCACTTAAAAAGATGTGAGGCGTCTGTAATTTACATCATAGGTAGACCTCAACTATGGGAGACAAACTGAGAAAAAAAAATCCAGAAAATCACATTGTCTGTTTTTTTATCATTTTTTTTGCATTTTATGGTGGAAAATAAGTATTTGGTCAGAAACAAACAATCAAGATTTCTGGCTCTCACAGACCTGTAACTTCTTCTTTAAGAGTCTCCTCTTTCCTCCACTCATTACCTGTAGTAATGGCACCTGTTTAAACTTGTTATCAGTATAAAAAGACACCTGTGCACACCCTCAAACAGTCTGACTCCAAACTCCACTATGGTGAAGACCAAAGAGCTGTCAAAGGACACCAGAAACAAAATTGTAGCCCTGCACCAGGCTGGGAAGACTGAATCTGCAATAGCCAACCAGCTTGGAGTGAAGAAATCAACAGTGGGAGCAATAATTAGAAAATGGAAGACATACAAGACCACTGATAATTTCCCTCGATCTGGGGCTCCACGCAAAATCCCACCCCGTGGGGTCAGAATGATCACAAGAACGGTGAGCAAAAATCCCAGAACCACGCGGGGGGACCTAGTGAATGAACTGCAGAGAGCTGGGACCAATGTAACAAGGCCTACCATAAGTAACACACTACGCCACCATGGACTCAGATCCTGCAGTGCCAGACGTGTCCCACTGCTTAAGCCAGTACATGTCCGGGCCCGTCTGAAGTTTGCTAGAGAGCATTTGGATGATCCAGAGGAGTTTTGGGAGAATGTCCTATGGTCTGATGAAACCAAACTGGAACTGTTTGGTAGAAACACAACTTGTCGTGTTTGGAGGAAAAAGAATACTGAGTTGCATCCATCAAACACCATACCTACTGTAAAGCATGGTGGTGGAAACATCATACTTTGGGACTGTTTCTCTGCAAAGGGGCCAGGACGACTGATCCGGGTACATGAAAGAATGAATGGGGCCATGTATCGTGAGATTTTGAGTGCAAACCTCCTTCCATCAGCAAGGGCATTGAATATGAAACGTGGCTGGGTCTTTCAACATGACAATGATCCAAAGCACACCGCCAGGGCAACGAAGGAGTGACTTCGTAAGAAGCATTTCAAGATCCTGGAGTGGCCTAGCCAGTCTCCAGATCTCAACCCTATAGAAAACCTTTGGAGGGAGTTGAAAGTCCGTGTTGTCAAGCGAAAAGCCAAAAACATCACTGCTCTAGAGGAGATCTGCATGGAGGAATGGGCCAACATATCAACAACAGTGTGTGGCAACCTTGTGAAGACTTACAGAAAACGTTTGACCTCTGTCATTGCCAACAAAGGATATATTACAAAGTATTGAGATTAAATTTTGTTTCTGACCAAATACTTATTTTCCACCATAATATGCAAATAAAATGTTAAAAAAACAGACAATGTGATTTTCTGGATTTTTTTCCCTCAGTTTGTCTCCCATAGTTGAGGTCTACCTATGATGTAAATTACAGACGCCTCTCATCTTTTTAAGTGGTGGAACTTGCACTATTGCTGACTGACTAAATACTTTTTTGCCCCACTGTATAATGACTGTGAGTTAAGATGAAAAGACAAACGTAGAGATGAAATAGATTCAGCAAAGTGAGGCCCGACTTTCTTAACAGATCGAGGATAGAAAAGGTAACTTTGCGGTCTACACAAAACCCTAAAGAACACCACGCAAAGGGGGCAAAAAGACCCTCCGTACCGAACTAACGGCACGGAGGTACACCCTTTGCGTCCCAGAGCTTCCAGCAACAAATTAGACAAGCTGGACAGAAAAAATAGCAAACAAATAGCAAAGAAGAACTTAGCTATGCAGAGCAGCAGGCCACAGGAATGATCCAGGGAAAAGCAAGTCCAACACTGGAACATTGACAGGAAGCCAGGATCAAAGCATTAGGTGGAGTTAAGTAGAGAAGCACCTAACGACCTCACCAGATCACCTGAGGGAGGAAACTCAGAAGCCGCAGTACCACTTCCCTCCACCAACAGAAGCTCACAGAGAGAATCAGCCGAAGTACCACTTGTGACCACAGGAGGGAGCTCTGCCACAGAATTCACAACAGGAGTTGCAACATCATGCATAGAATGCTCCCACGGGGGAGATTTGTGACATCACGTATAGAATACTCCCATGAGGGGATGCTTATGACATCACGCACAGAATTTTCCCACGGGGCCGTTTGCGACATCACGCATAGAATGTTCCCATGGGGGGATTTGTGACATCACGCATAGAATGTTCCCAAGGAGGTGGATTTGTGACATCACGCTTAGAATCTTCTCACAGGGGTGGATTTGTGACATCACGCATAGAATTTTCCCACTGGGGGGATTTGTGACATCACACATAGAATGTTCCCATGGGGGGATTTGTGACATCACACATAGAATGTTCCCACGGGGGATTTGTGACATCACGTATAGAATACTTCTACGGGGGCATGTTTGTGATATCACACATAAAATGTTCCCACAGGGGGGATTTTTTATATCAGGCATAGAATGTTTCTACAGGCGATATTTGTGACATCACGCATAGAATGTTCTCATAGGGGGGGGGGGATTGTGGCATCACGCATAGAATGTTCCCCTGGGGGGCTTTGTGACATCACATATAGAATGCTCCCACGGGGGGGATTTTTGACATCACGCATAGAATGTTCCCACGGGGGGGGGGGGGGGGGATTTGTGACATCACGCATAGTATGTTCCCACAAGGGGAGTTGCAACATCATGCATAGAATGTTCCCACGAGGGAGATTTGTGACATCACGCATAGACTGTTCCCACAGGGGATTTGTGACATCATGCATAGAATGTTCTCACGGGGGGAATTTGTGACATCACGTATAGAATGCTCCCACGGGGGAATTTGTGACATCACGTATAGAAAATTTGTATTTTGTGATATTTGTTTGAGGTGCTCCCATTTTTGTGGACATGATCTTTTCTTTTCCTTGGTCTTATCGTAGTTTTTCGAGTCCATGGTGAGCCCCAATATTTATTTATATACTGAGTGGTGCCCTCCGCCTCTTTAAATTTCATTGACATCACGTATAGAGGGGGATTTGTGACATCAAGCATAGAATGTTCCCACGGGGGGATTTGTGATATCACGTATAGAATGCTCCCACGGGGGGGATTTGTGACATCAAGCATAGAATTTTCCCACAGGGGGATTTCTGACATCACGCATAGAATGTTCCCACGGGGGGTTTTGTGACATCACGTATAGAATGTTCCCACGGGGGATTTGTGACATCACGTATAGAATGCTCCCACGGGGGGGGGGACTTGCGACATCGCGTATAGAATACTCCCACCGGGGGGATGTTTGTGACATCACACATAGAATTTTCCAATGGGGCCGTTTGTGACATCACGCATAGAATGTTCCCATGGGGGGATTTGTGACATCACGCATAGAATGTTCCCAAGGAGGTGGATTTGTGACATCACGCCTAGAATGTTCTCACAGGGGTGGATTTGTGACATCACGCATAGAATTTTCCCACTGGGGGGATTTGTGACATCATGCATAGAATGTTCCCACGGGGGGATTTGTGACATCACACATAGAATGTTCCCATGGGGGGATTTGTGACATCACACATAGAATGTTCCCACGGGGGATTTGTGACATCACGTATAGAATACTCCCACGGGGGGGGGATGTTTGTGACATCACGCATAGAATGTTCCTACAGGGGGGATTTTTGATATCAGGCATAGAATGTTTCCACAGGTGATATTTGTGACATCACGTATAGAATGCTCCCACGGGGGGAGATTTGTGACATCACGCATAGAATGTTCCCACGGGAGGGATTTGTGACATCACATATAGAATACTCCCACGGCGGGATTTATGACATCACACATGGAATGTTCCCACGGGGGGATTTGTGACATCACGCATAGAATGTTCCCACGGGAGGATTTGTGACATCACGCATAGAATTCTCCCACTGAGGGGATTTGTGACATCAAGCATAGAATGTTCCCACGGGAGGGATTTGTGACATCATGCATAGAATGTTCTCATAGGGGGGGGGAGGATTGTGGCATCACGCATAGAATGTTCCCCCGGGGGGCTTTGTGACATCACATATAGGATGCTCCCATGGGGGGGATTTTTGACATCACACATAGAATGTTCCCACGGGGGGGATTTTTGACATCACGCATAGAATGTTCCTATGGGTGGGATTTGTGACATCACGCATAGAATGTTCCTATGGGTGGGATTTGTGACATCACATATAGAATACTCCCACGGGAGGATTTATGATATCACACAGAATGTTCCCACGGGGGGATTTGTGACATCACACATAGAATGTTCCCACGGGGGGATTTGTGATATCACGTATAGAATGCTCCCATGGGGGGGATTTGTGACATCAAGCATAGAATTTTCCCACGGGGGATTTGTGACATCACGTATAGAATACTCCCACGGGGGGGATGTTTGTGACATCACGCATAGAATGTTCCTACAGGGGGGATTTTTGATATCAGGCATAGAATGTTTCCACAGGTGATTTTGTGACATCACGCATAGAATGTTCTCACGGGGGGGGGGGGGGAATTTGTGACATCACGCATAGAATGCTCCCACGGGGTGGATTTTTGACATCACGCATAGAATGTTTCCACGGGGGGATTTGTGATATCACGTATAGAATGCTCCCATGGGGGGGATTTGTGACATCAAGCATAGAATTTTCCCACGGGGGATTTGTGACATCACGTATAGAATACTCCCACGGGGGGGATGTTTGTGACATCACGCATAGAATGTTCCTACAGGGGGGATTTTTGACATCACGCATAGAATGTTCCCACGAAGGGAATTGTGACATCATGCATAGAATGCTCCCATGGGGGAGATTTGTGACATCACGCATAGAATGTTCCCACAGGGGGATTTGTGACATCACGCATAGAATGCTCCCACGGGGGGAGATTTGTGACATCATGCATAGAATGTTCGCACGGGTGGGATTTGTGACATCACGCATAGAATGTTCCCACGGGAGGGATTTGTGACATCACACATGGAATGTTCCCACGGGGGGATTTGTGACATCACGCATAGAATGTTCCCACGGGAGGGATTTGTGACATCGCATATAGAATACTCCCACGGGGGATTTATGACATAACAGATAGAATGTTCCCACGGGGGGATTTGTGACATCACGCATAGAATGTTCCCACGGGGGGATTTGTGACATCACACATAGAATGTTCCCATGGGGGGATTTGTGACATCACACATAGAATGTTCCCATGGGGGATTTGTGACATCACGTATAGAATACTCCCACGGGGGGATGTTTGTGACATCACGCATAGAATGTTCCTACAGGGGGGATTTTTGATATCAGGCATAGAATGTTTCCACAGGTGATTTTGTGACATCACGCATAGAATGTTCTCACAGGGGGGGATTTGTGACATCACGTATAGAATGCTCCCACGGGGGGGGATTTTTGACATCATGCATAGAATGTTCCCATGGGGGAGATTTGTGACATCATGCATAGAATGCTCCAACGGGGGGATTTTTGACATCACGCATAGAATGTTCCCACGAGGGGAATTGTGACATCATGCATAGAATGCTCCCACGGGGGAGATTTGTGACATCACGCATAGAATGTTCCCACAGGGGGATTTGTGACATCAAGCATAGAATTTTCCCACGGGGGGATTTCTGACATCACGCATAGAATGTTCCCATGAGGGGATTTATGACATCATGCATAGAATGCTCCCACGGGAGGGATTTGTGACATCACATATAGAATACTCCCACGGGGGGGATGTTTGTGACATCACGCACAGAATTTTCCCATGGGGCCGTTTGTGACATCACGCATAGAATGTTCCCATGGGGGGATTTGTGACATCACGCATAGAATGTTCCCAAGGAGGTGGATTTGTGACATCACGCTTAGAATGTTCTCACGGGGGTGGATTTATGACATCACGCATAGAATTTTCCCACTGGGACGATTTGTGACATCACGCACAGAATTTTCCCATGGGGCCGTTTGTGACATCACACATGGAATGTTCCCATGGGGGGATTTGTGACATCACACATAGAATGTTCCCACAGGGGATTTGTGACATGACGTGTATAGAATACTCCCACGGGGGGGGGGGGATGTTTGTGACATCACGCATAGAATCTTCCCACGGGGGGGATTTTTTACATTATGCATAGAATGTTCCCATGGGGGAGATTTGTATCATCACGCACAGAATGCTCCCACGGGGGGGATTTGTGACATCTTGCATAGAATGTTCCCACGGGGGGGATTTTTGACATCACGCATAGAATGTTCCCACGAGGGGATTTGTGACATCACGCAGAGAATGCTGCCACGGGAGAGATTTGTGACATCACGCATAGAATGTTCCCACAGGGGGATTTGTGACATCACACATAGAATGTTCTCACGGGGGGGATTTGTGACATCACGTACATACTCCCACGGGGGGGATTTATGAGATCACGCATAGAATGTTCCCATGGGGGGATTTGTGACATCACGTCAGGTACGGACTGGGGCTAAAATTTAGACCTGGCATTTGAAATCTCATAGGCCCATGCTATCTCCATCCCCAAGCACCAGATGGGATATATTACTAATATTACCCTGCATGGAAGAATTCAAGATTTACTAGAAGATCAATATTTTTAATGATATCTCTGTCATAACTCTTAACAGTATTGATGTCTTGAGAACACTGATTCTGTTAACAATGTAGCAGACAAGGTGGCCCACGACCAGACAGGCTCTCCTGGAATTTGCCAGAGTTGCCAGATGGTCAGTCCGGCCCTGATGGGTGACATACTTTATGGAGGACTATTGAGTGGCATTATACTATATGGAGGACTATGGGGAGCGCATTATAACATATGAGGACTAAGAGGTGCATTATACTATTTGGAGGACTATGTGGTGTATCATACTATATGGAGGACTATGGGGTGTGCATTATATTATATGGAGGACTTTGGAACACATTATATTATTTGGAGCACTATGGGGTGTCATACTTTATGAAGGACTATGGGGTGATATTATGATATATGAAGGACTATGGTGTGCATTATACTATATGGAGGATTGTGGGGCCTATTATAATACATGGAGGACTATGGGATGTATTATACTACATCAAGCACTATGGGGTGGCATTATACTACATGGAGGACTATGGAGAGTGCATTATAACATATGAGGACTAAGGGTGCATTATACTATTTGGAGGACTATGTGGCACATTATACTATATGGAGGACTATGGGGTGTGTATTATACTATATGGAGGACTTTGGAGAACATTTTATTATTTGGAGCACTATGGGGGTGACATACTTTATGGAGGACTATGGGATGGTATTGTCACAATCCAATTTTGGATTTGTGGCAGATCTGGTTGCCTCAGTTTAAGACCTTTTTTCCTTTCTGGTCATCGGGGGT
Source organism: Ranitomeya imitator (assembly GCF_032444005.1). NCBI lineage: Eukaryota > Metazoa > Chordata > Amphibia > Anura > Dendrobatidae > Ranitomeya > Ranitomeya imitator. The sequence continues at coordinate 664,519,589 of NC_091284.1, read as the reverse complement.
TAATGCAGTTCCCTACCCCCCGTTGGCCGCTGATGTTATTGCAGTGCTGCTGGGTCGGCTGATGTTTGTGGTGACCACTCCCTCCATCCTTTAAGAGATCACCTCGTCTCGTTCATGAGCTGACTGTCGGTGTTAGTTCATTCTTCAGCGACCAAGCCGGGAGTAGGAGCTAGCTGGGAACTGTTGTTCTACAGCTGTGTCCGTTGTATCTGGTGTTTCTTCCTGCTGTGCTGTGCCTTGCAGCATTAAGCTAAGTGTGGTTTTCCTTTTCCTTGTCTGTATACTCTGTTATGGTGATATTTATACTCTGGTGCAGTCCACCTCTCTTGGGGGGAGAGGGGGTCACTGATAGGGCCTGCACAGGAGACAGGGATACGCTGGTGGCTCAGGCCTCCTAACCTTCATAGGTACCCCTGAGATAAGGGAAAGCCAGGGCCCCTTATAGTTGCAGGGATAGGTGGGGGTTCCAGTTCGCCATCCTACCCCTTTATCGCCATAAACGGCGTAACATTAACACCGACCTTCACATTTTTTCTGGTGAGCCATGGCTCAAATGCAGGCCTTTGCCCAACTGCTTCAGACCCTAACCGATGAGTTTAAGGTGCTGCGTGGTGAGGTGGTGCAGCAGCTGCAGCAGTTGGTGGGGTTTTGGGCTTCGGCCCAGGTACATGCTCAACCAGAGCCCAAGTTATCTCTTCTTGACAGGTTCTCTGGTGGGAGAGATAAATTTTTGGTTTTTAAGGAGGCCTGTAAGTTATACTTAAGGCTCCGCCCTCGTTCATCAGAGAGTGAGGAACAACGGGCGGGAATCATCATTTCCCTAATTAAAGGTGATCCCCAATCCTGGGCCTTCTCCCTGCCGACCAGTTCTCCATCTCTACGGTCAGTGGAAGAGTTTTTTGCAGCTCTGGCGCTGGTATATGGTGACCCGGACGTTGTCTCAGTGGAATCCCGACTCCGTAAGATCAAGCGGGGGGGGGGAGTTCGGCCAGCGGAGGACTACTGTTCAGACTTCAGGAGGTGGGCCACTGACACACAGTGGAATGACCCGGCTTTTAGGAGCCATTTTGTGCAGGGTCTGTCCCCTAGGTTACAAGATACTCTGGTGCAGTACGCCGCCCCCAAGTCGTTGGAGGCCGCCATGTCCCTTGCCATCCGGGTGGATAGACGCTTGAGGGAGAGGCATACACCAAATGTGCCCCCTATAGTCCTTGCTAGGGAGGAGGACATACCTTGGCAGGCGGATGAACCCATGCAGCTGGGAGGAGTTGGTTCCCAAACGGGGTTGTCTGGGGTTCGCCGTGGTGTGGGGGCATGTTTCTACTTTGGGCAGACTGGTCATTTTATCAATGTCTGCCCAGCTCGCACCAAAATACCTGTTCCATCTAAAAAGCCGCGTCCCCCTGGTTGTGTGGAAGGAAGCGACCAGGGAGTGTATATTTCCTCCGTTTTCTCATCTCAGTATACTTTACCTGCTGAGGTGCTTGTTGGTGGGGTGTTGTGAATTCCGCTCTTGGGCTCCCTCCGGTGGTTGTAAGTGGCACTTTTGTGAGTTCTGCTCTTGGGCTCCCTCTTGTGGTTTCAAGTGGTATGGCTGCTCCTTGGAGTTAGCTGTCTTCAGCTGCCTCGACTTATCGTCTCTTCTGCTCGGCTATTTAGGCCTGGCTTTTCCTTCAGCCAGTGCCACTTGTAAATGGTTCCTGGTTGGATTCACATCTCTTTGGAGTTCCCTGTTATCCTGACCAGTTCAGCAAAGCTAAGTTTTTGCTTGCTGTTTTCTGTCCATAGATTGTGGACTTATCCATTCTGTGCTTTCTATGTTTGTCCAGCTTATCAGTGTGAATTAATTCTGTCTTGCTGGAAGCTCTGGGAGGCAGATTTGCCCTTCACACCTTTAGTCAGGTGTGGAGATTTTTTTGTAAACTCTGCGTGGATTTTTGTAGTGTTTTATACTGACCGCACAGTATTCCATCCTGTCCTATCTATTTAGCTAGACTGGCTGTTGTGAATTCTGTGGCAGAGTTCACTCCTGTGGTCACAAGTGGTACTTCGGCTGATTCTCTCTGGGATCTTCCGTTTGTGGAGGAAAGTGGTACTGCAGCTTCTGAGTTTCCTCCCTCAGGTGATCTGGTGAGCTCGTTAGCTTCTTCTCTACTTAACTCCACCTGATGCTTTGATCTATGCTTCCTGTCAATGTTTCAGTGTGGGACTTGTTTTTTCCCTGGATCATTCCTGTGGCCTGCTGCTCTGCAAAGCTAAGTTTTGCTTATGTTATTTTGTTGCTATTTTTCTGTCCAGCTTGCTTTATTGTTTTTTCTCGCCTGCTGGAAGCTCTGAGACGCAGAGGGACCACCTCCGTACCGTTAGTCGGTGCGGAGGGTCTTTTTGTCCCCTCTGCGTGGTTTTTTATAGGTTTTTGTGCTGACCGCAAAGTTATCTTCCCTATCCTCGTTCTGTTCAGCTAGTCGGGCCTCACTTTGCTAAATCTGTTTCATCTCTATGTTTGTGTTTTCATCTTACTCACAGTCATTATATGTGGGGGGCTGCCTTTTCCTTTGGGGAATTTCTCTGAGGCAAGGTAGGCTTATTTTTCTATCTTCAGGATTAGCTAGTTTCTCAGGCTGTGACGAGGCGCCTAGGTTCTGGTCAGGAGCGCTCCACGGCTACCTTTAGTGTGGTTTGATAGGCTTAGGGATTGCGGTCTGCATAGTTCCCACGTCTCAGAGCTCGTTCTATTATTTTGGGTTATTGTCAGTTCACTGTATGTGCTCTGACCTCCATGTCCATTGTGATTCTGAATTGCCTTTCATAACAACTGGCCTCCTGTGCTCATCCTGGTTTCATTCTGTGTATGTCTTTTCCCTCTCCACTCAGTCATTATTTGTGGGGGGCTAATCTATCCTTTGGGGATTTTCTCTGAGGCAAGATAGCTTTCCTGCTTCTTTCTTTAGGGGTAGTTACAGTGGGGCAAAAAAGTATTTAGTCAGTCAGCAATAGTGCAAGTTCCACCACTTAAAAAGATGAGAGGCGTCTGTAATTTACATCATAGGTAGACCTCAACTATGGAAGACAAACAGAAAAAAAAATCCAGAAAATCACTCCCTCCAAAGGTTTTCTATAGGGTTGAGATCTGGAGACTGGCTAGGCCACTCCAGGACCTTGAAATGCTTCTTACGAAGCCACTCCTTCATTGCCCTGGCGGTGTGCTTTGGATCATTGTCATGTTGAAAGACCCAGCCACGTTTCATCTTCAATGCCCTTGCTGATGGAAGGAGGTTTGCACTCAAAATCTCACGATACATGGCCCCATTCATTCTTTCATGTACCCGGATCAGTCGTCCTGGCCCCTTTGCAGAGAAACAGCCCCAAAGCATGATGTTTCCACCACCATGCTTTACAGTAGGTATGGTGTTTGATGGATGCAACTCAGTATTATTTTTCCTCCAAACATGACAAGTTGTGTTTCTACCAAACAGTTCCAGTTTGGTTTCATCAGACCATAGGACATTCTCCCAAAACTCCTCTGGATCATCCAAATGCTCTCTAGCAAACTTCAGACGGGCCCGGACATGTACTGGCTTAAGCAGTGGGACACGTCTGGCACTGCAGGATCTGAGTCCATGGTGGCGTAGTGTGTTACTTATGGTAGGCCTTGTTACATTGGTCCCAGCTCTCTGCAGTTCATTCACTAGGTCGCCCCGCGTGGTTCTGGGATTTTTGCTCACCGTTCTTGTGATCATTCTGACCCCACGGGGTGGGATTTTGCGTGGAGCCCCAGATCGAGGGAGATTATCAGTGGTCTTGAATGTCTTCCATTTTCTAATTATTGCTCCCACTGTTGATTTCTTCACTCCAAGCTGGTTGGCTATTGCAGATTCAGTCTTCCCAGCCTGGTGCAGGGCTACAATTTTGTTTCTGGTGTCCTTTGACAGCTCTTTGGTCTTCACCATAGTGGAGTTTGGAGTCAGACTGTTTGAGGGTGTGCACAGGTGTCTTTTTATACTGATAACAAGTTTAAACAGGTGCCATTACTACAGGTAATGAGTGGAGGAAAGAGGAGACTCTTAAAGAAGAAGTTACAGGTCTGTGAGAGCCAGAAATCTTGATTGTTTGTTTCTGACCAAATACTTATTTTCCACCATAATATGCAAATAAATTGTTAAAAAAACAGACAATGTGATTTTCTGGATTTTTTTTTCTCAGTTTGTCTCCCATAGTTGAGGTCTACCTATGATGTAAATTACAGACGCCTCTCATCTTTTTAAGTGGTGGAACTTGCACTATTGCTGACTGACTAAATACTTTTTTGCCCCACTGTAGCTCTTAGGCTGTGAGGAGATGCCTAGGGAGAGTTAGGAGCATTCCACAGCTACTTCTAGTGTTGTGTTGAGCTTAGGGACTGCGGTCAGTACAGTTACCACTTCCTTCAGAGCTTGTTCCATGTTGCTCCTAGACCACCGTATCATAACAGTGGGGTAACTGAGAATATTCCGGTGCTGGTGGACAGTGGAGCAGGAGTCAATTTAGTGAATGCTCATTTTGTCCAGACCCATGGCCTGATGAGTAGGTCGCTAGCTAGACCCCTAAGCGTCCAGGCCATTGACTGTCCCGCTCAGCCAGGGGACCATTACCCAAGTCGTTGACAATATACATCTGCGTTTAGGGGCTTGTCATGAAGAGTTCCTGTCATGTTACATCTTGGAGGGCATACCAACTCCCATTGTCTTAGGTCTCCCTTGGTTGAAAAGACACAACACTGTTATAGACTGGCGGTCCAGAGAAGTAGTCAGCTGGGGTCAGTCATGTGAGGACTGCTGCAATGGAGCTACGATCTCTGCCGTCCTTCTACAACCTACCCCTTGTTCTCCAGTGGGGGCAGTAGAGGTGCTTAATGGAAGTAGGGGCAAGACTCTACCCTCTCTACATTCTAACCCGGTATGTCAGAGAACTCTAAGGAGGAGGGGTCAGAGGAGGGTGGTGATTCCCTAGGTGTATAGTGGGGGTGTGAGTTTGGTGACTCAGGGGGACGCCTCTGTTGTTGGTTCTGTAAAGAGTTCACCATCTTGTGGCAGACGCATGCGTGAAAATAAACGTTCAGGTCCGGACCTGTGTGTGAATGACTACGTATGGGTGTCCGCCAAAAATATCAGGTGGAAGGGTGGAACTGGAATCTGGAGTTCGAGGGTAATCGGGCAATATCGGGTGTCAGCCATTGTCAGTCCGAAGACTTACCAGTTGGAGTTACCCTCAGTAATGCCCATACACAACTCATTCCACAGGTCGGCACTCTGGAGATTTGTGCCGCCTACGTTGTCTTCTCCACCTTGCTGTGTTCACCGTAAACCTGAGGGTCAGGTGACTGGGGAGGTGAACTCTGGTGAATCGAGTCGTTCTCACTGTAGGTTGTTTACTTATGAGGTCCAGTGTTGAGGGTCCAGAGGCCCCTCATTGAAAGGGGGGTACTGTCACGATCCAATTTTGGATTTGTGGCAGATCTGGTTGCCTCAGTTTAAGACCTTTTTTCCTTTCTGGTCATCGGGGGTTAATGCAGATTCCCCCCGGTGGCCGCTGATGTTATTGCATTGCTGCTGGGTCGGCTGATGTTTGTGGTGACCGCTCCCTCCATCCTTTAAGAGGTCACCTGGTTCATCAGCTGACTGTCGGTGTTAGTTCATTCTTCAGCGACCAAGCCGGGAGTAGGAGCTAGCTGGGAACTGTTGTTCTACAGCTGTGTCCGTTGTATCTGGTGTTTCTTCCTGCTGTGCTGTGCCTTGCAGCATTAAGCTAAGTGTGGTTTTCCTTTTCCTTGTCTGTATACTCTGTTATGGTGATATTTATACTCTGGTGCAGTCCATCTCTCTTGGGGGTCACTGATAGGGCCTGCACAGGAGACAGGGATACGCTGGCGGCTCAGGCCTCCTAACCTTCATAGGTACCCCTGAGATAAGGGAAAGCCAGGGTCCCTTATAGTGGCAGGGACAGGTGCGGGTTCCAGTTCGCCATCCTGCCCCTTTATCGCCAAAAACGGCATGACAGGTATTATGATATATAGAGGACTATGATGTGCATTATACTATATGGAGGATTGTGGGGCACATTATAATACTTAGAGGACTATGGGGCGTATTATACTACATCGAGCACTATGGTGTGGCATTATACTACATGTAGGACTATGGTGAGTGCATTCTACTATATGGAGGACTATGGGGTGTGAATTCTACTATATGGAGGACTATGTGGTGTGAATTATGCTATATTTCGAGGACTAAGGGGTGTGCATTATGCTGTGAGGAGGGCTATGGGTTATGCATTATACTACGTGGAGGACTATGGGGTGTGCATTATACTATATAGTGGACTATGGAGTGCATTATTGTATATGGAGGACTATGGTGAGTACATTATAATATATGGAGGACTAAGGGGTGCATTATATTTTATGGAGGACTATGAGAGGCGCATTCTACTATATGGATTGAGGGAAAAAAGAAATACACTAGTGATGTGCACACCTAAAATAAATACCGCTTTTATTGGTTGTGACCAAGTCACTGACAAAGTACTGGAAAGGAGATATGTTTCACTGAGGCTATTAGCTTCAGTGATTTGAAACCCAGAAGTTTAGCTCCAGCACACTATGTGTTGAGAGGGGTTAATCGACCATTTTAAGGGCTCAGTTTTTGTGGACAACCATAGAGCGGGTGGGAGGTTGTCCACCTTATCTTCACTCCAGGGTATGGTTTGGGGTTTAAATAGTCAGCCTCCTGAGGCATTGAGTGTTCTTCAGGACTGGAGCCGGCAGCTCCAGATAAGTAGTTTTGTGTTAAACTATACCAAACCTGGTTGTTATATCCTTAGCAGACAGATCCTTGCAGCTGCAGAGACTGAAACAATTAAAAAAAGATCAGAATATAGTAAGATTCGTGACGGATTTCCATTCACAGTTTACCCGCATGAGGAGCATTATGGATAAGTCGTGGCATATTCTAAGGGCGGATCCAGTGCTCGCTAAATTTTTACCAGAAAAGGCTGCAATAGCAGCCAGGAGATCGAAAAATTTGCGCGACCACTTGGTGTATAGCCATTATTCCGGCAAGCCCCAGAATGCATTCTTAGATCATATGGTTGACAAAACACTGGAAACGGTAGTAATGAAAATACAATCTACCCAGTTGACGAAATTAAATCGTGATAGATGAGATTATGAAAATGAGACAGTCTATCTTTGGCGGAAACCGAATTCCCAGAATCGCCATCTGGGACGAGCTCCGTCTCAAACATCGATTTCATCTGTGAGTGATATATCGGAGGCTTCGGGTACGTCTATGACTACTCGATCTGGATCGGGGAGACGTGATCAGAGGGAATATTCGTACCATCCCTACAGACAAAAAAAATCAGTCTCCAGTATCCACTAGACATACCAATAAGGTAATCAATTTAAGTAAACATGTCTTCACTAATACTGATTTGGCTATCCTTGAGAAGGGCTTGTCCTTCTCTCCTGCAGCACCATTTGATGCATTCTTGGCTATCAAGGATTTGCATCTGTTTGCTCGTTCTCTGATATTTAAGAAGTATTTTTTTGATGGCAACCTCTCTGAACTCTTTCCTACAGAGGAAGAACAAATAGCCTTGCGGGCCTTGGAGGAATTATCCATCGAGCAGAGTACCCTGGAGGGAGGTAAAGTACCACCTTCAATACGTCCAAGATCTAGAAAAGTCCCCCCACTGTCAACATGTGCTAATATTGATTTATTCGTACAAATTGTATCTAGGGAATTTAGGGAAATTCCACGATATATCTATAGAGACAATTTGACTAGGGAGGAACGGGTGTTATGAATTCTGTTATCGAACTCCCTCCTGTGGTCATGAATGGTACTTCGGCGAGTTCTGTCCATGGACTCCCTCTGGTGGCTGTGAGTTGAGCTGCTGCTTCTGAGGTTCCTTCCACAGGTGATGTAGTTTATTCTTTGGCTGGCTGCTCTATTTAAATCCACTCAGATCGTTACTCTATGCCAGCTGTCAATGTTCTTGTACTTGTTGTGTATTCTGTGGCTGAATTCACTCCTGTGGTCACAAGTGGTACTGCAGCTTCTGAGCTTCCTCCCTCAGGTGTTCTGGTGAGCTCGTTAACTGCTTCATTACTTAACTCCGCCTGATGCTGCTATCCTTGCTCCTTGTCAATGTTTCAGTGTTGGATCTGAGCTTCTCCTGATTGTTCTTGTGACCTGCTGCTCTGTATAGCTAAGTGCTTTTTGCTTTTTTGTTGCTTTTTTTCTGTCCAGCTTGTCTTTTGTTTTGCTGGAAGCTCTGAGACGCAAAGGGTGTACCGCCGTGCCGTTAGTTCGGCACGGTGGGTTTTTTTTGCCCCCTTTGCGTGGTTTTGCTTTAGGGTTTTTTGTAGACTGCAAAGTTCGCTTTACTGTCCTCGCTCTGTCCTAGAATATCGGGCCCCACTTTGCTGAATCTATTTCATCCCTACGTTTTGTCTTTTCATCTTACTCACAGTCATTATATGTGGGGGGCTGCCTTTTCCTTTGGGGAATTTCTCTGGGGCAAGTCAGGCCTATTTTTCTATCTTCAGGCTAGCTAGTTTCTTAGGCTGTGCCGAGTTGCCTAGGTAGTTGTTAGGCGCAATCCACAGCCGCTTTTAGTTGTGTTTAGGATAGGATCAGGTGTGCAGTCTACAGAGTTTCCACGTCTCAGAGCTCGTTCTTGTATTTTTGGGTATTTGTCAGATCACTGTGTGCGCTCTGATCGCTAAGCACACTGTGTTTCTGGATTGCCTTCATAACACCTGTCATTAGCAAACATAACAGTACAAGGAGCCTAACTAATGATTCTCAATAGAGGGAAAGAAAAAGTTCTGACATCATTTTTTTTTTTTTCTGCTCTGTGTTCACTTTTTTTTTTCCCCTAGACATTTGGGTGATTCTGGACACAGGTGTGGACATGGATATTCAGGGTCTGTGCTCTTCAATGGATAATCTCGTTATAAATGTACAAAAAATTCAAGATACTATTGATCAGAAATCTATGTTAGAACCAAGAATTCCTATTCCTGATTTGTTTTTTGGAGATAGAACTAAGTTTCAAAAATAATTGTAAGCTATTTCTGGCCTTGAAACCTCATTCTTCTGGTAATCCTATTCAACAGGTTTTGATTATTATTTCTTTTTTGCGCGGCGACCCTCAAGACTGGGCATTTTCTCTTGCGCCAGGAGACCCTGCATTGAGTAGTGTCGATGCGTTTTTCCTGGCGCTCGGATTGCTGTACGATGAGCCTAATTCAGTGGATCAGGCTGAGAAAAATTTGCTGGCTTTGTGCCAGGGTCAGGATGATATAGAAGTATATTGTCAGAGATTTAGGAAATGGTCAGTACTCACTCAGTGGAATGAATCTGCGCTGGCAGCTTTGTTCAGAAAGGGTCTCTCTGAGGCTCTTAAGGATGTCATGGTGGGATTTCCTATGCCTGCTGGTTTGAATGAGTCTTTGTCTTTGGCCATTCAGATCGGTCGACGCTTGCGCGAGCGTAAATCTGTGCACCATTTGGCGGTACTGCCTGAGGTTAAACCTGAGCCTATGCAGTGCGATAGGACTATGACTAGAGTTGAACGGCAGGAATACAGACGTCTGAATGGTCTGTGTTTCTACTGTGGTGATTCCACTCATGCTATTTCTGATTGTCCTAAGCGCACTAAGCGGTCCGCTAGGTCTGCCGTCATTGGTACTGTACAGTCCAAATTCCTTCTGTCCATTACCTTGATATGCTCTTTGTCGTCGTTTTCTGTCATGGCGTTTGTGGATTCGGGCGCTGCCCTGAATCTGATGGATTTGGATTATGCTAAATGTTGTGGGTTTTTCTTGGAGCCTTTGCGGTGTCCTATTCCATTGAGAGGAATTGATGCTACACCTTTGGCCAAGAATAAACCTCAATACTGGGCCCAGCTGACCATGTGCATGGCTCCTGCACATCAGGAAGTTATTCGCTTTCTGGTGTTGCATAATCTGCATGATGTGGTCGTGTTGGGGTTGCCATGGCTACAAACCCATAATCCAGTATTGGATTGGAATTCCATGTCGGTATCCAGCTGGGGTTGTCAGGGGGTACATGGTGATGTTCCATTTTTGTCGATTTCGTCATCCACCCCTTCTGAGGTCCCAGAGTTCTTGTCTGATTATCAGGATGTATTTGAAGAGCCCAAGTCCGATGCTCTACCTCCGCATAGGGATTGTGATTGTGCTATCAATTTGATTCCTGGTAGTAAATTCCCTAAAGGTCGATTATTTAATTTATCCGTGCCCGAACACGCCGCTATGCGCAGTTATGTGAAGGAATCCCTGGAGAAGGGACATATTCGCCCATCGTCATCACCACTGGGAGCAGGGTTCTTCTTTGTAGCCAAGAAGGATGGTTCGCTGAGACCGTGTATTGATTACCGCCTTCTTAATAAGATCACTGTTAAATTTCAGTATCCCTTGCCATTGTTATCTGACTTGTTTGCTCGGATTAAGGGGGCTAGTTGGTTCACTAAGATAGATCTTCATGGTGCGTATAATCTGGTGAGAATCAGGCAAGGAGATGAATGGAAAACTGCATTCAATACGCCCGAGGGTCATTTTGAGTATCTAGTGATGCCGTTCGGACTTGCCAATGCTCCATCTGTGTTTCAGTCTTTTATGCATGACATCTTCCGTGAGTATCTGGATAAATTCCTGATTGTTTACTTGGATGACATTTTGATCTTCTCAGATGATTGGGAGTCTCATGTGAAGCAGGTCAGAATGGTTTTTCAGGTCCTGCGTGCTAACTCTTTGTTTGTGAAGGGATCAAAGTGTCTCTTCGGTGTGCAGAAAGTTTCATTTTTGGGGTTCATCTTTACCCCTTCTACTATCGAGATGGATCCAGTTAAGGTCCAAGCCATCCAGGATTGGATTCAGCCGACATCTCTGAAAAGTCTGCAAAAGTTCCTGGGCTTTGCTAATTTTTATCGTCGCTTCATCTGTAATTTTTCTAGCATTGCCAAACCATTGACTGATTTGACCAAGAAGGGTGCTGATTTGGTTAATTGGTCTTCTGCTGCTGTGGAAGCTTTTCAGGAGTTGAAGCGTCGTTTTTGTTCTGCCCCTGTGTTGTGTCAGCCAGATGTTTCTCTTCCGTTCCAGGTCGAGGTTGATGCTTCTGAGATTAAAGCAGGGGCGGTTTTGTCACAGAGAGGTTCTGATTGCTCAGTGATGAAACCATGTGCTTTCTTTTCCAGGAAGTTTTCGCCCGCTGAGCGTAATTATGATGTGGGCAATCGAGAGTTGCTGGCCATGAAGTGGGCATTCGAGGAGTGGCGTCATTGGCTTGAAGGAGCTAAGCATCGCGTGGTGGTATTGACTGATCATAAGAACTTGACTTATCTCGAGTCTGCCAAGCGCTTGAATCCTAGACAGGCCCGTTGGTCGTTATTTTTTGCCCGCTTCGACTTTGTGATTTCGTACCTCCCGGGCTCTAAAAATGTGAAGGCGGATGCTCTGTCTAGGAGTTTTGTGCCCGACTCTCCGGGTTTATCTGAGCCAGCGGGTATCCTCAAGGAAGGAGTCATTGTGTCTGCCATCTCCCCTGATTTGCGGCGGGTGCTGCAAAAATTTCAGGCGAATAAACCTGATCGTTGTCCAGCAGAGAAACTGTTCGTCCCTGATAGGTGGACTAATAAACTTATCTCTGAACTTCATTGTTCGGTGTTGGCTGGTCATCCTGGAATCTTTGGTACCAGAGAGTTAGTGGCTAGATCCTTCTGGTGGCCATCTCTGTCACGGGATGTACGTACTTTTGTGCAGTCCTGTGGGATTTGTGCTAGGGCTAAGCCCTGCTGTTCTCGTGCCAGTGGGTTGCTTTTGCCCTTGCCGGTCCCAAAGAGGCCTTGGACACATATTTCGATGGATTTCATTTCTGACCTTCCCGTTTCTCAAAAGATGTCAGTCATTTGGGTGGTCTGTGATCGCTTTTCTAAAATGGTCCATCTGGTGCCCTTGGCTAAATTGCCTTCCTCCTCTGATTTGGTACCTCTGTTCTTTCAGCATGTGGTTCGGTTGCATGGCATTCCTGAGAATATTGTTTCTGACAGAGGTTCCCAGTTTGTTTCAAGGTTTTGGCGAGCCTTTTGTGGTAGGATGGGCATTGACCTATCCTTTTCCTCGGCTTTCCATCCTCAGACTAATGGCCAGACCGAACGAACCAATCAGACCTTGGAAACATATCTGAGATGTTTTGTTTCTGCAGACCAGGATGATTGGGTGTCCTTTTTGCCGTTGGCTGAGTTCGCCCTTAATAATCGGGCCAGCTCGGCTACCTTGGTTTCTCCATTTTTTTTGCAATTCTGGGTTCCATCCTCGTTTCTCTTCAGGACAGGTTGAGTCTTCGGACTGTCCTGGTGTGGATTCTGTGGTGGATAGGTTGCAGCAGATCTGGACTCAGGTAGTGGACAATTTGATCTTGTCCCAGGAGAAAGCTCAACTTTTCGCTAATCGCAGACGCCGTGTGGGTCCCCGACTTCGTGTTGGGGATCTGGTTTGGTTATCTTCTCGTCATATTCCTATGAAGGTTTCCTCTCCTAAATTTAAACCTCGTTTTATTGGTCCGTATAGGATTTCTGAGGTTCTCAATCCTGTGTCTTTTCGTTTGACCCTCCCAGACTCCTTTTCCATACATAATGTATTCCATAGGTCGTTGTTGCGGAGATACGTGGCACCTATGGTTCCATCTGTTGAGCCTCCTGCCCCGGTTTTGGTGGAGGGGGAATTGGAGTATATTGTGGAGAAGATTTTGGATTCTCGTGTTTCTAGACGGAAACTCCAGTATCTGGTTAAATGGAAGGGTTATGCTCAGGAAGATAATTCCTGGGTTTTTGCCTCTGATGTTCATGCTTCCGATCTTGTTCGTGCCTTTCATGCGGCTCATCCTGGTCGGCCTGGGGGCTCTGGTGAGGGTTCGGTGACCCCTCCTCAAGGGGGGGGTACTGTTGTGAATTCTGTGGCTGAATTCACTCCTGTGGTCACAAGTGGTACTGCAGCTTCTGAGCTTCCTCCCTCAGGTGTTCTGGTGAGCTCGTTAACTGCTTCATTACTTAACTCCGCCTGATGCTGCTATCCTTGCTCATTGTCAATGTTTCAGTGTTGGATCTGAGCTTCTCCTGATTGTTCTTGTGACCTGCTGCTCTGTATAGCTAAGTGCTTTTTGCTTTTTTGTTGCTTTTTTTCTGTCCAGCTTGTCTTTTGTTTAGCTGGAAGCTCTGAGACGCAAAGGGTGTACCGCCGTGCCGTTAGTTCGGCACGGTGGGTTTTTTTTGCCCCCTTTGCGTGGTTTTGCTTTAGGGTTTTTTGTAGACTGCAAAGTTCGCTTTACTGTCCTCGCTCTGTCCTAGAATATCGGGCCCCACTTTGCTGAATCTATTTCATCCCTACGTTTTGTCTTTTCATCTTACTCACAGTCATTATATGTGGGGGGCTGCCTTTTCCTTTGGGGAATTTCTCTGGGGCAAGTCAGGCCTATTTTTCTATCTTCAGGCTAGCTAGTTTCTTAGGCTGTGCCGAGTTGCCTAGGTAGTTGTTAGGCGCAATCCACAGCCGCTTTTAGTTGTGTTTAGGATAGGATCAGGTGTGCAGTCTACAGAGTTTCCACGTCTCAGAGCTCGTTCTTGTATTTTTGGGTATTTGTCAGATCACTGTGTGCGCTCTGATCGCTAAGCACACTGTGTTTCTGGATTGCCTTCATAACACCTGTCATTAGCAAACATAACATGTACTGGTTCAGTTCGCTCTTGGATCTGTCGGGTGTCCAGTCTACTCCAGCAGAAGCTAAGTCCCTGCTAGTTTATTATTTGTTCTTTGTTTTCTTGTCCAGCTTTGCTATCATGATTTTGCTTTGCTAGCTGGAAGCTCTGGGATGCAGAGTGGCACCTCCGCACCGTGAGTCGGTGCGGAGGTCTTTTTGCACACTCTGCGTGGTCTTTTTGTAGTTTTTTGTGCTGACCGCAAAGTTACCTTTCCTATCCTCTGTCTGTTTAGTAAGTCTGGCCTCCCTTTGCTGAAACCTGTTTCATTTCTGTGTTTGTGACTTTCATCTTAACTCACAGTCAATATATGTGGGGGGCTGCCTTTTTCTTTGGGGAATTTCTCTGAGGCAAGGTAGGCTTTATTTTCTATCTCTAGGGCTAGTTAGCTCTTAGGCTGTGAAGAGGCGTCTAGGGAGTGTCAGGAACGCTCCATGGCTATTTCTAGTGTGTGTGATAGGATTAGGGGTTGCGGTCAGCAGAGCTCCCACTTCCCAGAGCTTGTCCTTTGTTGGTTTAACCATCAGGTCTTTTCGGGTGCTCCTAACCACTAGGTCATAACAAACGGGGGCGTCTGCGCGTCCTTCAGAGTCTGACGGATGTAGTATATAAACCAGCGGATAAGGGGGGTAATGTGGTTGTCTGGCCTAAAAATTTATATGAGAAGGAGGCGTTTCGCCAAACTGAACAATAACATCTGTTATAAAAGGCTTACATTCAACCCATTATCCTCCTTTACCACACAACTTCATCTAATCATCAATCAGGCTATGGAAGCAGGTGTTATAACTAAGGAGTTGGCAATGGCTTTAATTGTATTGGAGCCGACCATTCCAACCTTTTACTTGCTACCAAAAATTCATAAGGACGCGCAGACTCCCCCCGGACGCCCTATTATCTCCGGAAGGGGGAATTATTTAGAACATGTGAATCGGTGGATAGATTCCAAATTACAACCAATAGTCGAGGGGTTGCCATCTTTCTTCAAAGATACTGGAGTCTTGCTTAAATGGGTCGATGGCCTACAGTTGGAGGAGGACATGATGCTCGTGATGGGGGACGTAGAGTCCCTCTACACGAGCATCAGACACGAAGACGGTATCTGTGCCACTAGGATATTTCTAAGTATGTCAAGCTTACCTATGGACATCCAGGAACTAGTTGTTGAACTTCTCAGGTTCACGTTAACCCACAATTTTTTCGTCTTTAAGGGGTCTTTCTTCCTGCAGCTCCTGGGAACAGCTATGGGGGCTTCGTTTGCCCCTGCTTATGCTAACCTGTTCCTGGAGCTGCGTGAGAGAGGCCTCTCCCTGCCAGATCAATTGTCGCCGATGCGCCGTGTCCTTTCATGGACGCGGTACATCGACGACATTTTGTTGATCTGGCAGGGGTCGCAGGATGATCTGGAGGCCTTTATGGCATCTTTAAATCATAATGATTTGAACATATACATTACGTATAAATACAATCCGAATGCTATTGAGTTTTTAGATGTATTGATACGTAAAGACGAAGGGGGAGAAGTTCAAACGAGCATTTTCCGCAAGCCAACCTCCACAAATATGTTGCTGCATGCGGCCTCGTCCCATCCGGGACACATGATCCAATCTGTCCCCTCTGGACAATTCCTACGACTCCGTAGACTGTGCTCTGTGGACGAGGAGTTCCTCGTGCAGGCGGAAGATTTGAAATTACGACTACGGGAGAGGGGATATAGTAATCGTATGATTAAAAAAGCCTTTAATAGGGCGAAATATGCGTCAAGGAACACCCTACTGTATGGCCCCAAACAATTAAAAAAACATCAGAATATAGTAAGATTCGTGACGGATTTCCATTCACAGTTTACCCGCATGAGGAGCATTATGGATAAGTCGTGGCATATTCTAAGGGCGGATCCAGTGCTCGCTAAATTTTTACCAGAAAAGGCTGCAATAGCAGCCAGGAGATCGAAAAATTTGCGCGACCACTTGGTGTATAGCCATTATTCCGGCGAGCCCCAGAATACATTCTTAGATCATATGGTTACACGACAAGGATGTTCTTCGTGCGGTCGGTGTGTCGCTTGTGTGAACATCAATAGGAGTGACAGTTTTGAGAGTCAGGATGGTTCACGGACATTTAAGATCAGGAAATGGATTACCTGTACGAGTAGACACGTGATTTATTACAGTGTCTGCCTGTGTCATAAGATATATATATAGGTATGACCAGTAGGCAGCTAAAAATACGCGTTAGAGAACACGTGTTAGGTATAGTAGCTGCAGCAACCACGAATGATGTACAGTCATTAAAAACAATTCCGCGCCATTTTATGCAGTATCACAACTGCGACGGGGCCCTATTTAGAGTTCGTGGTATAGATATGCTGGACACTCGAATTCGGGGTGGTAATCTGACCAGGAGGCTGGCCCAAATTGAGTCCAGGTGGATATGGACACTTGGCACCATGTATCCATCTGGACTCAATGAAAATATTTGTTATGCCCCATTTCTTTAGATCTATTCCATCACTCCGAGACTGGCAGTGACTCTTCCATCACTATCTCTTGTGTTTTTAATTCTATTTTAACCTTTTTTCTTTTAGAATATTATATATATGTTCAGCCTGATGATAAGCGCCATGGCAGAATATAAGTTGAATCCGTGGCTGGAAAACAAGAAATGGATCCTAAATGGGAACTACGATACAACTGGAATAACTACAACTATATAATCAAAAATGTGTGTTATAGTACCTGAGATAATGTTTGTTGTACCAGCTGTGTCTATTGTATCCGTACCAGAATGGTTCATTCTTTGTTATGTCAGCTGTGCCTGGCAATTGATTGTATTATATGATTTATGGTGATGTTTTTCATTGGGTGTAGGGAGTGTGTGCTGGAGACATTGAGTCCTATGTCTCCCTCCCCTGTACGCGCATGTTGTCCGCTCCTGACCACGCCTCCTTGCTTTCGGCGTCTTGTGACGTGGAGGGGGCCGGTTTGGCTCCGCCCACGCTATGACGCCGACGCTGGTTGGCGTCGTTGGTGACCGGGCAATAGCGCGCGTCACTTCCGGGGGTGGAGACGTCACATCCGGTTTCGCGGCATTCTTCGCCGCTTCATGGGGCTCTATATAATGACAGGGACCCCAGCACACAGCAGGCCCCTTGAGAAAGGAGTCCGAAACGCGCGTCGGGGTGGACGCACGTGCCTGGTGACAGCGACAGTTTCTCCCCCACTGACCTGAGGTAATTATACCGCCCGCCATCCTATGGGCCTTATAGGGTCTGGATGGGGTATTACAATACGGGGAGTCGGTTCTGACTGATTTACAGGGGTGGTATTGAGGGAGTAATAGCATGATTATACATTTGGATGCGATTTTATTTATTTATTAAACTAAAAACCCTCTATATCAATACCCATGTGGGAGTTATCTGTGCGCTGTGTTACACCGTGGTGGTGCGTCAACATGTAGCGATGGTGTTTGGATTGTCGGGTGTTCCATTCCCCTAATTCTGTTCGTTGTGTCTTTTAATATATGTGTTTAATAAAATTATGGTTTTGTATTAATATCATTGTCTTTTGATCATCATTCTTTGGAGTCCTATGTAGTAGTTGATGATAGGCTGTCATATTCTATCATGAGCATGGTTACAAACTATGAGTAACTTTAATTATACCATGCCTTTTTGTCATTTATATGTATGGAGCTGCAGAGACTGTATACCATTTTGGTTTGTTTTCCGGTTTTACCCGAAGGGCCGTGTTTATCTTTCACTTTGCGTTAGGACAAATAAGAGCGGAACAGGAGGAGTTGCTCAATCGACATGACGTCACAGGAAGCAGCAGAATCACCTGCAGGAGTTCCTGCTGGGAAGTTCTTAGCCCCACAGCCCAAAGAATCAAAGTCCCTATTAACCAATTTAAAAATAGTGTCTTATCCCTGAAATATCACTTAGCATAAGTTGTGTTTATTTGTCTGCTCTTGCTGTCTTATCTGTCAAGAGAGGGGTGTCAAGGTGCAGGTGGACAATGGCAGGTGCAGATGCAACGCATGTGTTGTGAATTCTGTGGCCAAGCTCCCTCCTGTGGTCGTGAGTGGTACTTCGGCTGGTTCTGTCTATGAGCTTCCTTTGGTGGATGAGAGTGGTACTGCGGCTTCTGAGTTTCCTTCCTCAGGTGATGAGGTTAAGTCGTTAGGTGCTGCTCTATTTAACTCCACCTGGTGCTTTGATCCTGGCCTCCAGTCTATGTTCTAGTATTGGTCTTGCTTCCTCCTGGATCGTTCCTGTGGCCTGTCTATCCTGCATAAGCTAAGTTCTGCTTGTGTTACTTTTGTTTGCTATTTTTTCTGTCCAGCTTGCTATATTGGTTTTTCTTGCTTGCTGGAGGCTCTGAGACGTTAGTCGGTGCGGAGGGTCTTTTTGCCCCTCTGCGTGGTTGTTTGTAGGTTTTTGTGTTGACCGCAAAGCTATCTTTCCTATCCTCGGTCTATTCAGTAAGTTGGGCCTCACTTTGCTAAATCTATTTCATCTCTGTGTTTGTATTTCATCTTTACTCACAGTCATTATATGTGGGGGGCTGCCTTTTCCTTTGGGGAATTTCTCTGAGGCAAGGTAGGCTTATTTTTCTATCTTCAGGGCTAGTTAGTTTCTCAGGCTGTGCCGAGTTGCATAGGGAGCGTTCAGCGCAATCCACGGCTACCTCTAGTGTGGTGTGATAGGATTAGGGATTGCGGTCAGCAGAGTTTCCACGTCTCAGAGCTCATCCTATGTTTTTGGTCAATGTCAGGTCACTTTGTGTGCTCTGAACTTCAAGGTCCATTGTGGTTCTGAATTACCTGTTCATAACAGTACTGGAGGCCCAAAGTACTAATGCTTCTCAATAGAGGGAAAAGAGAAGTTCTGAGACCATTTTTTTTTCTTTGCACTGTGTTCTGTCTTTCTTTTCCCCTTTACATCAGGGTGGTTCAGAACACAGGTGTGGACATGGACATTCAGGGTCTGTCCTCTTTGATGGATAATCTCACTATAAGGCCGGCTTCACACTCAGCGTATGAAAATACGGTCCGTATATTACGGCCGTAATACGCTGAAATGTCCCGAAAATAGTGGTCCGTAGCTCCTCCGTAGGCAGGGTGTGTCAGCGTTTTTTGCGCATGGCATCCTCCGTATGTAATCCGTATGGCATCCGTACTGCGTGGTTTTCTCGCAGGCTTGCAAAACCAACATAACGCTATAGAAATGATCCATGTGTCCCAAAAAGAAAAAAAAATATATATATACTGTCTATATATATATATATATATATATATATATATATATATATATATATATATATATATATATATATATATATATATATATATATATTGTAGCGATTTCACTCACTCAGCTGCGACGGCTGACACTCAGGAGACGTGTTCCTTTAAAGTTCACTGGGTTTATTGCTTCATAAACCATGTGGCAAAACAACAGAAAGCAAAATAGCCTTTGGTTCAGGCAAAGGAAAACAAGTGTCCAGTTCATCTGGCTCAGTCCTGAAGCCGAACACACCCAGAGGGTTTCACCTCCACACATATCTCTTGTGTAAAGGATTAGCCAGTCTTATATAGGACTAACCACACCCAGTAATCTATCACATGATTAGCCATGTGGTCTGACATCACCACAGGTCCTGAAACACAAACATATGGTTATATAAAACAACGCAACATTCCGGACTACATTACAGCAACAAGGCACTTATGTGGCACATACCTCCCATCGACTACACACCCTTTAGCCATGCTACATACCTCCCCCCTCTGCCTAAAGCCGTGGGGCTTGGCACTTTCTCCCACTAAACAAGGGATTCTTGATAGGGCATCCGCATTACCGTGCAGCTTTCCGGCCCGATGTTCCACATGGAAACTGAAGTCCTGCAGGGATAAGAACCAACGGGTGACCCTAGCATTTCTACCCTTCGTTTCCCTCATCCACCTAAGTGGGGCATGGTCGGATATCAGTCTAAATTTACGTCCCAGCAGATAGTACCGTAATGTGTCCACTGCCCATTTTATGGCCAAGCACTCCTTCTCAACGACTGAGTAGTTCTTTTCAGATGAGGACAGCTTCCTACTCAGATAGAGAACAGGATGCTCCTCCCCATGTAGTTCTTGGGAAAGGACTGCTCCCACCCCAACATCTGAGGCATCTGTCTGAAGAATAAACTCTTTCTTGAAGTTTGGGGCCATCAGAACGGGTTGCTTACACAAAGCGTTTTTCATTTCTTGGAAGGCTGACTCTGTTTCTTCGGACCACTTAACCATTACTGGTTTTGTCCCTTTTAGCAGGTCAGTCAGAGGCGCAGCCATCGTGGCGAAGTTTGGGATGAACCTCCTGTAATATCCCACGATTCCCAGGAAGGCTTTAACTTGCTTCTTGGAAACTGGTTTTGGCCACGTTTGAATTGCCTCCACTTTACTGATTTGGGGTTTTATTTCTCCGTGACCCACTATGTATCCAAGGTACTTAGCTTCTTCTTTACCCAAGGCACACTTCTTTGGGTTTATAGTAAATCCGGCCTCTCTTATAGCATCCAACACCGCTTGGACTTTCTCCAGATGACTCTCCCAGTCCGGGCTAAAGATGACGATATCATCTAGGTACGCAGCAGCGTAGGCCTTATGGGGTGCAAGAACTCTATCCATAGCCCTCTGGAAGGTCGCCGGAGCTCCCTGTAGGCCAAACGGCATCCGGGCATACTGGAAGCATCCATCAGGTGTCGAAAAGGCTGTCTTCTCCTTGGCTTCCTGCGCCATGGGGATCTGCCAATACCCCTTTGTCAGATCCAAGGTGGATATATATCTGGCGTGCCCAAGCCTTTCGATGAGCTCATCAATACGGGGCATGGGATAAGCGTCGAACTTGGAGACCTCATTCAACTTCCGATAGTCGTTGCAAAACCTCCACTCTCCATCAGGTTTTGGGACCAGGACAATTGGGCTTGACCAACCGCTCTTGGATTCCTCAATGACTCCAAGCCTCAACATACGCTCCACTTCCTTGGAGATAACTTCTCGACGAGCCTCAGGAATACGATAAGGTTTCACATTCACCCGCACATGGGGCTCTGTTAGGACCTCGTGCTCTATGACCTTCGTGTATCCTGGCAATTCTGAAAACAGGTCCCTGTTTTTCTGGAGTAACTCCCGGCACTGCTGTTTCTGGGTTTTCGATAGCGTCTCTGCTATAGTAACCGCTCCAACCTCACCTTCTGGGTTGCTTAACAATGACGGAGTAACTGTCGGCTCTCTATCTTGCCATGGCTTGATGAGGTTGACATGGTAAACTTGGAATGGTTTCCGTCTTCCTGGTTGGTGAATTTTATAATTTACCTCACCAAGTTTCTCGACAACCTCATATGGCCCTTGCCATTTGGCCAAGAACTTGCTTTCCACCGTTGGAACTAACACCAGAACTCGGTCTCCCGAATTGAACTGCCTCACTCTTGCAGACCGGTTGTAGACCCTGGCTTGAGCTTCTTGTGCTTGGAGAAGGTGTTCTTTCACGATAGGCATCACCTTTGCAATCCTCTGCTGCATCAGGGCCACATGCTCAATGACGCTTCTGTGGGGCGTGATGTCGGCTTCCCAGGTTTCCTTGGCTATATCCAGGAGTCCACGTGGATGTCGGCCATATAGAAGCTCAAACGGTGAGAACCCTGTGGAGGCCTGTGGAACTTCACGAATGGAAAACATCAGATAGGGTAAGAGACAATCCCAGTCTCTATCGTCTTTCTCTATAGCT
The DNA here is from genome assembly GCF_032444005.1 of Ranitomeya imitator. Classification (NCBI taxonomy): domain Eukaryota; kingdom Metazoa; phylum Chordata; class Amphibia; order Anura; family Dendrobatidae; genus Ranitomeya; species Ranitomeya imitator. The sequence goes on along the minus strand of NC_091284.1, from coordinate 664,497,985 downwards.
TTTCTCAGCATGCTCTTTAGAGTCTTGTTAAACCTCTCAACAAGACCATCTGACTGGGGATGGTACACCGAGGTCCTCAACTGGGAGATCTTCAGGGCTTTGCATAACTCCCTCATCACCTTGCTCATGAAAGGTGTACCCTGGTCAGTCAGGATCTCCTTTGGCAGACCTGTCCGGGAAAAGACATGGACCAACTCGCGGGCTATGCTCTTTGAGGAAGAATTCCTCAAGGGAATTGCCTCAGGATAGCGTGTGGCATAGTCCAGGATGACTAATATATACTGATGGCCCCGAGCTGATTTAACTAAGGGACCGACCAAGTCCATGGCAATTCTCTCGAACGGTACCTCAATAATGGCAGTGGCACAAGGGGGTTCCGGAAATGAGGAGTAGGAGCAGTTAGCTGACATGTAGGGCAGGACCTGCAATAGTTCACTATTTCCCGGTGACACCCAGGCCAATAGAACCTCTGCACAACCCGTTCCTGCGTTTTTTCCACCCCTAGGTGTCCACCCAAGATGTGTGAATGGGCCATGTCCAACACTTTCCGTCTATACGGACCCGGCACTATCAACTGCTCTACCAACTCCTCCCTTATTTTCGTGACCCGGTACAACAATTCCCCCCTCAACAGAAAATGGGGAAATCTTGTGTCTGCCCCCGGCTCCTGTACCACCCCGTCAATAACTGTGACATTATTAAAGGCTTCCGTCAGAGTGGGGTCCCTATGTTGGGCAGTCCCAAAATTTTCACCGGTAACCTCTAACTCCAGAATGTCAGATGTAGGGGATACTTCCTCCTCATCCCCAACCAGAACACAAAAAGGAAAGCTGTCTGCCTCTGGGTGTGGCGATACCGTTCCAGGGTTCACTGGTTCCCTGCCAGGGAGCTCAGAACCCTTTCCCCACAAATCCCAAAACAAACAGAAATCCCGGCCAATAATTATAGGGTGCAACAAGTCCTGAACTACGCCGACTATGTGGGATTCAGTGCCACATGCCGTTTCAATGTCCACCCTGGCCATAGGGTAGTCCTTTGCATCACCATGTATGCACCGCACTCCGACCTTCTTTCCTGGGAGCAGATGAAGAGGAAAAGTGGCCCTCACCAGGGTCACTAGGCTCCCCGAGTCTAACAGTGCCGTTACTGCTCGACCGTTCACCTTTACGGGACACGCTTGAGGTCCCTCGTTGGATGGAGAGTTCACACTACAGACTGGATACGCATAGTATGAACAACGGCGTCCCATGCTGCAGTCCATCTGCTCAGTGGCTTGGGAACAACGGGCAGCTATATGTCCTGGCTTGTGGCACCTCCAACAAATAACATCACCCGTGGGGACCTTGGGCACCACCTCCCCCGCCCTTTGTGACCTTGGACGCACCACCCCTTTTTGGGACTCAGCTGCCCTCTGGGACCCCCAGTACGGCATGGGCTGCCTCCCGAAGGAGCCTTCCAACCCTTGGTATCTCTCAACCAGCCCGATCAGCTCGTCGGCATTCTGGGGATCACCCTGGGCAACCCAAGACTGTATAGGCCTCGGGAGGGAATGGACAAACCGATCCATCATCACCCGTTCTACCATCTGTGCAGGCGCAGAGGATTCTGGCTGCAGCCATTTCTGGACCAGGTGCAACAGATCAAACATTTGGGAACGAGGTGGTTTGTCCCGGTGATAGCCCCAGGAGTGAACTCGCTGTGCCCTGACAGTCAGTGTCACCCCCAGACGTGCGAGAATCTCGGCTTTCAATTTGTGATACTCTTTGGCATCCTGCAAGGTCAAATCATAGTACGCCTTCTGGGGTTCTCCCGTCAGGTATGGCGCAAGTACCTCTGCCCACTGCTCTGGCGGAAGTTTTTCCCTCTCAGCGACCCTCTCAAACACCGTCAGGAAGGCCTCAACATCATCCCCGGGAGTCATTTTCTGCAATGCACGTCTTACCGTCTTCCGGACGTGGGTGTCATCAGCCAAACCTGGGGTTGGGGCGCTCGCCTTGCCCTGGATGGCGGTTGCAAGAAGCTGCATCTGCTGCTGATGCTCCTGCTGGCTCTGTTGTAACTGCTGCCGTTGCTCCTGCTGGCTTTGCTGCATCTGCTGCTGGCTCTGTTGTAACTGCTGCCGTTGCTCCTGCTGGCTCTGTTGTATCTGCTGCTGGCTCTGTTGTATCTGCTGCATCAACAGCCTGTTGGTCTCTTGCTGCCTTTGCTCCTGCTGGACCAAGTGTTTCAGCAGGTCCTCCATTTTCTCCGGCAATGCTTGCTGGCTTGCAACAGCCTTGACCCAGGCCATTCAAAAATAAACTCACGTCTCCGCTGGGAACGCTGCTCGCAGGTCTCCACCAATTGTAGCGATTTCACTCACTCAGCTGCGACGGCTGACACTCAGGAGACGTGTTCCTTTAAAGTTCACTGGGTTTATTGCTTCATAAACCATGTGGCAAAACAACAGAAAGCAAAATAGCCTTTGGTTCAGGCAAAGGAAAACAAGTGTCCAGTTCATCCGGCTCAGTCCTGAAGCCGAACACACCCAGAGGGTTTCACCTCCACACATATCTCTTGTGTAAAGGATTAGCCAGTCTTATATAGGACTAACCACACCCAGTAATCTATCACATGATTAGCCATGTGGTCTGACATCACCACAGGTCCTGAAACACAAACATATGGTTATATAAAACAACGCAACATTCCGGACTACATTACAGCAACAAGGCACTTATGTGGCACATACCTCCCATCGACTACACACCCTTTAGCCATGCTACAATATATATATATATTAGACACATATATGTATATATATTAATATTTATTCCAGCGCTATACAGCTTGAAAGCCGGTAATTCAATTACCGGCTTTTTCTTTCTCCTTCCTAAAAGCCGACATGATTTGAGACATGGTTTACATACAGTAAACCATGTCTTCTCTCCATTTTTTTTGCAGATTCCACACTACTAATGTCAGTAGAGTGTATCTGCAAAATTTGGCCGTTCTAGCTCTTAAAATAAAGGGTTAAATGGCGGAAAAAATTGGCGTGGGCTCCCGCGCAATTTTCTCCGCCAGAGTAGTAAAGCCAGTGACTGAGGGCAGATATTAATAGCCTGGAGAGGGTCCATGGTTATTGGCCCCCCCCCTGGCTAAAAATATCTGCCCCCAGCCACCCCAGAAAAGGCACATCTGGAAGATGCGCCTATTCTGGCACTTGGCCACTCTCTTCCCATTCCCGTGTAGCGGTGGGATATGGGGTAATGAAGGGTTAATGCCACCTTGCTATTGTAAGGTGACATTAAGCCTAATTAATAATGGAGAGGCGTCAATTATGACACCTATCCATTATTAATCCAATTGAATGAAAGGGTTAAATAAAACACAAACACATTATTTAAAATTATTTTGATGAAATAAAAACAATGGTTGTTGGAGTATTTTATTCTACGCCCAATCCAATCACTGAAGACCCTCGTTCTGTGAAAGAAAAAACATAATAAACCAACAATATACTTACCCTCCGCAGATCTGTAACTTCCAACGATGTAAATCCTTCTGAAGGGGTTAAAACATTTTGCAGCAAGGAGCTTTGCTAATGCAGGCTGCTCCTCGCTGCAAAACCCCGGGGAATGAGTCTAAATATAGATCAATGAGCTATATTTAGCTTCATTTGCGGTGAGGCGCCCTCTGCTGGATGTTCATAGATCGTGGGAAATTTCCTAGAAAGCTCCCAGGCTTTCTAGGCAAGTTCCCACGATCTATAAACAGCCAGCAGAGGGCGCCTCACCGCAAATGAAGCTAAATATAGCTCATTGATCTATATTTAGACTCATTCCCCGGGGTTTTGCAGCGAGGAGCAGCCTGCATTAGCAAAGCTCCTTGCTGCAAAATGTTTTAACCCCTTCAGAAGGATTTACATCGTTGGACGTTACAGATCTGCGGAGGGTAAGTATATTGTTGGTTTATTATGTTTTTTCTTTCACAGAACGAGGGTCTTCAGTGATTGGATTGGGCGTAGAATAAAATACTCCAACAACCATTGTTTTTATTTCATTAAAATAATTTTAAATAATGTGTTTGTGTTTTATTTAACCCTTTCATTCAATTGGATTAATAATGGATAGGTGTCATAATTGACGCCTCTCCATTATTAATTAGGCTTAATGTCACCTTACAATAGCAAGGTGGCATTAACCCTTCATTACCCCATATCCCACCGCTACACGGGAATGGGAAGAGAGTGGCCAAGTGCCAGAATAGGCGCATCTTCCAGATGTGCCTTTTCTGGGGTGGCTGGGGGCAGATATTTTTAGCCAGGGGGGGGCCAATAACCATGGACCCTCTCCAGGCTATTAATATCTGCCCTCAGTCACTGGCTTTACTACTCTGGCGGAGAAAATTGCGCGGGAGCCCACGCCAATTTTTTCCGCCATTTAACCCTTTATTTTAAGAGCTAGAACGGTCAAATTTTGCAGATACACTCTACTGACATTAGTAGTGTGGAATCTGCAAAAAAAATGGAGAGAAGACATGGTTTACTGTATGTAAACCATGTCTCAAATCATGTCGGCTTTTAGGAAGGAGAAAGAAAAAGCCGGTAATTGAATTACCGGCTTTCAAGCTGTATAGCGCTGGAATAAATATTAATATATATACATATATGTGTCTCACTGACATATATATATATATATACCTATTCTATGTGTACACATTTATTCTACCTATTGGACTGTAAGCTGTCAGTGTGATTTTACTGTACACCGCACTGAATTACCGGCTTTTCTCTCTAACAGCGCTGCGTATTTCTCGCAAGTCACACTGCTTGTCCGTGTGAAATCCGTATTTTTCACGCTTCCATAGACTTTCATTGGCGTATTTCTTGTGCAGTACGGTGACAAACGCAGCATGCTGCGATTTTGTACGGCCGTAGAAAGCCGTATAATACTGATCAGTAAAATACGGCAGATAGGAGCAGGGGCATAGAGAATAATTGTGCCGTATTTTTTGCGAGTTTTACGGACGTAGTTTCTGCGCTCTTACATCCGTAAAACTCGCAAGTGTGAAGCCGGCCTAAGAGTACAGAACATTCAAGATTTAGTGGTTCAGAATCCTATGTTAGAACCTAAAATTCCTATTCCTGAGTTATTTTCTGGAGATAGAGCTAAGTTTTTGAATTTTAAAAATAATTGTAAACTATTTCTGGCTTTGAAACCCCGCTCCTCTGGTGACCCAGTTCAACAAGTTAAGATCATTATTTCTTTATTACGTGGCGACCCTCAAGACTGGGCATTTTCCCTTGCGCCAGGAGATCCTGCATTATGTAATATTGATGCGTTTTTTCTGGCGCTCGGATTGCTGTACGACGAACCTAATTCAGTGGATCAGGCAGAGAAAAATTTGCTGGCTCTGTGTCAGGGTCAGGATGAGATAGAGATTTATTGTCAGAAGTTTAGAAAGTGGTCCGTGCTCACTCAATGGAATGAATGTGCGCTGGCAGCTATTTTCAGAAAGGGTCTCTCTGAAGCCCTTAAGGATGTCATGGTGGGATTTCCTATGCCTGCTGGTCTAAATGAGTCTATGTCTTTGGCCATTCAGATCGGTCGACGCTTGCGTGAGCGTAAAGCTGTGCACCATTTGGCGATATTATCTGAGCATAAACCTGAGCCTATGCAGTGCGGTAGGACTTTGACCAGAGCTGAAAGGCAAGAACATAGACGTCAGAATGGGCTGTGTTTCTACTGTGGTGATTCCACTCATGCTATCTCCGATTGTCCTAAGCGCACTAAGTGGTTTGCTAGGTCCGCCACCATTGGTACGGTACAGTCGAAATTTCTTTTGTCCGTTACTTTGATCTGCTCTTTGTCTTCCTATTCTGTCATGGCATTTGTGGATTCAGGCGCTGCCCTGAATTTGATGGACTTGGAGTTTGCTAGGCGCTGTGGGTTTGTCTTGGAGCCCTTGCAGTGTCTTATTCCATTGAGAGGAATTGATGCTACGCCTTTGGCCAAGAATAAGCCTCAGTATTGGACCCAGCTGACCATGTGCATGGCTCCTGCGCACCAGGAGGATATTCGCTTTCTGGTGTTGCATAATCTGCATGATGTGGTCGTGTTGGGGTTGCCATGGCTACAAGTCCATAACCCAGTATTAGATTGGAAATCAATGTCTGTGTCCAGCTGGGGTTGTCAGGGGGTACATGGTGATGTTCCATTTCTGTCTATCTCATCATCCACCCCTTCTGAGGTCCCAGAGTTCTTGTCTGATTACCGGGATGTATTCGATGAGCCCAAGTCCAATGCCCTACCTCCGCATAGGGATTGTGATTGTGCTATCGATTTGTTTCCTGGTAGTAAGTTTCCTAAGGGTCGACTGTTTAATTTATCTGTACCTGAGCACGCCGCTATGCGGAGTTACGTGAAGGAGTCTTTGGAGAAGGGTCATATTCGCCCGTCATCGTCGCCATTGGGAGCGGGGTTCTTTTTTGTGGCCAAGAAGGATGGTTCGCTGAGACCTTGTATTGATTACCGCCTTCTAAATAAAATTACGGTCAAATTTCAGTACCCCTTTGCCGCTGCTGTCTGATTTGTTTGCTCGGATTAAGGGGGCTAGTTGGTTCACCAAGATATATCTTCGTGGTGCGTATAATCTTGTGCGTATTAAACGGGGCGATGAATGGAAAACAGCATTTAATACGCCCGAAGGCCATTTTGAGTACCTGGTTATGCCATTCGGGCTTTCTAATGCTCCATCAGTGTTTCAGTCCTTTATGCATGACATCTTCCGAGAGTACCTGGATAAATTCCTGATTGTATACTTGGATGATATTTTGGTCTTCTCGGATGATTGGGAGTCTCATGTGAAGCAGGTCAGAATGGTGTTCCAGGTCCTGCGTGCTAATTCTTTGTTTGTGAAGGGATCAAAGTGTCTCTTTGGTGTTCAGAAGGTTTCATTTTTGGGGTTCATTTTTTCTCCTTCTACTATCGAGATGGACCCTGTTAAAGTTCAGGCCATTTATGATTGGACTCAGCCAACATCCCTGAAGAGTCTGCAGAAGTTCCTGGGCTTTGCTAATTTTTATCGTCGCTTCATCAATAATTTTTCTAGTATTGCTAAACCGTTGACTGATTTAACCAAGAAGGGTGCTGATGTGGTCAATTGGTCTTCTGCTGCTGTGGAAGCTTTTCAGGAGTTGAAGCGTCGTTTTTCTTCTGCCCCTGTGTTGTGCCAACCAGATGTTTTCCTTCCGTTCCAGGTCGAGGTTGATGCTTCTGAAATTGGAGTAGGGGCTGTTTTGTCGCAGAGAAGTTCTGATTGCTCGGTGATGAAACCATGCGCCTTCTTTTCCAGGAAATTTTCGCCTGCTGAGCGAAATTATGATGTTGGCAATCGAGAGTTGCTAGCCATGAAGTGGGCATTCGAGGAGTGGCGTCATTGGCTTGAAGGAGCTAAGCATCGCGTGGTGGTCTTGACTGATCACAAAAACTTGACTTATCTCGAGTCTGCCAAACGGTTGAATCCTAGACCGGCTCGTTGGTCGCTGTTTTTCTCCCGTTTTGACTTTGTGGTTTCGTACCTTCCGGGCTCTAAAAATGTGAAGGCGGATGCCCTGTCTAGGAGTTTTGTGCCCGATTCTCCGGGTTTGCCTGAGCCGGCGGGTATTCTCAAAGAGGGGGTAATTTTGTCTGCCATCTCCCCTGATTTGCGGTGGGTGCTGCAAAAATTTCAGGCTAATAGACCTGACCGTTGCCCAGCGGAGAAACTGTTTGTCCCTGATAGGTGGACGAATAAAGTTATCTCTGAGGTTCATTGTTCGGTGTTGGCTGGTCATCCTGGAATCTTTGGTACCAGAGATTTGGTGGCTAGATCCTTTTGGTGGCCGTCTCTGTCGCGGGATGTGCGTTCTTTTGTGCAGTCCTGTGGGATTTGTGCTCGGGCTAAGCCCTGCTGTTCTCGTGCCAGTGGGTTGCTTTTGCCCTTGCCGGTCCCGAAGAGGCCTTGGACACATATCTCTATGGATTTTATTTCGGATCTCCCCTTCTCTCAAAGAATGTCGGTCATTTGGGTGGTTTGTGATCGCTTCTCTAAGATGGTCCATTTGGTGCCCTTGTCTAAATTGCCTTCCTCCTCTGATTTGGTGCCATTGTTTTTCCAGCATGTGGTTCGTTTACATGGCATTCCAGAGAACATCGTTTCTGACAGAGGTTCCCAGTTTGTTTCGAGGTTTTGGCGAGCCTTTTGTGCTAGGATGGGCATTGATTTGTCTTTTTCCTCGGCTTTCCATCCTCAGACAAATGGCCAGACTGAACGAACAAATCAGACCTTGGAAACATATCTGAGATGTTTTGTTTCTGCTGATCAGGATGATTGGGTGTCCTTTTTGCCTTTGGCCGAGTTCGCCCTTAATAATCGGGCCAGCTCGGCTACTTTGGTTTCGCCGTTTTTCTGCAATTCTGGGTTCCACCCTCGTTTCTCTTCAGGGCAGGTTGAGTCTTCGGACTGTCCTGGTGTGGATACTGTGGTGGATAGGTTGCAGCAGATTTGGACTCATGTAGTGGACAATTTGACTTTGTCCCAGGAGAAGGCTCAACGTTTCGCTAACCGCAGGCGCTGTGTGGGTCCCCGACTTCGTGTTGGGGATTTGGTTTGGTTATCATCTCGTTATATTCCTATGAAGGTTTCCTCTCCTAAATTTAAGCCTCGTTTCATTGGTCCATATAGGATTTCTGAGGTTCTTAATCCTGTGTCTTTTCGTTTGACTCTTCCGGCTTCTTTTTCCATCCATAACGTGTTCCATAGGTCATTGTTGCGGAGATACGTGGCACCTGTGGTTCCATCTATTGATCCTCCTGCTCCTGTTTTGGTTGAAGGGGAATTGGAGTATATAGTGGAGAAGATTTTGGATTCTCGTGTTTCGAGACGGAAACTTTGCCTCTGATGTCCATGCTCCCGATCTGGTTTGTGCCTTTCATGTGGCTCATCCTGGTCGGCCTGGGGGCTCTGGTGAGGGTTCGGTGAGCCCTCCTCAAGGGGGGGGTACTGTTGTGAATTCTGTGGCCAAGCTCCCTCCTGTGGTCGTGAGTGGTACTTCGGCTGGTTCTGTCTATGAGCTTCCTTTGGTGGATGAGAGTGGTACTGCGGCTTCTGAGTTTCCTTCCTCAGGTGATGAGGTTAAGTCGTTAGATGCTGCTCTATTTAACTCCACCTGGTGCTTTGATCCTGGCCTCCAGTCTATGTTCTAGTATTGGTCTTGCTTCCTCCTGGATCGTTCCTGTGGCCTGTCTATCCTGCATAAGCTAAGTTCTGCTTGTGTTACTTTTGTTTGCTATTTTTTCTGTCCAGCTTGCTATATTGGTTTTTCTTGCTTGCTGGAAGCTCTGAGACGCAGAGGGAGCACCTCCGTACCGTTAGTCGGTGCGGAGGGTCTTTTTGCCCCTCTGCGTGGTTGTTTGTAGGTTTTTGTGTTGACCGCAAAGCTATCTTTCCTATCCTCGGTCTATTCAGTAAGTCGGGCCTCACTTTGCTAAATCTATTTCATCTCTGTGTTTGTATTTCATCTTTACTCATAGTCATTATATGTGGGGGGCTGCCTTTTCCTTTGGGGAATTTCTCTGAGGCAAGGTAGGCTTATTTTTCTATCTTCAGGGCTAGTTAGTTTCTCAGGCTGTGCCGAGTTGCATAGGGAGCGTTAGGCGCAATCCACGGCTACCTCTAGTGTGGTGTGATAGGATTAGGGATTGCGGTCAGCAGAGTTTCCACGTCTCAGAGCTCGTCCTATGTTTTTGGTCAATGTCAGGTCACTTTGTGCTCTGAACTTCAAGGTCCATTGTGGTTCTGAATTACCTGTTCATAACACGCATGCTAAGAAGAGAGGGGAAAGGAAGTTCCTGCACATATGGTGCTAGAAGAATGATGACGAAAATGAACCAACTACCCAAAAAGAGATAATGGCAGGCTACATAGCATGGCATTTTCAACCGTTCCTAGACATATTAGACTGGTAAATATGCCAAAAGTAGTTTTAACTTGTGTAGGAGCAAGACCATGATTTTGTGTAGGTTTGGAATAAAAGCACATGTAAGCCACATGTTATTTCTCATTGATTATAGCAATATTGTTATGAACTTGAGAATCAGTTACAGGTATAATAAAATAATTGGCATGAAAAAAAAAATCTGGCCTTCTCCACCCCTTAAAGGGAACCTGTCACCCCGTTTTTTGAGATTGAGCTATAAATACTGTTAAATAGGGCCTGCACTGTGTGTTCCTATAGTGTATGTAGTGTACCCCGATTCCCCATGTATGCTGAGAAATAACTTACCAAAGTCGCCGTTTTCGCCTGTCAATCAGGCTGGTCAGGTCGGGAGGGCGTGGTGACATCGCTGGTTCTTCCTCAGCTTTACGTTGGTGGCGTAGTGGCGTAGTGGTGAACAAGCAGCGCGCGATCTGTGCTGTCATCCCTTTCGTTGTTGGGGGCGGCCATCTTCCTGGGGCCGCGCGTGCGCAGATCGAGTGCTCTGCTGCACGGGGCTTCAGGAAAATGGCCGCGGGATGCCGCGCGTGCGCATTAGAGATCGCGGCGGCCATTTTCCCAAAGCCGAGATGCAAACTATGGTCATCTGGTGTCATCCACACCAACATCACGGGGATCGCCACTAATCACCACCACTAGAGAGCGGACAGTATGAAAAGCAGCGTTAACCCTGCACACCCACAGCCGTGTGCCCATTTACACTGTGCACCAGAGTGCCAGACACCAAGCAACGACACTAACCACCATGATGGCAAGAAAGGATCCGACCCATGCCCAATATACCGGGTGCCATATACCGGGTGCCATATCCCATCAGGGGTGCCACAAGGGCATCCGAAGGGCTTCCACAGAGATCCAGCCAACGTGCTGGGAAAAACGATGACATTTGATGTTTGTTTTGACTCCTGAGCGCTTGGCAGGATCTTTACGTAGAAGATAAAAAAGAGCAATATGTGTAAGATTTTGGACACAACCAGTGTTACCACTAAAGCCTGAAACTAGCAAATGTTTATCCTAGACTTGTATAGCACGGCATGGCGTCTTATATCAATAACACACGGACCTTCTTCCCGATAATCTTCATGCCGGATTGCTTTTCATCAAATAGTGCACGATGATACTTGCGCTCACTAGTAATCATTTTATTTAAGATGATGCCAACTGCATACCAGTCCACTCCGGCACCATACTTCTTCCCAGACAGCATCTTCCATAAAGGAGAGAACAGTCACTAAAAAGGTGAAAACCTTCTATAAGGAACTATAGCCTGGAGCAGAATCATTAATACACCAGCTATACAGTAGCAGAGACGCCTTGTGCTCACCTCAGGAGCCAAATATTCTTCAGTCCCAGCACGATTGATTTCTGTGCAGTCTTCAAACATGTTTTCAAGAGCGAAACTGAAATCTGTGATTTTAATATGGCCTGTTTAGGCCACCAGGATGTTTTCAGGCTTAAGGTCTCTAAAATATATGAAAAAATATAGGATAATAAGTCGCTGTTCATTATGTAATACGTTATCTGTAAATATTCTGCTCCATTGTGATAGATTAGTATGTAAGAAGAACTTTATCACATTCACTAGCTGTAATGCTTTAGGGAGCTGGGCTGACCTTGTGACATATATTTAGTATATAGACCTTTACAGATATTACATGAATAGTTATTAACTGTGTATGATGCCCTTAGAATGGAGAAACTGGATGCCGCACACAAGCCCGTTTAAGCCACCAGGATGTTTTCGGGCTTAAGGTCTCTAAAATATATGAAAAAATATGGTATAATATGTTGCTGTTCATTATGTAATACATTATCTGTAAATATTCTGCTCCGTTGTGATAGATTAGTATGTAAGAAGAACTTTATCATATGCACTAGCTGTAATGCTTTAGGGAGCTGGGCTGACCTTGTAACATATTTAGTATATAGACCTTTACAGATATTACATAAATAGTTATTAACTGTGTATGATGCCCTTAGAATGGAGAAACTGGAAGCCGCACACAAGCTCAGCAGCACAGAATCTGGCACAAGAGAAAATGACTAAATCTAATATGCGGAGGAGATGACAGGAGAACTAGTACTATGGGTCAATAGACTTTTAGGTGAAATGCTTTATATCACACATAACCATAGATTTACAGGACATAATTGTCAGATTGTAGGCCCCCTATCCATCAGCAGCATCTCAATTCCCATTTTTCCTCACCAACATGTCTGAAATGCCTGAAATTATTCATATGCACTGCTATTCAAGATAATTATGGTGAAAAATATGGGAACAGCCATACACTGTTTCATCATCTACCATAGGGTTATATGGAGACATGACATGCATGTTTGATAACCATTCATACATCTCCTCCTCACCGTGGATTTGATAATGTGGAGGAACTGCTTATTGGATGGACCAACTTTGGACATAGGAATAATTGACAGTCTTCTGGATAGGTGATAAGGTGATAAATTACATTAGTGGGAAAGAACTTCAGAGCTAATGAACATCATGTATAATTTACAATAAGGATAATAGTTATATCTAATGAAACTATAAATAAATTATTGTATGTCAGAATGTATGTTCAACTAACGCTGTAACTTGTCCAACGTCATTGACTGATAATGCAGCTCACGTTTGGAGATAACATTTTACCTTGCATTGGGGATGTCAAGCCGCCACTTCATCTCTAAGAAGACAAAGAAGTCCCCACAGCTCATGTATTCCAGTCCAAGTAGAATAAGCATCTGTTACATAGAAGAAACATCTACAAATAGACTTGCCATATGCTATGACAGGGATAACATATATGCTTGTATATGTAGCTATTCTTCCCAAGAAGCGTTCCATGGCTGCATAAAAAGTATTAGGAACACTGAGGAACAGTTCATTAAATTACCCATAAATTTTAAAAACTTTGATACACAGTGGAGTCATAATACCGCTGTACTTCCAGTACAGTTTTAAAGGACAACCAGTTTGACAGTCACAGCAGGTTTCTGTCCTGATGAAGAGGTCCTGCGTGGCCTCGAAACGCTTTGACCGTGTAAACCTGCAATAAATATTTTAATCTTCCTTCCGTTTGATGCTTTGTGAATATACCATAAGCAGCGCATGAGTGACATCTCCTTCCTGACTTCTACTGTTCGATCTTTTCAATGACTGATGTCCTTGCAGCGGCTGACATATATTCATTTCTCTGCTAGTTACAGGTTACTTTTAGCAACAAAACCAGGTGAGTGGATTTTTTTCCCTGTCACCTCTATTTTTTATTGGTTAAGACCCTATTGCACTTTCTTTTGTGCCCAGTCTCTCATCTTCAGGGTTTATTTTTCACACACTAAAGGTACCTTCACACATAACGATTTCATTAACGATATCAATGCAACGTCACGCTTTTTGTGACGTAGCAATGATCCCGCTAACGATCTCGTTATGTGTGACAGCGACCAATGATCAGGCCCCTGCTGGGAGATCGTTGGTCGTTGGGGAATGATCAGGACCTTTTTTTGGTCGCTGATCACCCGCTGTCATCGCTGGATCGGCGTGTGTGACGCCGATCCAGCGATGTGTTCACTTGTAACCAGGGTAAACATCGGGTTACTAAGCGCAGGGCCACGCTTAGTAGCCCAATATTTACCCTGGTTACCATTGTAAAAGTTAAAAAAAATAAACAGTACATACTCACATTCCGATGTCTGTCACGTCCCCCGCCGTCAGCTTCCCTGCACTGACTGTCAGCGCCGGCCGTAAAGTCACACAGTCACAGTCAGTGACTGACACAGTCAGTGCGGGAAGCTGACGGCGGGGGACGTGTCAGACATCGGAATGTGAGTATGCACTGTTTATTTTTTTTAACTTTTACAATGGTAACCAGGGTAAATATCGGGTCACTAAGCGCGGCCCTGCACTTAATAACCTGATGTTTACCCTGGTTACCTGGGGACTTCGGCATTGTTGAAGACAGTTTCAACGATGTCGAAGTCGTTCCCCTGATCGTTGGTCGCTGGAGAGAGCTGTCTGTGTGACAGCTCCCCAGCGACCACACAACGACTTACCAACGATCACGGCCAGGTCGTATCGCTGGTCGTGATCGTTGGTAAGTCGTTTAGTGTAACAGTACCTTAAGCCAAAGTGTTTACTGATACCATCTTGGGGTAGATATGATGTTTTCATCGCATTTTATTGCAATGGTGAGGAAGTAAATAAAAATGTAATTCTGGGGTGATTTGATCTTTTGTGTTTTCTTTCATGTTTTTAAAAACTTTTTTTTCACTGTATTTAATAGTCCATTTAGGGGACTTGAATCTGAGATCATCTGACACTTGTGCTATACACAGAAATGCATCAGCTATGGAGCACCGATGGGGGAAAGGAATGGCGCACCCCCCATCTGCTCGTGTTAAATGCTGCTGCCTCCTTTCTGACCTCTCTATTCTCCTTGGAGGTCTCCTGAACCGGAAGTGTCATGCAGCGCCGCCTTATTACCTTGCCTCTTCCTTTCCCCTGTGCCTGATGCTCATTTGTTTATCGCAATTGGTCTTGGCCACACAACTATCTGTGCACCTTGTTTCCTGACTTAGTCCTTTCTTTGTTATTCTCAGATCCAGTCCTGTGTATCTGTCCTGTTAGCCCTGTGTTTTCTGCTGTGCCTGCCGGTCCCGTGGCTCTGCCTTGTTCATCAGTCCTGTGTCTCGGCCGTGCCTGCCAGTCCTGTGTTTCCCTGTGTCTGGCCGTGCCTGCCAGTCCTGTGTTTCCCTGTGTCTAGCCGTACCTGCCAGTCCTGAGTATTCCTGTGTCGAGCCGTATCTGCCTGTCCTGTGTTTGTGCTCCTGTTTCCCGCTTGTCAGTTCCCTTCCTTCGTCCAGTCCGTGATTTGCTCCCTAGTCCATCCTTGTTTCCCAGCTGCCGTGGCGATAGTCTCCCGCGGGTCTGCCCCTAACGCTCCCTGTATAGGGGGTGGTCCATCTGGTCAGCTCGACCGAGGGAGGATCGTTGTCACGGTCTAGTGGGTCCACTCCTTGAGTCCTCACAGTAGCATCAGGCCATGGACCCCGCTGGTGTCTCTGCTACCCAAAAGGAGTTACTTTTTCCTACGGGAGAACCAGACTACTAGAACTCTGTGTGGCATTGACCTGGTCTCTAATCTGAGCTGCTGTTAACCTGCGATTTCTGAGGCTGGTGACTCGGATAAACTTATCCTCAGAAGCAGAGGTGACTCTTGGTCTTCCTTTCCTGGGGTGGTCCTCATGTGAGCCAGTTTCTTTGTAGCGCTTGATGGTTTTTGCAACTGCACTTGGAGACACTTTCAAAGTTTTCCAAATTTTTCGGACTGACTGGCCTTCATTTCTTAAAGTAATGATGGCCACTCATTTTTCTTTACTTAGCTTCTTTTTTTCTTGCCATAATACAAATTCTAACAGTCTATTCAGTAGGACTATCAGCTGTGTATCCACCAGACTTCTGCACAACACAACTGATGGTCCCAACCCCATTTATAAGGCAAGAAATCCCACTTATTAAACCTGACAGGGCACACCTGTGAAGTGAAAACCATTTCCGGTGACTACCTCTTGAATCTCATCAAGAGAATGCCAAGAGTGTGCAAAGAAGTCATCAAAGCAAAAGGTGGCTACTTTGAAGAACCTAGAATATAAAACATAATTTCAGTTGTTTCACACTTTTTTTGTTAAGTTTATAATTCCTTATGTGTTAATTCATAGTTTTGATGTCTTCAGTGTGAATTTACAATTTTCATAGTCATGAAAATACAAAAAAAATCTTTAACCCCTTCCCGACCTTTGACGCCACGTAGGCGTCATGAAAGTCGGTGCCATTCCGACCCATGACGCCTATGCGGCGTCATGGAAAGATCGCGTCCCTGCAGATCGGGTGAAAGGGTTAACTCCCATTTCACCCGATCTGCAGGGACAGGGGGAGTGGTAGTTTAGCCCAGGGGGGGTGGCTTCACCCCCTCGTGGCTACGATCGCTCTGATTGGCTGTTGAAAGTGAAACTGCCAATCAGAGCGATTTGTAATATTTCACCCATTATAACGGGTGAAATATTACAATCCGGCCATGGCCGATGCTGAAATATCATCGGCCATGGCTGGAAATACTAGTGTGCCCCCACCCCACCCCTCCGATCGCCCCCCCACCCCCCCCCGATCTGGCCGGTACACTGCTCCGGCTCCCCTCCGTCCAGTGCTCCGCTCCCCCCCGTGCTCGTGTCCGCTCCCCCCGTGCTCCAATCACCCCCCCGTGCTCCAATCACCCCCCCTGCACTCCGATCTACCCCCCCCCGTGCTCCGTTCCACCCCCCCGTGCTCCATTCCAGCCCCCCCGTGCTCCGTTCCACGCCCCCCGCGCTCCGTTCCACCCCTCCCGCGCTCCGATTCCCCCCCCCGTGCTCCGATCCCCCCCCCGTGGTCCCCCCCCACCCTATCATACTTACCGATCCAGCCGTGGTCCCGTCCGTCTTCTCCCGGGTGCCGCCATCTTCCAAAATGGCGGGCGCATGCGCAGTGCGCCCGCCGAATCTGCCGGCCGGCAGATTCGTTCCAAAGTGCATTTTGATCACTGAGATATAATCTATCTCAGTGATCAAAATAAAAAAAATAATAAATGACCCCCCCCCTTTGTCACCCCCATAGGTAGGGACAATAAAAAAATAAAGAATTTTTTTTTTTTCCACTAATGTTAGAATAGGGTTAGGGTTAGGGGTAGGGTTAGGGTTAGGGGTAGGGTTAGGGCTAGGGGTAGGGTTAGGGGTAGGGTTAGGGGTAGGGTTAGGGTTAGGGCTAGGGTTAGGGCTAGGGTTAGGGTTAGGAATGTGCACACGTATTCTGGTCCTCTGCGGATTTTTCCGCTGCGGATTTGATAAATCCGCAGTGCTAAACCGCTGCGGATTTATGGCGGATTTACCGCGTTTTTTTCTGCGCATTTCACTGCGGTTTTACAATTGCGATTTTCTATTGGAGCAGTTGTAAAACCGCTGCGGAATCCGCACAAAGAAGTGACATGCTGCGGAATGTAAACCGCTGCGTTTCCGTGCAGTTTTTCCGCAGCATGTGTACAGCGATTTTTGTTTCCCATAGGTTTACATTGAACTGTACACTCATGGGAAACTGCTGCGGATCCGCAGCGTGTGCACATACCTTTAGAATTAGGCTATGTGCACACGGTGCGGATTTGGCTGCGGATTCGCAGCAGTGTTCCATCAGGTTTACAGTACCATGTAAACATATGAAAAACCAAATCCGCTGTGCCCATGGTGCGGAAAATACCGCGCGGGAACGCTGCGTTGTATTTTCCGCAGCATGTCAATTCTTTGTGCGGATTCCGCAGCGTTTTACACCTGTTCCTCAATAGGAATCCGCAGGTGAAATCCGCACAAAAAACACTGGAAATCCGCGGAAAATCCGCAGGTAAAACGCAGTGCCTTTTACCCGCAGATTTTTCAAAAATGGTGCGGAAATATCTCACACGAATCCGCAACGTGGGCACATAGCCTTAGGGTTAGGGTTGGAATTAGGGTTGTGGTTAGGGTTAGGGGTGTGTTGGGGTTAGTGTTGTGGTTAGGGGTGTGTTGGGGTTAGGGTTGTGATTAGGATTATGGCTACAGTTGGGATTAGGGTTAGGGGTGTGTTGGGGTTAGTGTTGGAGTTAGAATTGAGGGGTTTCCACTGTTTAGGCACATCAGGGGTCTCCAAACGCAACATGGCGCCACCATTGATTCCAGCCAATCTCGTATTCAAAAAGTCAAATGGTGCTCCCTCACTTCCGAGCCCTGACGTGTGCCCAAACAGTGGTTTACCCCCACATATGGGGTACCAGCATACTCAGGACAAACTGCGCAACAATTACTGGGGTCCAATTTCTCCTGTTACCCTTGTGAATCTAAAAAAATGCTTGCTAAAACATAATTTTTGAGGAAAGAAAAATGATTTTTTATTTTCACGGCTCTGCGTTGTAAACGTCTGTGAAGCACTTGGGGGTTCAAAGTGCTCACCACATATCTAGATAAGTTCCTTGGGGGGTCTAGTTTCTAAAATGGGGTCACTTGTGGGGGGTCTCTACTGTTTAGGCACACCAGGGGCTCTGCAAACGCAACGTGACACCCGCAGACCATTCCATCAAAGTCTGCATTTCAAAAGTCACTACTTCCCTTCTGAGCCCCGACGTGTGCCCCAACAGTGGTTTACCCCCACTCATGGGGTATCAGCGTACTCAGGAGAAACTGGACAACAACTTTTGGGGTCCAATTTCTCCTGTAACCCTTGGGAAAATAAAAAATTCTGGGCTAAATAATTATTTTTGAGGAAAGAAAACGTATTTATTATTTTCACGGCTCTGCATTATAAACTTCTATGAAGCACTTGGGGGTTCAAAGTGCTCACCACACATCTAGATAAGTTCCTTTGGGGGTCTAGTTTCCAAAATGGGGTCACTTGTGGGGGGTTTCTACTGTTAAGCCACATCAGGGGCTCTGCAAACGCAACGTGACGCCCACAGAGCATTCCATCAAAGTCTGCATTTCAAAACGTCACTACTTCACTTCCGAGCCCCGGCATGTGCCCAAACAGTGATTTACCCCCACATATGGGGTATCAGCGTACTCAGGAGAAACTGGACAACAACTTTTGGGGTCAAATTTCTCCTGTTACCCTTGGGAAAATAAAAAATTGCAGGCTAAAAGATCATTTTTGAGAAAATAATTTTTTATTTTTATTTTCATGGCTCTGCGTTATAAACTTCTGTGAAGCACTTGGGGGTTCAAAGTCCTCACCACACATCTAGATTAGTTCCTTTGGGGGTCTAGTTTCCAAAATGGTGTCATTTCTGGGGGATCTCCAATGTTTAAGCACACAGGGGCTCTCCAAACGTGACATGGTGTCCGCTAATGATTGGAGCTAATTTTCCATTTAAAAAGCCAAATGGCGTGCCATCCCTTCCGAGCCCTGCCGTGCGCCCAAACAGTGGTTTACCCCCACATATGGGGTATCAGCGTACTCAGGACAAACTGGACAACAATATTTGGGGTCCAATTTCTCCCATTATCCTTGGCAAAATAGGAAATTCCAGGCTAAAAAATCATTTTTGAGGAAAGAAAAATTATTTTTTATTTTCATGGCTCTGCGTTATAAACTTCTGTGAAGCACCTGGGGGTTTAAAGTGCTCAATATGCATCTAGATAAGTTCCTTGGGGGGTCTAGTTTCCAAAATGGGGTCACTTGTGGGGGAGCTCCAATGTTTAGGCACACAGGGGGCTCTCCAAACGCGACATGGTGTCCGCTAACAATTGGAGCTAATTTTCCATTCAAAAAGCCAAATGGCGCGCCTTCCCTTCCGAGCCCTGCCGTGTGCCCAAACAGTGGTTTACCCCCACATATGAGGTATCGGCGTACTCGGGAGAAATTGCCCAACAAATTTTATGATCCATTTTATCCTACTGCCTATGTGAAAATGAAAAAATTGAGGCGAAAATAATTTTTTTGTGAAAAAAAAGTACTTTTTCATTTTTACAGATCAATTTGTGAAGCACCTGAGGGTTTAAAGTGCTCACTAGGCATCTAAATAAGTTCCTTGGGGGGTCTAGTTTCCAAAATGGGGTCACTTGTGGGGGAGCGCCAATGTTTAGGCACACAGGAGCTATCCAAACGCGACATGGTGTCCGCTAACGATGGAAATAATTTTTCATTCAAAAAGTCAAATGGCGCTCCTTCCCTTCCGAGCCTTACCATGTGCCCAAACAGTGGTTTACCCCCACATGTGAGGTATTGGTGTACTCAGGAGAAATTGCCCAACACATTTTAGGATCCATTTTATCCTGTTGCCCATGTGAAAATGAAAAAATTGAGGCTAAAAGAATTTTTTTGTGAAAAAAAAGTATTTTTTCATTTTTACGGATCAATTTGTGAAGCACCTGGGGGTTCAAAGTGCTCACTATGCATCTAGATAAGTTCCTTGGGGCGTCTAGTTTCCAAAATGGGGTCACTTGTGGGGGAGCTCCAATTTTTAGGCACACGGGGGCTCTCCAAACGTGACATGGTGTCCGCTAAAGAGTGGAGCCAATTTTTGATTCAAAAAGTCAAATGGCGCTCCTTCCCTTCCAAGCCCTGCCGTGCGCCCAAACAGTGGTTTACCCCCACATATGAGGTATCAGCGTACTCAGGACAAATTGGACAACAACTTTCGTGGTTCAGTTTCTCCTTTTACCATTGGGAAAATAAAAAAATTGTTGCTAAAAGATAATTTTTGTGACTAAAAAGTTAAATGTTCATTTTTTCCTTCCATGTTGCTTCTGCTGCTGTGAAGCACCTGAAGGGTTAATAAACTTCTTGAATGTGGTTTTGAGTACCTTGAGGGGTGCAGTTTTTAGAATGGTGTCACTTTTGGGTATTTTCAGCCATATAGACCCCTCAAACTGACTTCAAATGTGAGGTGGTCCCTAAAAAAATTGGTTTTGTAAATTTCGTTGTAAAAATGACAAATCGCTGGTCAAATTTTAACCCTTATAACTTCCTAACAAAAAAAAATTTTGTTTCCAAAATTGTGCTGATGTAAAGTAAACATGTGGGAAATGTTATTTATTAACTATTTTGTGTCACATATCTCTCTGGTTTAACAGAATAAAAATTCAAAATGTGAAAATTGCGAAATTTTCAAAATTTTCGCCAAATTTCCGTGTTTATCACAAATAAATGCAGAATTTATTGACCTAAATTTACCACTAACATGAAGCCCAATATGTCACGAAAAAACAATCTCAGAACCGCTAGGACCCGTTGAAGCGTTCCTGAGTTATTACCTCATAAAGGGACACTGGTCAGAATTGCAAAAAACGGCAAGGTCTTTAAGGTCAAAATAGGCTGGGTCTTGAAGGGGTTAAATGAGAAGGTGTGTCCAAACTTTTGGTCTGTACTGTAATTAATTAAAGTCATATTGTACATTATGCACCAAAAAGGAAAAAAACTCTATGTAGTGGTTGTGTAATTAGTAAGGGGGCTACTAATGAGCGGTCCATTAAGTTATACCCTGGGTATACTGTCCTGAAGCTATATCCCCCCTCACCCCTATATTTTTGGGTACTAACTGAAGGAAGAGCTTTAGGGTCTTTAAGGGACAGTCTTCGTTGAGCGGGGGAGCCACTTTGCGTGTCATCTGGGGCAGGGGTGTCAAACTGCATTCCTCGAGGGCCGCAAACCATGCGTGTTTTCAAGATTTCCTTAGCTTTGCACAAGGTGCTGGAATCATTATGTGTGTAGGTGATTAAATTATCACCTGTGCAGTACAAGGAAATCCTGAAAACATGACCTGGTTGCAGCCCTTGAGGAATGCAGTTTGACACCTCTGATCTAGGGTGCCAACCTCCACAGCCAGGGAGGGACTTTAAATAGGGACTGTGGAGGGTTATAATAGACCCCCCCCTGAAATAACTAGTAACCAACTAATTACTATGTCTTTGAAAAGATATCTATTTAGTTTTGTGGTTGTTGTTGGTACCATCAAAGGTTTTTGAGTTGCTAAACATGTTTCTTGCCCAAATTTATGCATCCCTGGACTGCTCATTCTAAGTATTTTTGGCTGAGTTAAGCACTTGGACCAGTTGGACAGTTTTTGGCATTGTGGTGGTTGTGCTTTTCTGATTAGGGCCTTCTAGTGATTTTAGGGCAAGCCGTCGCTGAGTGGGGGCGCCATTTGCGTCTCTAGTATGGTGCAACCTCCGCTGGCAGGCAGGGGCTCAGCTAGGGTCTAATAGGGTCACATAGGCCTATCCAGCACCCCTGTTGGTGTATCAATTGGTGTTCATAGATCAGCAATTTATGCTTGTTTTTTCTAATTTTCGTTTTTTTTTTTTTTTTTTTTTTAAATAACGACAAGCACAATTTTAATTTTTGTTTTTACAAATTTGAGAATTTTTTTTCACCACTTAGATGCCAAACACATCTAGTTGTTTTATTTTTTAAATTCATGTACTTGTGCTGACCTGGAGAATCATATTGCCTGGTCAATTTTATCAAATGGTGACGATAGAGAATAAAAATAAACCTCCAAAATTGTGGAATTGCACTTTTTTTTTTTTATAGTTTCAAAGCACTTGTATTTTTTTTTCAGTATATGGGAATATGGCGTCATTCAAAAGTACAACTGATCCCGCAAAAAAAAACGGCTATGTGGAGGGAAAAGTAAAATCGCCTGGGTGAAGGGGTTAAAACACTCCTGGGACCTGGTCCTTTAACCCACGAGGTCTAATATTACAACACTCGCAGCGATCTGTGTGGAATAAACACGCCATCGCACGTGTGATCCATAAAAAAAAATTACCAGTAAATGAACTGGGACGCGGATATGATCAGTGCAGGATAGTCTACGGATGGAAATCGGGTAAAGTTGGGGTATAATGCAGCCCAAACATAAATATCCGGCATCTGACTTCATTCTGCTCCTTTAATCACCTCTTTTGTAAAAATTAAAATCACAGGAGTGATATATATTCATATACAGTAAGGGTCTATAGCTCACTGGGATTCAGCATTATGTCCCACTGCCCATAGCCTGCGCTATGAGAAAGCTACGTCCCAGGGACAGAGGGACCAGGGCCTGTAACCCACAACCATAAGTGACCCTGTACTAGCTACCATAGAGTATGACCTTCTACCCACAGTGTGAGATAGATCGTCTACGTCGGTATAGAATCCTGCGCCAGGCGTGCAGCGCCACACCCTGGCGTCTCTATGGCACTGGCGGGCGCGCCTGCGCACTCAGCTGACTGTTGAGGCGTGTCTTGTCTGAGACAACAGAGAACAACATGGCGGCCTCCATAATGTACAGCCGGCTGTCAGCGGGTCTGAGGAGTCGGGCGCCCCGGGCTGTCCTCGGCAGTGCTGCGCAGGTGACTTTTGTGTCAGAGGGATCACGGCAGGACATTTGGGGGCTTCTCATCTTCTCCGGCCGGGTGTCAGAGGACGGGGCAGGTCTATGTGAGAAAGTTACTGCCAGAGTTGTGTGTCTGCTCAGCTGTCATCCTGCCCGTCAGTCACTACTGAGCGGTCACTGATAGTATGGCTTTACTGCCTGCCCGGTGACATCCCGGGGTCACCGCACTGCGCTTCTCCTCACACTGATCATCCATCACAGCCCGGGGTCACTGCACTGCGCTTCTCCTCACACTGATCGTCTATCACAGCCCGGGGTCACAGCGCTGCGCTTCTCCTCACACTGATCGTCCATCACAGCCCAGGATCACAGCACTCCGCTTCTCCTCACACTGATCATCCATCACAGCCCAGGATCACAGCACTGCGCTTCTCCTCACACTGATCGTCCATCACAGCCGGGGTCACAGCGCTGCGCTTCTCCTCACACTGATCATCCATCACAGCCCGGGGTCACAGCACTGCGCTTCTCCTCACACTGATCATCCATCACAGCCCAGGATCACAGCACTGCGCTTCTCCTCACACTGATCGTCCATCACAGCACTGCGCTTCTCCTCACACTGATCGTCCATCACAGCCCAGGATCACAGCACTCCGCTTCTCCTCACACTGATCATCCATCACAGCCCAGGATCACAGCACTGCACTTCTCCTCACACTGATCGTCCATCACAGCCGGGGTCACAGCGCTGCGCTTCTCCTCACACTGATCATCCATCACAGCCCGGGGTCACAGCACTGCGCTTCTCCTCACACTGATCATCCATCACAGCCCAGGATCACAGCACTCCGCTTCTCCTCACACTGATTGTCCGTCACAGCCCGGGGTCACAGCACTGCGCTTCTCCTCACACTGATCGTCCATCACAGCCGGGGTCACAGCACTGCGCTTCTCCTCACACTGATCGTCCATCACAGCACTGCGCTTCTCCTCACACTGATCATCCATCACAGCCCAGGATCACAGCACTCCGCTTCTCCTCACACTGATTGTCCGTCACAGCCCGGGGTCACAGCACTGCGCTTCTCCTCACACTGATCGTCCATCACAGCCCGGGGTCACTGCACTGCGCTTCTCCTCACACTGATCATCCATCTCCATCACAGCCCGGGGTCACAGCGCTGCGCTTCTCCTCACACTGATCGTCCATCACAGCCCGGGGTCACAGCGCTGCGCTTCTCCTCACACTGATCGTCCATCACAGTCCAGGATCACAGCACTGCGCTTCTCCTCACACTGATCGTCCATCACAGCCCGGGGTCACTGCACTGCGCTTCTCCTCACACTGATCATCCATCTCCATCACAGCCCGGGGTCACAGCGCTGCGCTTCTCCTCACACTGATCGTCCATCACAGCCCGGGGTCACAGCGCTGCGCTTCTCCTCACACTGATCGTCCATCACAGCCCGGGATCACAGCACTGCGCTTCTCCTCACACTGATCGTCCATCACAGTCCAGGATCACAGCACTGCGCTTCTCCTCACACTGATCGTCCATCACAGCCCGGGGTCACAGCACTGCGCTTCCCCTCACACTGATCGTCCATCACAGCCCGGGGTCACAGCACTGCGCTTCTCCTCACACTGATCGTCTCTCACAGCCCGGGATCACAGCACTGCGCTTCCCCTCACACTGATCGTCCATCACAGCCCAGGGTCACAGCACTGCGCTTCTCCTCACACTGATCGTCCATCACAGCCGGGGTCACAGCACTGCGCTTCTCCTCACACTGATCGTCCATCACAGCACTGCGCTTCTCCTCACACTGATCATCCATCACAGCCCAGGATCACAGCACTCCGCTTCTCCTCACACTGATTGTCCGTCACAGCCCGGGGTCACAGCACTGCGCTTCTCCTCACACTGATCGTCCATCACAGCCCGGGGTCACTGCACTGCGCTTCTCCTCACACTGATCATCCATCTCCATCACAGCCCGGGGTCACAGCGCTGCGCTTCTCCTCACACTGATCGTCCATCACAGCCCGGGGTCACAGCGCTGCGCTTCTCCTCACACTGATCGTCCATCACAGTCCAGGATCACAGCACTGCGCTTCTCCTCACACTGATCGTCCATCACAGCCCGGGGTCACTGCACTGCGCTTCTCCTCACACTGATCATCCATCTCCATCACAGCCCGGGGTCACAGCGCTGCGCTTCTCCTCACACTGATCGTCCATCACAGCCCGGGGTCACAGCGCTGCGCTTCTCCTCACACTGATCGTCCATCACAGCCCGGGATCACAGCACTGCGCTTCTCCTCACACTGATCGTCCATCACAGTCCAGGATCACAGCACTGCGCTTCTCCTCACACTGATCGTCCATCACAGCCCGGGGTCACAGCACTGCGCTTCCCCTCACACTGATCGTCCATCACAGCCCGGGGTCACAGCACTGCGCTTCTCCTCACACTGATCGTCTCTCACAGCCCGGGATCACAGCACTGCGCTTCCCCTCACACTGATCGTCCATCACAGCCCAGGGTCACAGCACTGCGCTTCTCCTCACACTGATCGTCCATCTCATCCCGGGATTACAGCACTGCGCTTCCCCTCACACTGATCATCCATCTCATCCCGGGGTCACAGCACTGCGCTTCCCCTCACACTGATCGTCCATCACAGCCCGGGGTCACAGCACTGCGCTTCTCCTCACACTGATCGTCTATCACAGCCCGGGATCACAGCACTGCGCTTCTCCTCACACTGATCGTCCATCACAGCCGGGGTCACAGCACTGCGCTTCTCCTCACACTGATCGTCCATCACAGCACTGCGCTTCTCCTCACACTGATCATCCATCACAGCCCAGGATCACAGCACTCCGCTTCTCCTCACACTGATTGTCCGTCACAGCCCGGGGTCACAGCACTGCGCTTCTCCTCACACTGATCGTCCATCACAGCCGGGGTCACAGCACTGCGCTTCTCCTCACACTGATCATCCATCACAGCACTGCGCTTCTCCTCACACTGATCATCCATCACAGCCCAGGATCACAGCACTCCGCTTCTCCTCACACTGATTGTCCGTCACAGCCCGGGGTCACAGCACTGCGCTTCTCCTCACACTGATCGTCCATCACAGCCCGGGGTCACTGCACTGCGCTTCTCCTCACACTGATCATCCATCTCCATCACAGCCCGGGGTCACAGCGCTGCGCTTCTCCTCACACTGATCGTCCATCACAGCCCGGGGTCACAGCGCTGCGCTTCTCCTCACACTGATCGTCCATCACAGTCCAGGATCACAGCACTGCGCTTCTCCTCACACTGATCGTCCATCACAGCCCGGGGTCACTGCACTGCGCTTCTCCTCACACTGATCATCCATCTCCATCACAGCCCGGGGTCACAGCGCTGCGCTTCTCCTCACACTGATCGTCCATCACAGCCCGGGGTCACAGCGCTGCGCTTCTCCTCACACTGATCGTCCATCACAGCCCGGGATCACAGCACTGCGCTTCTCCTCACACTGATCGTCCATCACAGTCCAGGATCACAGCACTGCGCTTCTCCTCACACTGATCGTCCATCACAGCCCGGGGTCACAGCACTGCGCTTCCCCTCACACTGATCGTCCATCACAGCCCGGGGTCACAGCACTGCGCTTCTCCTCACACTGATCGTCTCTCACAGCCCGGGATCACAGCACTGCGCTTCCCCTCACACTGATCGTCCATCACAGCCCGGGGTCACAGCACTGCGCTTCTCCTCACACTGATCGTCCATCTCATCCCGGGATTACAGCACTGCGCTTCCCCTCACACTGATCATCCATCTCATCCCGGGGTCACAGCACTGCGCTTCCCCTCACACTGATCGTCCATCACAGCCCGGGGTCACAGCACTGCGCTTCTCCTCACACTGATCGTCTATCACAGCCCGGGATCACAGCACTGCGCTTCTCCTTACACTGATCGTCCATCACAGCCCGGGATCACAGTGCTGCGCTTCTCCTCACACTGATTGTCCGTCACAGCCCGGGGTCACAGCACTGCGCTTCTCCTCACACTGATTGTCCGTCACAGCCCGGGGTCACAGCACTGCGCTTCTCCTCACACTAATCATCCATCACAGCCCGGGGTCACTGCACTGCGCTTCTCCTCACACTGATCATCCATCTCCATCACAGCCCGGGGTCACAGCGCTGCGCTTCTCCTCACACTGATCATCCATCTCATCCCGGGGTCACAGCACTGCGCTTCTCCTCACACTGATCGTCCATCACAGCCTGGGATCACAGCACTGCGCTTCCCCTCACACTGATCGTCCATCACAGCCCGGGGTCACAGCACTGCGCTTCTCCTCACACTGATCGTCTCTCACAGCCCGGGATCACAGCACTGCGCTTCCCCTCACACTGATCATCCATCACAGCCCGGGGTCACAGCACTGCGCTTCTCCTCACACTGATCGTCCATCTCATCCCGGGATTACAGCACTGCGCTTCCCCTCACACTGATCATCCATCTCATCCCGGGGTCACAGCACTGCGCTTCCCCTCACACTGATCGTCCATCACAGCCCGGGGTCACAGCACTGCGCTTCTCCTCACACTGATCGTCTATCACAGCCCGGGATCACAGCACTGCGCTTCTCCTTACACTGATCGTCCATCACAGCCCGGGATCACAGTGCTGCGCTTCTCCTCACACTGATTGTCCGTCACAGCCCGGGGTCACAGCACTGCGCTTCTCCTCACACTGATTGTCCGTCACAGCCCGGGGTCACAGCACTGCGCTTCTCCTCACACTGATCATCCATCACAGCCCGGGGTCACTGCACTGCGCTTCTCCTCACACTGATCATCCATCTCCATCACAGCCCGGGGTCACAGCGCTGCGCTTCTCCTCACACTGATCATCCATCTCATCCCGGGGTCACAGCACTGCGCTTCTCCTCACACTGATCGTCCATCACAGCCTGGGATCACAGCACTGCGCTTCCCCTCACACTGATCGTCCATCACAGCCCGGGATCACAGCACTGCGCTTCCCCTCACACTGATCGTCCATCACAGCCCGGGATCACAGCACTGCGCTTCTCCTCACACTGATCATCCATCTCCATCACAGCCCGGGGTCACAGCGCTGCGCTTCTCCTCACACTGATCGTCCATCACAGCCCGGGGTCACAGCGCTCCGCTTCTGTTCACACTGATCGTCCATCACAGCCCGGGATCACAGCACTGCGCTTCTCCTCACACTGATCGTCCATCACAGCCCGGGATCACAGCACTGCGCTTCTCCTCACACTGATCGTCCATCACAGCCCGGGGTCACAGCACTGCGCTTCTCCTCACACTGATCGTCCATCACAGCCCGGGGTCACAGCACTGCGCTTCTCCTCATACTGATCGTCCATCACAGCCCGGGATCACAGCACTGCGCTTCTCCTCACACTGATCGTCCATCACAGCCCGGGATCACAGCACTGCGCTTCTCCTCACACTGATTGTCCGTCACAGCCCGGGATCACAGCACTGCGCTTCTCCTCACACTGATCGTCCGTCACAGCCCGGGATCACAGCACTGCGCTTCTCCTCACACTGATCGTCCATCACAGCCCGGGGTCACAGCACTGCGCTTCTCCTTATACTGATCGTCCATCACAGCCCGGGATCACAGCACTGCGCTTCTCCTCACACTGATTGTCCGTCACAGCCCGGGATCACAGCACTGCGCTTCTCCTCACACTGATCGTCCATCACAGCCCGGGATCACAGCACTGCGCTTCTCCTCACACTGATTGTCCGTCACAGCCCGGGATCACAGCACTGCGCTTCTCCTCACACTGATCGTCCGTCACAGCCCGGGATCACAGCACTGCGCTTCTCCTCACACTGATCGTCCATCACAGCCCGGGGTCACAGCACTGCGCTTCTCCTTATACTGATCGTCCATCACAGCCCGGGATCACAGCACTGCGCTTCTCCTCACACTGATTGTCCGTCACAGCCCGGGATCACAGCACTGCACTTCTCCTCACACTGATCGTCCATCACAGCCCGGGATCACAGCACTGCGCTTCTCCTCACACTGATTGTCCGTCACAGCCCGGGGTCACAGCACTGCGGTTCTCCTCACACTGATCGTCTATCACAGCCCGGGATCACAGCACTGCGCTTCTCCTCACACTGATCGTCCATCTCAGCCCCTTCATTACCAGGTGACTTTCCTTTTTAAAGTTTTCGTTTTATTCTCCCCTTCTTCATAACTCAATCTGACTAGTGATTGAAACTCTGCAAGTGTGATCTATTCGGGCTGGACGAACTCAGTTTCCACATGAGGCAAGGGTGGTGCTTTGCATATCCAAGACATAATCCAATTGCATAAAAAGAGAAAGAAAAAGAAAAAATGCAGCACTCACCCACAATCTTCATCAAAAAATGTGTGTCCTTTATTTAGCACAACAAGCCATTGTGAACATAACGCGGCATCGGCAGGAGTGTATTAGGGAGCGGGAGAGTGGAGAGACCGAACGATGGCCGGTTCACGCAAGGGCAGCCTACTTATCTCAATTTCAACTGTTAGAAAAGGGTAGAAAAAGTAAGCATAAAGTAAAAAATATGACAGAAAACCGCAATGAAAACCGCAGGGTTACGTTTACGTTCAAACATAGCCCTTTAGATAAGGACATCCAGGGTGCCATACGTAAAAATTGGCACATCCTTCAAAAAGATGTAGATTTTAGAAATTTGTCGGCCTCTGCTCCCATGTTTGCGAATAAACGTTCAGTAAACATAGGGGACCTAGTTGTGAAAAACCGACTTCAGTCAACCAGCAATAATTGGATGAATAAAACCATGCCGCGAGGTAACTTTGAATGTGGCAACTGTAGTGTATGCCATTTGCATAAAATTGACAATCCTCTACAAGTTGGTACGGTAGAGCACTTGGTAAAGGACTTCAGAACTTGTAAAAGTAAATTTATAGTGTATGTAATCTTCTGCCCATGTCACCGATTTTATATTGGTAAAACCATAAGACCCCTAATGGTCCGGTTTCGCGAGCATTATAATTCAATATTGACAGGAAAGGGACGCGTACGCTTTGTGAAACACATGCAAGATGAACATAGCGGCGATCCGAGTCAGTTCCGCTTTGCAGGTTTAGAAATAGTTAAATTCCCACAGCAAGGCGGTAATCATAATCGATTACTTTTGCAACGCAAAGCCAAATGGATCTTAAAAACAAATGCCCAATGACCGTGGGATCTCAATGACAAACTTGACATGGCAGTTTTCATCTGATTCGTTTGTAATATGCGGTTTTGTATTTGGAGATTGTTTGTTTTTAATTGTATATATTATTTGATATAATGTGGTGAGTTTAATCCTATAAAAGGAAATTACATCACCTGTTTTACTCACATGGACCCATAGAAGCGCTCTTGCGCGAAACGGCCGTCGTCCTGTCTCTCCACTCTCCCGCTCCCTAATACACTCCTGCCGATGCCGCGTTATGTCCACAATGGCTTGTTGTGCTAAATAACGGACACACACTTTTTGATGAAGATTGTGGGTGAGTGCTGCATTTTTTCTTTTTCTTTCTCTTTTTATGCAATTCAACTAGTTAATATCTGTGGGTGCAGCGGAGCTTAACTCGTGGCTGCTAAAGCCATTTGATGGATGATTAAATCAGCCATCAAGTGGGGGGAAAGGTGTAGGCCACATCAAAGACAGGGACACTACCTTTGACGTACATGTATGTAGTGAAGGGGTCAAAGAATAATATTTGATAGAAAAACGACAGTTCACATTAAAATATCCAATTGTCTACTGTACCCTCTTTGTAAATGTCATCTTCCTTAATTTTTACCCCTTTTTTGTGTTGTGATCCTAACACTGCTCTGCTCACTTCTGAGGAGAAGTCATCAGGTCAGATGATCACAGCCTCCCGGAGCTTCTTCTGTGCCTCCCCCCATGATCTGATGATATCTGGAGACCTAAGGGAGGGGAGCAGGTTTCTCTGTATCAAGGAGATCATACTACTGTGTCACAGAGAAGAATGAAAGTGATGGAAGACGTAAATTGTTTAGTGAAGGTGCATTATTGGGCCAGGGGTCCCCAACCTTCTTTTACCTGGGGAGCTTCAATTCATCTCTGAGATAAGGCCACAAGCCACGTTCTATGGGAATAAGTTAGACATTATATATGAAATAGAAACAACTGAAACAATAAGTCGCAGGCTATCCCCCTGACTAGTGCTTCAGCGCTACTCTTTGCATTTGGGAAAAAACGCGTCAAAAACACATGAAAAAACACGAAAAAACGCATGCGGATTTCTGGCAGAAAAGTCCGTTTTTTTTTCAGGAAGATTTCTGCAAGACATCCTGACTTTTAAACTATAATTATGTTGTTTGTCCATTTTTATGACTTGCTTACTTCACACCAAAAAAACTTACTGGAGGAGAGAACATGGAAACGTCAGATTTGTTGAATTGGGGGGAGCCGAGAAGTTGATTAGTATGGATGGGACGGGAGTAACGGGCGTCGGGGTAAGGGCAGCAACCGTGCAGTGCTGAGGACTTCGGCAAATGATGAAAGATAGGAGACGACGATTCCAACAGCGAGGATGCAGCACATTTTTTCTAAGCTGGACATCCCCTTTAACTGGGTTTTCTAGTTAAGCAATAGTCATGAGGATATTTTGGCCATGGTGATGGATCAGTGTTTATACCGATGTGTGGCAGACATGAGTATTGTTTTTCTCATTATTGCTGGTATGTGGCTGCTGGGATATTTGGTATATTCGTAGTGCTGTGAGATTTATATTTCTGTTTACATCTCTCTTTGATTTTCATTCGTGTGCCTCAATATTGTCAAAATGTCAGACACGGCAGCAGAAGCCGTCCCGCACTATTGTGATTTGTTGGGATCGGTCATACAGAATACCTCACTATACATTAAACTCTATTTTAAAGGGATTGTCCAGTGTTCATATTATTTCTTAGATTCAGTGGATCGGCGTGCACTTTGTCTGATTTTGAGGTGCATATATATATATATACTCAACCCATGCCTATGAACGTTTTCTTTATGCACACAGAAATATTTTAATCTTCAAAATTTGTGCAGATTTTTTTGTTGAAATATAATTTACACTTTTTTAAGGTTTAAATTGAATAAATTGCTATAAATTCTATATAGATATAGAGAGAGAATCTAGAAAAATAAATAAAAATAGCCACCTGTGTTTAGCTCTTCTCTTAGGGATTTGCCGGGACTATAATATTGATAGCCTTTCCTTACTGAAGAAGCCGATGAACGCAGTGTCCTTGTCATTTACTACAAGGCCCGGCTCCATACGTTACTTAGTGGCTGAGCTGTACCACAGGCAGCACCATATGTATGGAGTTGTGCCAATGAAGGAAGGAAACTCATCAGCAGGTTGATTGGTGGGATGCTGGTAGTCGTACCCACGCTAATCTGATATTAATGGCCAGTCCTAAGAATAGGGATAGTGTGCTCAATCTCACTGGTTTGGGGTCAGAGAAACTGCATAGTAATGTGCAAGGTCCCTGTAGGCAGCCGTAAGTCTTCTCTGTGCCACAATATGGAGATTCTGTAAGGCACCATATTTTGTAGATACTCTTGCCTAAAAGCGATGGTTCATGGCATGCTATCCATTGCTGCGGAGTTGGTAAGCCAAACCTCCGTCTCCTCAATTTCCCCGACTCCACAGCACTGGTCACTACTGAGCATGTACATAAAGTGCAGCACAGATTCATCTCAAATACGACTCCACAGCACTGGTCGCTACTGAGCATGTACATAAAGTGCAGCACAGATTCATCTCAACTAAAGCCGAGATCCTTAGATCAGGAACAGAGCAGACATTTATAGGACATTTCATAACTTTCCCAAATTCTTATGAAAATATTTACAGCACATCCTGCAGTGTACTACTGTACCCAATGTATTATATATTTTACGGGTCGGAGATGGTCCATTTTATACCGATTTTACAGCACTGATACCATCACCCCAATATGGCAACTGATCAAATGAGGCAATATAAATTGTACAGAAAAAAAAACCCTCTGTATGTTTCTATGGAAAAGCATCGGCCTATGGAGGCACTGTATGGCGGTATGGACTTCTATAAGTGCCTTATTACAGCTCGGTGCACATCTCACTCTATGACTTCAGTTTTGTGCAGTTACCACTGAGCCCTTTTTCTCCCTACGTGATCATCTGGGTCGTATATCTGATGGCTATAGTGTGAATCAGTGCACAGTGTCCATCCAGTGTATTGGGCATGGCGCATACGCAGGGTGTAGTGTTACATGGGGGGAGAAGGAGCCATGTGTCCTTCTACTGACATCTAAGATCAGCTGTGTTGCGACACAAGGAGCTTGGCTGTTGCTTAGTATCTGTGCGCTTCACTGATTTAATATTTGGCTACTGTGCAGACTTGTACTCTAGACCTCACGTGACGGGAAACTGCTGGCTTTCCATAACCTTTACAGTCACTGATAACAATAATTCTTTTTGCCACGTGGCCTTCAAAACATTAAACTTGTGATCTGTGTACTAGTGGCAATGCAGATTTTTTTTCTTTGTAAATTGATTTTTTTGAGGTCAAACAGCTACAGTTCAAGGTTACACATTAAAGGGGTTGTCTTATCTGGGTCAGTTATGGCATATCCACAGAATAGGCCTTAGGGTATGTGCACACGTCAGGATTTCTTGCAGAAATTTTCCTGACAAAAATCGGACATTTCTGCCAGAAATCCGCATGCGTTTTTACCGCGATTTTACCGTGTTTTTCACGCGTTTTTGGTGCGTTTTTTCCCAAATGCATAGAATTGCGGGAAAAACGCAGAAAGTCCGCAAAAATAATGAACATGCTCATTTTTTTTTACCGCGATGCATTTTTTTCGCGGAAATAAACGCATCCATGTGCACAAAACATGCAGAATGCATTAATGTATGCGTTTTTAATGAGTTTTTATAGCGTTTTTAGCGCAAAAAAGCGAAAAAACCTGAACGTGTGCACATAGCCTCAAGGTGTAACTGCCGTTTAAATTTTTATTTCATAAATCAATAATACACATAAAAATAAGCAACTTTGTAATATATGTTACCAGAAATTTTTTCTTCTTTCTCTGACAAAATTGATCAGTCAAAATCCTAAAGTATGTGTTCAGTGAAGGCTCTCCCATTACTGAGAAAAAAGATGCTATGGATACAATTCTAAGTAAGCGGGAGAAGGGAGGAGCTAGAGGCAGAGCTCCGCCCTCCTCCTCCCTCCTATCTACATAGAGCTGCCATCTCCTCTCTCAGAATTTGGTAATGACTGATCAATTTTGGCAGCGAAAGAAGCAGATTTCTGATAAAATATATTAGAAATGTACTCATTTTCATGTGTACTATTGATTCATGAAAAAATTAAAACCACTGTTACGCTTCAACTCCTTCACTACATTGGACGTACCTATACATCCTGGCGATCGTGTGGACACAGGAGCTGTGCGCACGTGATCACCGCCTGGTACTCTGTTTACATGACCACCAGCGCCCGGCTGTCACAGCCAGGAGTGTTGCCCGCAGCGCCCCAAGCTGTTTAACACCCTAAATGCCGCAATTGAGATATCGCAACATTTGGAGGCTGGGAGAGGGAGGGGGATCCCTCACCTATCTGATTGGTGCTCCTGCGACGTCACCGTTGATTGCCACGATGACCTGAGGTCGTCATGACACCAACCGGATCACCAGTCTAGACTATGATTTTGTTTTCAGTTTACATGACAGCTGACCCCGGCAGTTCAACCTCCTAAATGCTGCGATCGACATCGATCACAGCATTTAGAAAGCAGGCAAAAAAACATTCTTCCCCTGCTGTTGATTTGTTTATTCTGCCTCACAAACCTCACATTACGGCTCGGCTCAAATTTATCCTGCGCTCTGCGTTGAGCGCTCACACTGGGGTTTGCGTCTAAATCTCTGAAGTGTAAGATTTAGACGGAACCCCTGGCGGATTATTTCTTATAATGAGGTAGATGGATGCACTGTCGACATCTTCTAGCCTATGATTTGGCGGTGACCGTCTTTTTATAAAAGTGGGGTCAACCACAGTTTTGTGCACTTTTGAAAAGGACAGTGCTGAACAGGGGCCAGACGGAGTTCATAGTAACCCCGAGAAAAGTGCTCAGTATAGATCATAGGATAAAAGTGATTTGAAATGTTATGTAAAATGTTCCCAATACAAGCTTCAACTCAATTCACAAAAAACAACTCCCCACACAGGTCTGTCATCTGTTATCGTAAATATAGGGGGCTTCCACGTTACTGGTAGTACAAAGGCTCTGAAAAAGCCCTATGGCTCCTCATCTATGGCTCCTCATCCCCAAAGGAAATTCAGCAAATTCTGCTCTCCCAAAGTCAAGTTGAACCTCTCCCTTCTGATTACCCACAGCGTGCCCAAACCACATTTAGCTTCTACATGTTTGTAATTTCTGTAGCGATCAGAGCCAGCCTAATTTACGGGTGCGTGTCTCCAGAGGCATAAGCTGGTCACTACAATGTATGGACACTAAAATAGCAGATTTGCGATTTTTGCTCAGCAACATCCACTGCTGCTTGTTTCTGGAAAACACCCATGGAGTCAAATCATCAAATAGCGCTACATCCCTCCCGAGTCATTTGGGGTATTTCTACGTTCTGTATAAATTGCGTGACACATTTTGGTGCCATTTTTATCTGTTTGAAAAATATGAAAATGTAAGATCTGGGGCTAAAACAACAAAAAAAATTCAATTATTTTTTTCTTCACTCTCCAATGGTATAAAATTCTGTGATCTATC
Organism: Ranitomeya imitator; assembly: GCF_032444005.1. Classification (NCBI taxonomy): domain Eukaryota; kingdom Metazoa; phylum Chordata; class Amphibia; order Anura; family Dendrobatidae; genus Ranitomeya; species Ranitomeya imitator. Next base: position 664,462,210 of record NC_091284.1, on the reverse strand, counting down.
TGTGGTGTCAATATGATCACTGCACCCCTAGATGAATTCATTGGGATGTGTAGTTTGTAAAATGGGGTCACTTATGGGGGGTTCTGCTGTTCTGGCACCTCAGGGGCTCTGCCAGTGGGTCATGGCACCCTTAAACAGTAAAATCTGCACTATAAATGGTGTTCCTTTCCTTTTGAGCTTTGCACTGTGCCTGAAAAATATTTCCCGATTTCATGTAGGATATTAGCGCACTCAGGAAAAATAGCGCAACAAAGTGAGGGTCCTTTTTTTCTATTAGCTTTTTAAAAAATTAAAAACTTCGGGCTAAAACATTTTAGTGGTAAAATGCTCTCCAGGCACATTTTAGCTGCATCAGCCGCTGCTGCTCCCCCTCCATTTTGTGGGACCCTCACTCAAGTAGTAGCCGAAGGAGGGCTTTTTCAGCATAAAAAAATGTGCTGAAAAACACGGCTCATACTTGAGGATATACGGTAAATCTGTTATCGCTGTAATTGCACCGACCTGTAGAAAAGTTGTCTAATCGATTATACCGCATGAGGAACGGCGTAAAAAATAAAGAAAACAAATTCTTGACTGACTTCTGATTTCTTAATTCTGCTTCCCAAAGATCGCAGTAAAGCTCGGCTCACAATTATCTTGTGCTGAGTGCCTACATCAGGGTCTCCGTGTAAATCTCTGAAATACATGAGTTAGAGGGAACCTCTGGCAGAAGATTCCCTATGAGAGAGATGGAGGCTATTTGGTCGTTGTCTGGCCTATGATCCGGCGGTGTCCGTCTTTTTAGGATTGCATAAAAGTGTGGTCAGCCAGACAGCCACTCAAGAGAGCCCAGACTGAGTCCAGAATAACTCTGCTGCCTCACTATAGTGAATGCCTCCCTCAGGGGTTTCATCTGAATTGTGTCAATCGGCGATTTAGATGGAAACCCCGATGTAACAAAAAAGCACGTGCCCACTCAGGACCGCAGCTGTTAATGGAAATATAGGTGGGTCCAACTACTCATGGCATGAAGGCTCTGGAACAGCAAAAGAAATTCAGCAAATTCTGCACGCAAATCCTATGTCCCTCTCCCTTCTGAGCCCCACAGTGCCGAAACTGCATTTACTATCCACATGTTTGGCATTTCTGTAGCAATGAGAGCCCACCTAATTTACAGGAGCATGTCTCCAGAAGTACCAGCTGAGCACTGCAATGTATGGGCACTGCAATGTATGGGCACTACAATGTATGGGCACTGCAATGTATGGGCACTGCAATAGCAGATTTGCAATTTTCATTCAGCAACATTCACTGCTGCTTGTTTCTGTAAAATACCCGTAGAGGCAGATCATCACTACACCTGTAGATAAATTCCCAAAGGAGTATAGTTTCCAAAATGGGGTCACTTCAGGGAAGATTCTGCTTTTCTAGCACTTGGGGGGTGGTCTGTATATGGAGTCTAAAGACTATTCTAGGAAAATCTTTGCTCCAGGAGGCAGGTAGCGCTCTGTCCCTCCCGGGTCTTGCCGTATGGCTAAAGGTACCGTCACACTTAGCGACGCTGCAGCGATACCGACAACGATCCGGATCGCTGCAGCGTCGCTGTTTGGTCGCTGGAGAGCTGTCACACAGACCGCTCTCCAGCGACCAACGATCCCGAGGTCCCCGGTAACCAGGGTAAACATCGGGTAACTAAGCGCAGGGCCGCGCTTAGTAACCCGATGTTTACCCTGGTTACCATCGTAAAAAAACAAACAGTACATACTTACATTCAGCTGTCTGTCCCTTGCCGTCTGTTTGCTGCACTGACTGCTGGCCGCAAAGTGAAAGCAGAGAACAGCCACAGCGGTGAGTCACCGCTGTGTGACTCACCGCTGTGCTGTGCTTTCACTTTCACTTTGCGGCCAGCAGTCAGTGCAGGAAATAGACGGCAAGGGACAGACAGCTGAATGTAAGTATGTACTGTTTGTTTTTTTACGATGGTAACCAGGGTAAACATCGGGTTACTAAGCGCGGCCCTGCGCTTAGTTACCCGATGTTTACCCTGGTTACCAGTGAAGACATCGCTGAATCGGTGTCACACACACCGATTCAGCGATGTCTGCGGGGAGTCCAGCGACGAAATAAAGTTCTGGACTTTCTTCCCCGACCAGCGACAGCACAGCAGGGGCCTGATCGCTGCTGCCTGTCACACTGGACGATATCGCTAGCGAGGACGCTGCAACGTCACGGATCGCTAGCGATATCGTCTAGTGTGACGGTACCTTAAGGCTACTTTCACACGAGCATCGTACTCGGCCCGTCGCAGTGCGTCAGTGTAGTTTGTAAAATGGAGTCGCCTATGGGGGGGGGGGGGGGGGGAGGTTCTGTTCAGGCATCTTAGGGAGTCTCCCAGTGGGTCATGGCACCCTCAACAGTAAAATCTGCACTATACTATAGCGCTTTTTCCTTTCTGAGCTTTTCACTGTGCCTCAAAGGTATGGTAGTTCCGATTACGTGTAGGGTATTGGCATACTCGGGAGACATTGCACAGTAATCCATGAGGATCATTTTTTCCTATTACCCCTTGTAAAAGATTATAATTTTGGCTGAAACCATATTTAGTGGTAAAATTTTAATTACGGTATGTTCTTCACTGCCTTTTGGTACAAATTTCGGTGAGGCACATGTGTCAATATGCTCACTACACCCCTAGGTAAATTCATGGGGGGGGGGGGGAATTAGTTTGTAAAATCAGGTCACTTATGAGAGGTTTCTTCTGTTCTGGCACTTCAGGGGCTCTGCCAATGTGACATGGCACCCTCAAACCATTCCAGAAAAATCTGAATTACAATATGGGGCTTCTTCCCTTCTGATCTTTCCGCTAGACCTTAAAAGAAGTTTTCGCCCACATTTGGGGTATCGGTGTACTCAGGAGTAATTGTGTAACAAATGGTACAGATCATTTTCTCCTATGATTCCTTTTAAAAGTTAAAAACTTGGGGCCAAAGCAACATTTTAGTGGAAAAAATTGTAATTTTATTTCTGCCTAGTGTTTTATGCATTATGTGAAGGTTAAAAATGTTCACTACACACCTAGGTGAATTCCTCAAAAGGTGTAGTTTTTAGTGATGAGCGAGTATACTCCTTGCTCGGGTGGTCTCCGAGTATTTGTAACTGCTCGGAGATTGTTTTCCTTGCCGCAGCTGGATGATTTACAGCTGATAGACAGCTTGATTACATGTGGGGATTCCCTAGCAACCAGGCAACCCCCACATATACTCAGGCTGGCTAGTAGCTGTAAATCATCCATCTGTGGCAAGGAAAAGTAAATCTCCGAGCAGTCCTAAATACTCGGAGACCACTTGAGTGTGCTGGGGAAAACCCGAGCAACGAGTACACTCGCTCATCACGAGTAGTTTCCAAAACAGGTTCTCTTGTGGGGGTTTCTTCTGTTCTGGCAGGGGCTCATCAAATGTGACAAGGGATCCACAGTCTACTCCAGCCAAAATTGAACTCCACAATTCAGTTGGCGCTTCTTCCCTTCCAAGTCCTGCCATACTCCCAAACAGTAGTTTTCCGCCACATATGAGGTAGCGGTGTTCTTAGAAAATGTGCACAACAAATTGTATGGTGCAATATCTCCTGTTACCCCTGTGAAAATAAAAAAAAATTGGGGCTAAAACAACCTTTTTTTGGGAAAAAATGTTTTTTTTTTTTTTTTTTAATTATTTTCTTTCCTCAACGTTTTAAAATTCTGCGAAGCATCTGGGGAGCAATGTGCTCCCCCCTCACCGAGATAAATTCCTTGAAGGGTCTAGTTTCCAAAATGGGGTCACTTGTGAGGAGTTCTCCAAATGCAACAATGCTAATAATTCAAGACAATTTTGCGTTCCAAAAGTCAAATGGCGCTTTCTTCCTTCCGAACCCTGCTGTGCACCCAAACCGTTCCACCCAATATGGGGTATCAGCGTACTCATGAAAAATTGCACAACAAATTGTATGGTGCATTTGCTTACCCTTGTGAAAATACAAGATTTGGGGCTTAAGTAAAAATATTTGTGGGAAAAAGAAAAGTTCATTTTTTCCTTCCACATTGCTTTAGTTCCTGTAAAGCACCTGAAAGGTTAATAAACGTTTTACATTTTTATTTTCATGGCTTAACATTATAAACTTCTGTGAAGCACCTGGGGGTTCAAGATACTGAATACATATCTAAATAAGTTCACAAAAGGGTCTAGTTTGCAAAATGGTGTCATTTGTGAAGGGTTTCCACTGTTTAGGCACTTCAGCGGCTCTCCAAACGTGACATGGCGTCCGATAATTACCGTATATACTCGAGTATAAGCCGAGATTTTCAGCCCAAAATTTTGGGCTGAAAGTGCCCCTCTCGGCTTATACTCGAGTCACGGTAGCGGTGGGGTCGGCGGGTGAGGGGGTGAGGGCGCTGAGGTATACTTACCTAGTCCCAGCGATCCTGACGCTCCCCCTGCCGTCCCGGTCTTCTGTGCTGCAGCTTCTTCCCCTCTTCAGCGGTCACGTGGGACCGCTCATTAGAAAAATGAATAGGCGGCTCCACCTCCCATAGGGGTGGAGCCGCGTATTAATTTCTCTAATCAGCGGTGCCGGTGACCGCTGATAAAGAGGCTGCGGCACCGAAGACCAGTTGTGATAGGCAGAGGGAGCGTCAGGATCGCTGGGACTAGGTAAGTATGTAATATTCACCTGTCCCCGTTCCACACGCCGGGCGCTGCTCTGTCTTCCCGGCGCCGCTCTGTCTTCCCGGCGCCGCTCTGTCTTCCCGGCGCCGCTCTGTCTTCCCGGCGCCGCTCTGTCTTCCCGGCGCCGCTCTGTCTTCCCGGCGCCGCTCTGTCTTCCCGGCGCCGCTCTGTCTTCCCGGCGCCGCTCCGCTCTGACTGTTCAGGTCAGAGGGCGCGATGACGCATATAGTGTGCGCGGCGCCCTCTGCCTGATCAGTCAGTGCGCAGAGACGCCGGGACGAGACGCTGGGAGCTGCAAGCAAGAGAGGTGAGTATGGCTACGTTCACATTAGCGTCGCGTCGCTGTTGCGTCGGCGACGCGCCCCTATGTTTAACATAGGGGACGCGTGCATCTTTTTGCACGCGTTTTCCGACTTGTGCGTCGTTTTAGACGCTAGCGTTGGACGCAAGAAAACGCTACAAGTTGCATTTTTCTTGCGTCCGATTTCGTCAAAAAACGACGCACGCGTTTTTGCGCGCGTTTTCGCGCGTTTTTCCGTGCGTCGCCGACGCAACAGCGACGCGACGCTAATGTGAACGTAGCCTATGGCATTTTTTTTTTTTTATTGCAGCAGCAGCAATGGCAGAGCTTTCTATGGCACAGCTATGGGCAGTACTGAACGGCACACAGCACTATATGGCAGCTATGGGGCAGTACTGAACGGCACACAGCACTATATGGCAGCTATGGGGTAGTACTGAACGGCACACAGCAGTATATGGCAGCTATGGGGCAGTACTGAACAGCACACAGCAGTATATGGCAGCTATGGGGCAGTACTGAACGGCACACAGCACTATATGGCAGCTATGGGGCAGTACTGAACGGCACACAGCACTATATGGCAACTATGGGGCAGTACTGAACGGCACACAGCACTATATGGCAGCTATGGGGCAGTACTGAACGGCACACAGCACTATATGGCAGCTATGGGGCAGTACTGAACGGCACACAGCACTATATGGCAGCTATGGGGCAGTATTGAACGGCACACAGCACTATATGGCAGCTATGGGGCAGTACTGAACGGCACACAGCACTATATGGCAGCTATCTGGCAGTACTGAACGGCACACAGCACTATATGGCAGCTATGGGGCAGTACTGAACGGCACACAGCACTATATGGCAGCTATGGGGCAATAATGAAAGGTGCAGAGCACTATATGGCAGAGCTTTATATGGAGCATCTTATGGGGCAATAATGAACGGTATAGAGCATCTATTTTTATTTTTGACATTTACCGGTAGCTGCTGAATTTCCTACCCTAGGCTTATACTCGAGTCAATAAGTTTTCCCAGTTTTTTGTGGCAAAATTAGGGGGGTCGGCTTATACTCGGGTCGGCTTATACTCGAGTATATACGGGTATGTCAGCCAATTTTACTTTCAAAAAGTGAAATGGTGCTCCTTCCCTTTCGAGCGTTGCCGTGCACCCAAACAATAGATTTCTCCCACACTTGGGGTATCAGCATGCTCAGGAGAAATTGCACAACAAACTGTATGGGGCAATTTCTCCTGTTACCCTTGCAAAAGTTAAATTAGGTCTAAAGGAAATTTTTTTGTGAAAGAAAAGTAAATGTTTGTTTTTTTTCCTTCCACATTCCAAAAATTCCAGTGAAGCACCAGAAGGGTTAATAAAACTTCTTAAAAGTGGTTTTAGCAGTTTAAGGGGTGAAGTTTTTATAATGGTGTCACTTTTGGGCATTTTCTCTCATATAGGCCCCCTCAAAGTTACTTCACATGTGCATGAGCATGATCTAGCAACTAGTGTGGATGTAATAATCCATCCCGCATCAACAAGTACCAGGGCGCGTGGACGTATTATTACGGACAGTGTCAGAAAAGGGTTAACTATTTTTTGTAACATACCTCTCATGTTTAACCTCTTCACGACATACTGCTGTACATGTAATAAATACATTGCCGCGTCTGGAATGGCCCGACCTATAAAACTGTCCCATTAGTTAACTCCTTCAGTGAACACTGTAAAAAAAAAAAAAAAGGCAAAAAGCTATACTTTACCATGATACCGCCAAACAAAAAGAGCAATGAAACACGATCAAAAGACTAATGTAAATTAAAATGGTTCTCATCTTTTTAGGCGTGCATAAAAGCACAGTTTTGTGCACAACGCTGTACAGGAGCCAGGCAGAGTCCAGAGTAACTCTGCTGCCTCATCATAGTGGATGGATCCCTTGGGGATTTCATCTGTCGCGTCACTCGGATGTTTAGATGGAAACCCTGAAGTGAATCGCCTAGTGCGACGGATAAATGTGATCATAAATGTTACGTAAAATGTTCCCAATAAAAGCTTCAACTCAGTCCACAAAAAAAGCAAGTCTCCACTCAGGTCCATCATCTGTTAACGCAAATATAGGGGGCTTCTACGTTTCCATCACAAAAGCTCTGGAAAACTAAATGGCTCCTCGCCCCTCAAAAGAATTTCAGCAAATTCTGCGCTCCCAAATCCAAATGCCCCCTCTGAGCCCCAGTGTGCCTAAACTACATTTAGCGCCCTCATGTTTGGTATTTCTGTAGTGATCAGAGCCCGCCTAATTTACAGGAGCATATCTCCAGAAGCGTGAGCTGGGCATAATGTACTGGTCACTACAGTGTACTGGTCACTACAACGGCAGTTTGCAATTTTCACTCAACATCCACTCCTGCTTGTTTCTGGAAAACACCCATGGAGTCAAATCATCATATAGTGCTACGTCCCTCCCGTATGGCTAAGCAGTACTGTACCGTACATTTTAGTATAATTTCCAAAATGGGGTCGCTTCAGGGGGGATTTTGCTTTTCTAGCACTTAGGGACTCTGTATATGTGTATATGGGGTCTGCAAACTATTCTAGGAAAAACTGCTCCAGGAGGCAAATAGCGCTCCTTCCCTCCCGAGTCTCGACGTGTGGCTAAGCAGTACTGTACAGCCACTTATGGCGTTTTTCTACATTCAGCAAATTTTGGTACCATTTTTACTATTTTCCCATTATGAAAATGTAAAATTTGTGGCTAACACACAATTTTGGTGGTAAAAATTTAAATAATTTTTTTCCCTGCCTAATGGCATAACATTCTGTGACACATCTGTGGTGTCAATATAATCACTGCCCCCCCCCCTTAGATGAATTCATTGAGAGGTTTAGTTTGTAAAATAGGGTCACTTATGGGGGGTTCTGCTGTTCTGGCACCTCAGGGGCTCTGCCAGTGTGACATGGCACCCTCAAACCAGTGCATCAAAATCTGCACTGTAATATGGTGGTACTACTCTTCTGAGCTTTGCACTGTTCCTCAAAAGTAGTTTTTGAGAATGTATGGGGTACCAGGAGATATTGCAAAACAAATTTTGGGGTCCATTTTCTCATGGTGCCCTTGTGAAAATACAAAATATAAAGCTAAAACAGATTTATAATGTGACTTTTTTATTTCCACGGCTTAACGTTATAAACTTCTGTGAAGCACCTGGGGATTCAAGGTGCTCAATACACATTTTAAATAAGTTCCCAAAAGGGTCTAGTTTGCAGAATGCTGTCATTTGTGAAGGGTTTCCACTGTTCCACTAGGGACATCAGTGGCTCTCCAAATGTGACATGGCGTCCGCTAATTATGTCAGCCAATTTTACATTCAAAAAGTGAAATGGCGCTCCTTCCCTTCCGAGCCCTGCCGTGCACCCAAACAGTAGATTTCCCCCACATATAGGATATCGGCATGCTCAGGAGAAATTGCACAACACATTGTATGGGGCAATTTCTCCTGTTACCCTTGCGAAAGTAAAAACAAAAAGTAGGTCTAAAGGAAAATGCTTGTGAAAGAAAAGTAAATGTTTGTTTTTTATCCTTCCAAATTTCAAAAATTCCAGTGAAGCACCAGAAGGGTTAATACAACTTCTTGAATGTGGTTTTGTTCACCTTGAAGGGTGCAGTTTTTAGAATGGTGTCACTTTTGGGTATTTTCTGCCATATAGACCCCTCAAAGTCACTTTAAATGTGAGGTGGTCCCTAAAAAAAATGGTTTTGCTAATTTTGTTGTAAAAATGAGAAATCGCTGGTCAACTTTTAACCCTTATAACAGCCTAACAAAAACAATTGTTTCAAAGATTGTGCTAATGTAAAGTAGACATTATTTATTACGGTAACTATTTTGTGTGACACCACTCTCTGGTTTAAGGGCATAAAAATGGAAAGTTTGAAAATTGCAACATTTTCAAAATGTTTGCCAAATTTCAATTTTTTTCACAAACACATGTCATATCGAAGAAATTTTACCACTATCATAAAGTACAATATGTCACGATAAAATCAGTGGTAACCATTGAAGCGTTTCAGAGTTATGATCTCATAAAGTGACAGTGGTCAGAATTGTAAAAATTGGCCCGGTCAGGAAGGTGAAAACAGGCTTGGGGGGGGGGCGAGGGGTTTAAAGGGTTGATAATAATTTGTAGGATTGCTGCTTCCTATAGGTGGCACTAGAGTTCAAGCCCTCTTCCTCTCTGAAGAGACCATTTGCATATGCAGGCTCTGAAAATTGATCAGTGAGAGTTCCTGACAGCACCAGACTGTGCTATTGATTGACAGTCTGTTGTGCACACATGCTGCAGAGCAGCCTGTTAGTCAGAGTGCGCGAGAGGGCTGACCGTGTAGTGCGCTGTCACTGTAACCGCTCCCTGCACTGCCCGATGACTGGAAGTGAACGGCTGCATGGAGAATATAATTTTATTTTCTCCCTGCAGCCGTTGCTCTTTTAAGACAGGCTGGCTGATTTTTAACTCTATTTACGCAGATTAACCCTATATCTGCTGGTAAATTTTGCATTTCTATATGACGGGTTCCCTTTACAGGGGATTTTCCAAAGTTTCCACTGCGTGGCCAAGAAGTGTGCCAACATGTGGTTTTAACGCAAATCGGTGCAGCTTTTACATTGATAATGCCTGCACAGTTTTGAAGGTATATTTGTAGACCCATTTGACAATGATTTGCTGTAAAATTGTTAATTCTATGTAAAATCATATAGATAAAGAAAGCAAGTAAAGACCATACTGACCTCTGAGAAGCTTTGAGGACACCAGTATTGCTAGTATCATCCGCCGTCCCAAGGTTTGTTTCGGCATACAGTCTTTTATTATGTGCCCACTTTTCAGTTGCATAATTTTCATTTATGTGGTTCTCCTGAGCTGGGGATTTACTTTCTGTCCACGTGTTATAGGAATAATGCTAAAATGTGCCCCCAGCACAACTGCTGGATCCTGCAAACTCTCCAACCGGTTTTTATTATTTAATCAGATAGAAAATGCCTTCAGCCAACTGTTTTATTCCAGTAGCCAAGTTTTTACCCCCACAAACTCCTCTAGAAAGAAATCACAAGTCCTTTATTGACTCCCACTGTAAAGTAAATACAGTAGTTTGCTGTGCAATATGCTTTTTTCTGAACGGGTAGTAGGAAAAACTAGTTAGTATAAGCTGGGTTGGTGGTAGGCATCAGCAAACCATTTTTTCCCCCCAAAGGACATTCTTCTCATGCGCAGTAGTTAAACATCTTTCTGTACGTGCTACTGATAGGTTTTGTATGTAATCTTAAGACAGAAACAAAATGAACACATCCCCTGCTGACAGTAAATAAGTAAAAGCAATTGTGCATATAAATAAATAGGATGCTGATTAAAAAAAAAGTGTAAAAGCCATCCCACCTGCATCAAGGTGTACCCAAATCGGGATGGTCCTAACCTCTAATATTAAACCCTTACCATCTGTCAAAGGAGGAATTAGGGCCGAGCAGGACCGGGCCCCGAATATGGATGCACAGCAAATTGGAAGCTGTATAAAAGTAGTGTCCAGCTCAAAGAAAGGGAGGACACAACCGTTCCTGCATTAAATACAGAAACCTAAACCGAAAAAATTAATTGGAGTATAAGTTGGTATGCATGCAAGATAGGAGCATCTTCACACTGGCCATTAACAGACAAAACCTAAGACAGAAAGAAGACTAACATATACCCTGCTGTAAGTAAAAGAGCAAATAAAGAACAGGGTACTTGGTAAACACTGTTTTTAATGGAAAAAAAATAGGTTTTAATATTTATTTACTTACAGCAGGGTATATATTCATTTTGTTTCTTTCTTCATTTTTGCCTGTTTGATGGCCAGTGTGAACATACTCCTATTTTTCATGTATACCAACTTAGGTTATGTGCACATGTTCAGGATTTTTCGCGTTTTTTCACGATAAAAACGCATACATATGCATCCTGTCATTTAGAATGCATTCTGCAATTTTTGTGCACATGATGCGTTTTGTTCCGCAAAAAAAACGCATCGCTGTAAAAAAAAGCAGCGTGTTCATTAGTTTTGCGGGTTTTTTTTTTTTTTGCGTTTTTCTCGCTATTTAATGCATTGGGAAGCTGCGGAAAAAAACGCGCAAAAAACGCAAAAAAAACGCATGCGGATTTCTGGCAGAAATGTCCGTTTTTTGTCAGGAAATTGCTGCAAGAAATCCTGAACGTGTGCACGTACCCTTATACTCCAGTTCATTATTTTTGGTTAAGTGATGAGATTACATGCAGCAGGGGGAGAGGAGGGTCTTCTGCTTCATGCTCCTGCCTGCTACATAGAATCCTATCAGGAGCATCTGTCATCTCCTAGCTCAGTAATGTAACAATCTGTCTTCACTGATCACAGATTTTACCTGGGAATTGAGCAGTTTTTGTTTCTGGCTAATTTCCCTATATTCTTATGTGGGGGAGTCTGAAAAACGCATGTAAAAAATGTACAATAGTCAGACTGCTTGCTGCGTGTTTATTAAAGGGTTTGTCCATTATTTGGACAACACTTCTGAATGCTGTATTCTCCTCTATGAAATAAATTAAACTCCCCTCTTTCACCGGCTCCCTCTCAGTGATGTCATTGCCGGGTCTGATGATGCGTGCATAACATTGTAATGCCACATGAGCTCACTCAGTGGCCACTGATGGGTCACAGCGCTCACACTTCTTCTATGATGATGGGCTGCAGCGCTCATGTGACATAACCCTATGCTAACAGTGCTAGAATAGATATAATTTTCTAATGAAAGGGCACAAACCAAAAATGAAATCTGTTCCTGAATCAGTGGCGCCGCTGCACCCGGGGGAGGTTCTCACTTTCCATAAAAATCCCAATGAAAGGTTTTCCTTAAGGAGGGATCAACCAAGTAATAGAGAACCCCTGTATACATCCCATGCACTCCAAGAGATTAATATGTAGTTTCATAAAATACCCCATTTAAACAGAACCACAATGATTGATGTCCTGGGAAACTTTTGTTCGATACATTTCCCCTGCAGTAATAGACGCAGCCATTCAGACCTGCAGCCACTACTTGCCTGTGGCTTAAGGGGACCCCCTGAGCTGGCCAGCCCCTCACCATGGCATCTAAAGTGCCTTGAAGAAGTATTCATTCCCCGTGAACTTTTCCACCATTTTTCGCGTTGGGCTACTTTCACACTAGCGTTTTTTTTTTAATCCGTCACAATGCGTCGTTTTGCAGAAAAAACGCATCCTGCAAAAGTGCTTGCAGGATGCGTTTTTTCCCCATACACTTCTATTGACGACGCATTTGTGACGGATTTGCACACTTCGCATCCGTCTTGCGACGAATGCGTCGTGCTTTGGCGGACCGTCGGGAGAAAAAAACCCTACATGTAACGTTTTTTTCCCCCGACGGACCGCTTTTTCCGACCTTTTCGGAACTCCGCCCCCACCTCCCCGCACCTTACAATGGGGCAGCGGATGCGCCGGAAAAATGCATCCGCTGCTTCCATTGTGCAATGCAGCAAACGCTAGCGTCGGAATCTCTCCCCGACGCATTGCGACGGGGAGATTCCGACGCTAGTGTGAAAGAAGCCTTACAATCACAATCTTAAATAGGTTTTATTGTGATTTTATGCGATTTACCAGCACAAACTAGCAAGTATTTGTGAAAGTGTAAAGGAAATGATACATGGTTTCCTAATTATTTCACAAATATAAATCTGAAAATGATGTTGTCTATTTGTATTCAGCCGTCTGTTTTTTCTTGTAATACTTGGAGAACTAGAGTCTTAATTCTAGCTCGTAGAGACAGATCCTCAAAAGAAAACTCCTTTTAGAGCCACTTCGAGATAGTTTGGTCAGCGATGGTTACAAGAAAAATTCCCCAGTCGTATTTCTGCCTTCAGAATGCGAGACATCCACTTCTGTGTGTAATGGCTTTCTATATGCGGTGGTGGCCTGAGATGTGATCAGCTGCTTGTCTGGGCTGTGAGAATTGCTCTGGGTTATTAGCCTGATATACAGGAATATATTCTATGTGTAGATAATTGTACAGGCAGAACTGCCTGCAGCGGGGATCAGTATTCTCCATGTAAGATGATCTTTTGGGCTATAATTGGGTGAATGGGAGGGAACGTTTCCAGATGATCTTCCACTGCCCTCCCGAAAAAAGACACTCTTATAATGTCTTAAGCAATGTGATTTGCTTTGATTTCCTCAGTGCAGTTGCGCAATTCACAGGCTGAACGTTTCCTGTTCCCATTCACTTTGACAGACTAAAAAAACAACTTTCTGATTTCTTTTATTATTTTCTCACTTGAGTTTGCTCTTGTTATTTTAGAGAATCTGTCAGTAGGATCAACCCTTCTAAGCTGTTTATATGGGCATGTAGGTCATAGAAAATCATATAAAGGATACTTCATCTGCAATCCGTTGTCCTATTCCATTGAAATCAATATTTTTCTTAATATGTAAATGAGCTTTTAAAGGGATTATGCAGGCTTGAGGCCCAAGTTTGCAGTAATTCTATGTTACTGCAGACTCGCTGTTGGGATTCTCAGGTGCCGACGTCGGGAGCAGACTGTCATGTCACTTCCAGCCACATTCCGACTAGACTTGTTCTGCCTCCCTCCATTCACTTGCGAGGCTGCTCACATCTAATCAGCACCTGACCGCATGTGCAGTTGTGCTCAAAAGTTTACATACTCCGGCAGAATTTTTGCTTTCTTGGCCTTTTTTCAGAAAATATGAATGATAATACCAAAACTTTTCTCCACTCATGGTTATTGGTTGGATGAAGCCATTTAATGTAAAACTGTGTTTTCTCTTTTTAAATCATAGTGACAACCCAAAATATCCAAATGACCCTGATCAAAAGTTCACATATCCCATTTCTTAATATGGTACATTGCCCCTCTAACATCATTGACAGCTTGAAGTCTTTTGTGGTAGTTGTGGATGAGGTTTGTTATTTTCTCAGATGGTAAAGCTGCCCACTCTTCTTGGCAAAAGCCTCCAGTTCCTGTAAATTCCTGGGCTGTCTAGCATGAACTGTGTGCTTGAGATCTCTGTCATGATCCCAATGGCAGGGGATCACTAAAGGACAAGCACAGATACAAACAAGCTCTAGGGCGATGGAACCTGAGCTGACCGCGACCCTGAACCTAACACACAAATAAAAGTAGCCGGGGAACGTGCCTACGATGATCCTAGACGTCTCGCTCCAGCCGAAGATCTAACTTCCCCTATTAGAAGAAACACAGACCTCTCTTGCCTCCAGAGAAATCCCCCACAGAAATAGCAGCCCCCCACATATAATGACGGTGAAATGAGAGGAAAGCACATACGCAGTATGAAAACAGTTTCAGCAAAATGAGGCCCGCTAAAGCTAGATAGCAGAGGATACAAAAGTGAACTGCGCGGTCAGCGAAAAACCCTTCAAAAAACCATCCTGAAATTACTTGAACTCATGTGCCAACTCATGGTACATGAGGAGCAATTTCAGCCCACTAGAGCAACCAGCAGCAAGAATCACATATCTGCAGGCTGGACTAAAAACCAAATAAAGCAAAACACCAAAACAGGAAAATCCAAACTTAGCTTGACCAGAAGGTTCTAGGAGCAGGGAGCAGAGGTAACAAGACACACTGGATACATTGATAACCGGCGAGGAACTGCCAGCAAAGCCAGGTTAAATAGGAAACTCCCATATGCTGATGGAACAGGTGGAACCCAGAAACCCAGGAAAGACAAGTCACCCAGTACCATCAGTAACCACCAGAGGGAGCCCAAAAACAGAACTCACAACAGTACCCCCCCCTTGAGGTCACCGAACCCTCACGAGAACCACCAGGGCGACCAGGATGAGCCCTATGAAAAGCGCGAACCAAATCATCAGCATGAACATCCGAGGCAACCACCCAAGAATTATCCTCCTGACCATAACCCTTCCACTTGACCAAATACTGGAGTTTCCGTCTGGAAACACGAGAATCCAAGATCTTCTCCACAACATACTCCAATTCTCCCTCCACCAGCACTGGAGCAGGAGGCTCAAGCGAAGGAACAACAGGTACCTCATACTTCCGCAACAACGACCGATGGAACACATTATGAATAGCAAACGATGCCGGGAGATCCAAACGAAACGACACAGGGTTAAGAATTTCCAAGATCCTATAGGGACCGATGAACCGAGGCTTGAACTTAGGAGTAGAGACCTTCATAGGAACAAAACGAGAAGACAACCACACCAAGTCACCAACAAGAAGTCGAGGACCCACGCGGCGACGGCGATTAGCAAACTGCTGAGCCTTCTCCTGGGACAACTTCAAATTGTCCACCACATGACTCCAAATCCGATGCAACCTATCCACCACCATGTCCACTCCAGGACAATCAGAAGGTTCCACCTGACCAGAGGAAAAACGAGGATGAAACCCCGAATTACAAAAGAAAGGAGAAACCAAGGTAGCAGAACTAGCCCGATTATTAAGGGCAAACTCGGCCAGCGGCAAAAAGGTAACCCAGTCATCCTGATCAGCAGAAACAAAACACCTTAAATAAGTTTCCAAGGTCTGATTAGTTCGTTCAGTCTGGCCATTCGTCTGAGGATGGAATGCAGACGAAAAGGACAAATCAATGCCCATCCCTAAGGATACCAGAGGGCTCAGAATTTCCAAGGGAGTCAGGCACAAAACTCCTAGAAAGAGCATCCGCCTTCACATTCTTTGAACCTGGCAGGTACGAAACCACAAAATTGAAACGAGAGAAAAACAGTGACCAACGAGCCTGTCTAGGATTCAGACGCCTGGCAGACTCAAGGTAAATCAAATTTTTGTGATCAGTCAAGACCACCACACGATGTCTAGCACCCTCTAGCCAATGACGCCACTCCTCAAATGCCCACTTCATGGCCAAAAGTTCCCGATTACCAACATCATAATTCCGCTCAGCCGGCGAAAACTTTCTAGAAAAAAACGCGCATGGCTTCATCACTGAACCATCGGAGCTTCTCTGTGACAAAACCGCCCCCGCTCCAATCTCGGAAGCATCAACCTCAACCTGAAAAGGGAGCGAAACATCTGGCTGACACAACACAGGAGTAGAAGAAAACCGGCGCTTAAGTTCCTGAAAGGCCTCCACAGCCGCAGGAGACCAATTAGCAACATCAGCACCCTTCTTAGTCAAATCCGTCAAAGGCTTAACAACACTAGAAAAATTAGTTATAAAACGACGATAGAAATTAGCAAAGCCCAAGAACTTCTGTAGACTCTTAAGAGATGTAGGCTGCGTCCAGTCACAAATAGCCTGAACCTTGACGGGATCCATCTCAATAGTAGAAGGGGAAAAAATATACCCCAAGAAAGAAACCTTCTGGACTCCAAAGAGACACTTTGAGCCTTTTACAAACAAGGAATTGGCCCGCAGAACCTGAAACACCTTCCTGACCTGCTGAACATGAGACTCCCAGTCATCAGAAAAAACCAAAATATCATCCAAATACACAATCATAAATTTATCCAGATATTCACGGAAAATATCGTGCATAAAGGACTGGAAGACTGAAGGAGCATTAGAAAGTCCAAAAGGCATTACCAAATACTCAAAATGGCCCTCAGGCGTATTAAATGCGGTTTTCCACTCATCACCTTGCTTTATTCGTATAAGATTATACGCACCCCGAAGATCAATCTTAGTGAACCATTTAGCCCCCTTAATGCGAGCAAACAAATCAGTCAACAATGGCAAAGGATACTGATATTTTACGGTAATCTTATTCAAAAGACGATAATCTATACAAGGCCTCAAGGAACCATCTTTTTTGGCCACGAAAAAAAAACCTGCTCCCAAAGGGGACAAAGATGGACGGATATGTCCCTTTTCCAAGGACTCCTTAACATAATCCCGCATAGCAGTATGCTCTGGCACTGACAGATTGAACAAACGACCTTTAGGAAATTTACTGCCTGGAATTAAATTTATAGCACAATCGCAATCCCTGTGAGGAGGAAGCGAACTGAGCTTAGGCTCCTCAAAAACATCCCGATAGTCAGACAAAAACACAGGAATCTCAGAAGGAGTAGATGAAGCGATAGAAATCGGAGGTGCATCATCATGAACCCCCTGACAACCCCAGCTTAACACAGACATTGATTTCCAGTCAAGGACTGGATTATGAGTTTGTAACCATGGCAGACCAAGTACTAGAACATCATGCAAATTATACAGTACCAGGAAGCGAATCACCTCCTGATGAACGGGAGTCATACGCATGGTCACTTGTGTCCAGTACTGAGGTTTATTCATAGCCAAAGGTGTAGAGTCAATTCCCTTCAAAGGAATAGGGACTTCCAGAGGCTCCAGACTAAACCCACAGCGATTGGCAAATGACCAATCCATAAGACTCAGGGCAGCGCCTGAATCCACATAGGCATCGACGGAAATGGATGATAATGAACAAATCAGAGTCACAGACAGAATGAACTTAGACTGTAAAGTACTAATGGCAACAGACTTATCAACCTTTTTTGTGCGTTTAGAGCATGCTGATATAACATGAGCTGAATCACCACAATAAAAGCACAACCCTTTTTTCCGCCTATACTTTTGCCGTTCACTTCTGGACTGAATTCTATCACATTGCATTATCTCAGGTGACGGTTCAGACGACACCGCCAAATGATGCACAGGTTTGCGCTCCCGTAAACGCCGATCAATCTGAACAGCCATAGTCATAGACTCATTCAGACCAGCAGGCGCAGGGAACCCCACCATAACATCTTTAATGGCCTCAGAAAGGCCATCTCTGAACTTTGCAGCCAGAGCGCACTCATTCCACTGAGTAAGTACCGACCACTTTCGAAATTTTTGACAATAAATTTCTGCTTCATCTTGCCCCTGAGAGAGGGCCAACAAAGCTTTTTCAGCCTGAATCTCTTGGTTAGGTTCCTCATAGAGCAAACCCAATGCCAGAAAAAACGCATCCGCATTAAGCAACGCAGGGTCCCCTGGTGCCAATGCAAATGCCCAATCCTGAGGGTCACCCCGCAGGAAAGATATAATTATCTTGACTTGCTGAGCAGGGTCTCCAGAGGAGCGAGATTTCAAAGAAAGAAACAACTTGCAATTGTTCCTAAAATTCAGAAAACGAGATCTATCTCCAGAAAAAAACTCTGGGACAGGAATTCTAGGTTCAGACATAGGAGCATGTACAACAAAATCCTGTATATTTTGAACCTTAGTGGCAAGATTATTCAGGCTGGAAGCCAAACTCTGGACGTCCATGATAAACAGCTGGGATCAGAGCCATTCAAAGATTAAGAGGAGGAGGAAGTAGCCAGGCTGCAATAAGGCTAGGCAGCAAACTCTGAGGGGAAAAAAAAAAAAAAAAACTTCCTCAGACTACTTATCCTCCTACTTCAGCCAATACAATTAACACTTTGTGGGCCGGTTATACTGTCATGATCCCAATGGCAGGGGATCACTAAAGGACAAGCACAGATACAAACAAGCTCTAGGGCGATGGAACCTGAGCTGACCGCGACCCTGAACCTAACACACAAATAAAAGTAGCCGGGGAACGTGCCTACGATGATCCTAGACGTCTCGCTCCAGCCGAAGATCTAACTTCCCCTATTAGAAGAAACACAGACCTCTCTTGCCTCCAGAGAAATCCCCCACAGAAATAGCAGCCCCCCACATATAATGACGGTGAAATGAGAGGAAAGCACATACGCAGTATGAAAACAGTTTCAGCAAAATGAGGCCCGCTAAAGCTAGATAGCAGAGGATACAAAAGTGAACTGCGCGGTCAGCGAAAAACCCTTCAAAAAACCATCCTGAAATTACTTGAACTCATGTGCCAACTCATGGTACATGAGGAGCAATTTCAGCCCACTAGAGCAACCAGCAGCAAGAATCACATATCTGCAGGCTGGACTAAAAACCAAATAAAGCAAAACACCAAAACAGGAAAATCCAAACTTAGCTTGACCAGAAGGTTCTAGGAGCAGAGGTAACAAGACACACTGGATACATTGATAACCGGCGAGGAACTGCCAGCAAAGCCAGGTTAAATAGGAAACTCCCATATGCTGATGGAACAGGTGGAACCCAGAAACCCAGGAAAGACAAGTCACCCAGTACCATCAGTAACCACCAGAGGGAGCCCAAAAACAGAACTCACAACAGATCTCCCCAGAGTGGCTCAATGATATTGAGGTCAGGAGACTAAGATGGCCACTCCAGACCTTTCACTTTGTTTTACTGTAGCCAATGACAGGTCGACTTGGCCTTGTGTTTTAGGTCGTTGTCATGTTGGAACGTCTAAGTACGTCCCATGCACAGCTTCCGGGCTGATTGCAAATTTGCCTCCACTATTTTCTGATAACAAGCTGCATTCATATTTCCTTCAACTTTGACTAAGTTTCCTATGCCTTTGTAGCTCACACATCCCCAAAACATCAGCTATCCACCTCCGTGCTTTATAGTAGGAATGGTGTTCCTTTCATCATAGGCCTTGTTGACCTCTCTCCAAATGTAACGTTTATGGTTGTGGCCAAGAAGATCAATTTTGGTCCCACTCCAAATTACCTTGGTCGAGAAGTTTTGAGGCTTGCCTCTGTGCTGTTTTTCATATTGTAGGCAAGATACTTTGTGGCATTTCCAGCTTTCTTCTGGCGACTCAACCATGCAGCCCATTTTTCTTCAAGTGCCTCCTTATTGTGCATCTTGAAACGGCCACAATGCTAGTTTTACGAAAGTCCTGTATTTCAGCTGATGTTATTTGTGGGTTTTTCTTTGTAACCTGAACAATTTTCCTGGCAGTTTTGGATGAAATTCTTGTTGGTCTACCTGACCATGGTTTTGTTTTTACAGAGCCCCTGATTTTCCATTTGTTAATCACAGTTTGAATGCTGCTGACTGGCATTATCAATTCCTTGGATATGTTTTTGTATCTGTTTCCTGTTTTATACGATTCAACTACCTTTTCCCGTAGATCCGTTGACAATTCTTTTGCTTTCCCCATGACTCACAATCCAGAAACATCAGTGGCTGGATGAAAGATGCAAGAGTCTGTCTGGATCCCAGAAACTTGCTCAGCTTCTATGCACACACACTGATTACAAGCAAACAGGTCACAGGTGAGGATGTTACCTGTAGCCATTCAAACCCATTTGTGTCAACTTCTGTGCATGTTATCAGACCAAAATCACCAGGGTATGTAAACTTTTGATCAGGGTGATTTGGATGTTTTGGGTTGTCATTCTGATTTAAAAAGAGAAAACACAGTAGTTTGACAATAAATAACTCCACCCAACCACTGTGAGTGGAGAAAACGTTTTGGTGTTATCATTCATATTCTCTGAAAAAAGGCCAAGAAAGCAAAAATTCTCCCGTTGTAGGTAAATGTTTGAGCACAACTGTTTGTAAATCAAAGAATACTGACAGTGTGCACAGTGCACACTCTGAGGATTCACTGGTCTGCAGTTAAATAGAATGACTGCAGACTTTAACCCCAAGCTTGGACAACCCCTTCAAGATCTATGGGCCACGCACAGATCTCCTAAAGAATCCAATTTTAAATGAAAGGACTTGTTACCAGTGTAGTGACTGACAGTGTGCTCTCCTGATCTACATGTATCACACTAGATGTGCCCCCTTGACCTGTGTGCTCATATAGATGGCTTAAGAGGGTCGATTCTACTGACATATTCCCTTTAAAGCTTAATTCCATTTACATGCGTTTTGCAAATAGGAGAGATTGCACCATGTCACACACAAACAATATATTTTTTTAACTCTAATATTTAGCTCCTGACCTCATATATTTCATAATAATCAGGTGCTATCATTCTAGTTTTCTTTTGTAAAACACAAAGCAGCATGTTACCAAGTAATTTTAGTGTTGAAAAATTGTTTGAAGTTTTAAAAATAGAAAAAACTGCTGCAGAAATTCAAAAAGTCCCCTGGCTGATTCCAGCCACCTTCACAACCTGTGGATTGTAAAGAGGCGTAAGGATCCTACTCTCCTAGGAATCCGCAGCTAGTGAGCACTTGATGGTGATATTCCGGGATCGGCCCTTAACCCCTTCATGACCCAGCCTATTTTGACCTTAAAGACCTGGCCGTTTTTTGCAATTCTGACCAGTGTCCCTTTATGAGGTAATAACTCAGGAACGCTTCAACGGATCCTAGCAGTTCTGAGATTGTTTTTTCGTGACATATTGGGCTTCATGATAGTGGTAAATTTAGGTCAATAAATTCTGCGTTTATTTGTGATAAAAACGGAAATTTGGCGAAAATTTTGAAAATTTCGCAATTTTCACATTTTGAATTTTTATTCTGTTAAACCAGAGAGTTATGTGACACAAAATAGTTAATAAATAACATTTCCCACATGTATACTTTACATCAGCACAATTTTGGAAAAATTTTTTTTTTTGCTAGGAAGTTATACGGGTTAAAATTTGACCAGCGATTTCTCATTTTTACAAAGAAATTTACAAAACCATTTTTTTTAGGGACCACCTCACATTTGAAGTCAGTTTGAGGGGTCTATATGGCTGAAAATACCCAAAAGTGACACCATTCTAAAAACTGCACCCCTCAAGGTACTCAAAACCACATTCAAGAAGTTTATTAACCCTTCAGGTGCTTCACAGCAGCAGAAGCAACATGGAAGGAAAAAATGAACATTTAACTTTTTAGTCACAAAAATTATCTTTTAGCAACAATTTTTTTATTTTCCCAATGGTAAAAGGAGAAACTGAACCACGAAAGTTGTTGTCCAATTTGCCCTGAGTACGTTGATACCTCATATGGGGGGGTAAACCACTGTTTGGGCGCACGGCAGGGCTTGGAAGGGAAGGAGCGCCATTTGACTTTTTGAATGAAAAATTGGCTCCACTCTTTAGCGGACACCATGTCACGTTTGGAGAGCCCCTGTGTGCCTAAACATTGGAGCTCCCCCACAAGTGACCCCATTTTGGAAACTAGACGCCCCAAGGAACTTATCTAGATGCATAGTGAGCACTTTGAACCCCCAGGTGCTTCACAAATTGATCCGTAAAAATTAAAAAGTACTTTTTTTTCACAAAAAAATTCTTTTAGCCTCAATTTTTTCATTTTCACATGGGCAATAGGATAAAATGGATCATAAAATTTGTTGGGCAATTTCTCCGGAGTACGCAGATACCCCATATGTGGGGGTAAACCACTGTTTGGGCACATGGTAAGGCTCGGAAGGGAAGGCGCGCCATTTTACTTTTTGAATGGAAAATTAGCTCCAATTGTTAGCGGACACCATGTCGCGTTTGGAGAGCCCCTGTGTGCCTAAACATTGGAGCTTCCCCACAAGTGACCCCATTTTGGAAACTAGACCCCCCAAGGAACTTATCTAGATGCATATTGAGCACTTTAAACCCCCAGGTGCTTCACAGAAGTTTATAACGCAGAGCCATGAAAATAGAAAATAATTTTTCTTTCCTCAAAAATGATTTTTTAGCCTGGAATTTCCTATTTTGCCAAGGGTAATAGGAGAAATTGGACCCCAAATGTTGTTGTCCAGTTTGTCCTGAGTACGCTGATACCCCATATGTGGGGGTAAACCACTGTTTGGTCGCACGGCAGGGCTCGGAAGGGAAGGCACGCCATTTGGCTTTTTAAATGGAAAATTAGCTCCAATCATTAGCGGACACCATGTCACGTTTGGAGAGCCCCTGTGTGCCTAAACATTGGAGATCCCCCAGAAATGACCCCATTTTGGAAACTAGACTCCCAAAGGAACTAATCTAGATGTGTGGTGAGGACTTTGAACCCCCAAGTGCTTCACAGAAGTTTATAACGCAGAGCCATGAAAATAAAAAAAATAAAATTTTTTCTCAAAAATGATCTTTTAGCCTGCAATTTTTTATTTTCCCAAGGGTAACAGGAGAAATTTGACCCCAAAAGTTGTTGTCCAGTTTCTCCTGAGTACGCTGATACCCCATATGTGGGGGTAAACCACTGTTTGGGCACATGCCGGGGCTCGGAAGTGAAGTAGTGACGTTTTGAAATGCAGACTTTGATGGAATGCTCTGTGGGCGTCATGTTGCGTTTGCAGAGCCCCCGATGTGGCTTAACAGTAGAAACCCCACACAAGTGACCCCATTTTGGAAACTAGACCCCGAAAGGAACTTATCTAGATGTGTGGTGAGCACTTTGAACCCCCAAGTGCTTCACAGAAGTTTATAATGCAGAGCCGTGAAAATAATAAATACGTTTTCTTTCCTCAAAAATAATTATTTAGCCCAGAATTTTTTAATTTTCCCAAGGGTAACAGGAGAAATTTGACCCCAATATTTGTTGTCCAGTTTCTCCTGAGTACGGTGATACCCCATATGTGGGGGTAAACTACTGTTTGGGCACATGCCGGGCTCGGAATTGAAGTAGTGACGTTTTGAAATGCAGACTTTGATGGAATGCTCTGCGGGCGTCACGTTGCGTTTGCAGAGCCCCTGATGTGGCTAAACAGTAGAAACCCCCCACAAGTGACCCCATTTTGGAAACTAGACCCCGAAAGGAACTTATCTAGATGTGTGGTGAGCACTTTGAACCCCCAAGTGCTTCATAGAAGTTTATAAAATAATAAATACGTTTTCTTTCCTCAAAAATAATTATTTAGCCCAGAATTTTTTATTTTCCCAAGGGTTACAGGAGAAATTGGACCCCAATATTTGTTGTCCAGTTTCTCCTGAGTACGCTGATACCCCATGTGTGAGGGTAAACCACTGTTTGGGCACACGTCGGGGCTCAGAAGGGAAGTAGTGACTTTTGAAATGCAGACTTTGATGGAATGCTCTGCGGGCGTCACGTTGCGTTTGCAGAGCCCCTGGTGTGCCTAAACAGTAGAAACCCCCCACAAATGACCCCATTTTAGAAACTAGACCCCCCAAGGAACTTATCTAGATATGTGGTGAGCACTTTGAACCCCCAAGTGCTTCACAGACGTTTACAACGCAGAGCCGTGAAAATAAAAAATCATTTTTCTTTCCTCAAAAATGATGTTTTAGCAAGCATTTTTTTATTTTCACAAGGGTAACAGGAGAAATTGGACCCCAGTAATTGTTGCGCAGTTTTTCCTGAGTATGCTGGTACCCCATATGTGGGGGTAAACCACTGTTTGGGCACACCTCGGAATTGAGGGAGCACCATTTGACTTTTTGAATACGAGATTGGCTGGAATCAATGGTGGCGCCATGTTGCGTTTGGAGACCCCTGATGTGCCTAAACAGTGGTAACCCCTCAATTCTACCTCCAACACTAACCCCAACACACCCCTAACCCTAATCCCAACTGTAGCTGTAACCCTAATCACAACCCTAACCCCAACACACCCCTAACCACAACCCTAACCACAACCCTAATTCCAACTTTAACCCTAAGGCTATGTGCCCACGTTGCGGATTCGTGTGAGATTTTTCAGCATCATTTTTGAAAAATCCGCCGGTAAAAGGCCCTGCGTTTTACCTGCGGATTTTCCGCGGATTTCCAGTGTTTTTTGTGCGGATTTCACCTGCGGATTCCTATTGAGGAACAGGTGTAAAACGTTGCGGAATCCGCACAAAGAATTGACATGCTGCGGAAAATACAACGCAGCGTTTCCGCGCGGTATTTTCCGCACCATGGGCACAGCGGATTTGGTTTTCCATAGTACTGTAAACCTGATGGAACACTGCTGCGAATCCACAGCGGCCAATCCGATCTGCAGCCAAATCCGCACCGTGTGCACTTAGCCTAATTCTAAAGGTATGTGCACACGCTGCGGAAAACGGGGCGGATTCGCAGCAGTTTCCCATGAGTTTACAGTTCAATGTAAACCTATGGGAAACAAAAATCCCTGTACACATGCTGCGGAAAAACTGCACGGAAACGCAGCGGTTTACATTCCGCAGCATGTCACTTCTTTCTGCGGATTCCGCAGCGGTTTTACAACTGCTCAAATAGAAAATCGCAGTTGTAAAACCGCAGTGAAATGCGCAGAAAAAACGCGATAAATCCGCAGCGGTTTAGCACTGCGGATTTATCAAATCCGCAGCGGAAAAATTCGCAGAAGACCAGAATACGTGTGCACATACCAAAACCCTAACCCTAGCCCTAACCCTAGCCCTAACCCTAGCCCTAACCCTAGCCCTAACCTTAGCCCTAACCCTAGCCCTAACCCTAGCCCTAACCCTACCCCTAACCCTACCCCTAACCGTAACCCTAACCCTACCCCTAACCCTATTCTAACATTAGTGGAAAAAAAAATTCTTTATTTTTTTATTGCCCCTACCTATGGGGGTGACAAAGCGGGGGGTTCATTTATTATTTTTTTTATTTTGATCACTGAGAGGTTATATCCCAGTGATCAAAATGCACTTTGGAACGAATCTGCCGGCTGGCAGATTCGGCGGGCGCACTGCGAATGCGCCCGCCATTTTGGAAGATGGCGGCGCCCAGGGAGAAGACGGACGGACCCTGGCAGGATCGGTAAGTATGATGGGGTGGGGGGGAGCACGGGGAGGGGGGATCGGAGCATGGGGGGGTGGATCGGAGTGCGGGAGGGGTGGAACGGAGCACGGGGGGGTGCATTGGAGCATCGGGGGGTGGATCGGACTGCAGGGGGGGTGGATCGGACTGCAGGGGGGGTGGTTCGGAGTGCAGGGGGGTGGTTGGAGCACAGGGAGGGTGATTGGAGCACGGGGGGAGCGGACAAGAGCACGGGGGGAGCGGAGCACAGGACGGAGGGGAGCCGGAGCAGTGTACCGGACAGATCGGAGGGCTGGGGGGGCGATCGGTGGGGTGGGTGGGGGCACATTAGTGTTTCCAGCCATGGCCGATGATATTGCAGCATCGGCCATGGCTGGATTGTAATATTTCACCCGTTATAATAGGTGAAATATTACAAATCGCTCTGATTGGCAGTTTCACTTTCAACAGCCAATCAGAGCGATCGTAGCCACAGGGGGGTGAAGCCACCCCCCCTGGGCTAAACTACCACTCCCCCTGTCCCTGCAGATCGGGTGAAATGGGAGTTAACCCTTTCACCCGCTCTGCAGGGACGCGATCTTTCCATGACGCCACATAGGCGTCATGGGTCGGATTGGCACCGACTTTCATGACGCCTACGTGGCGTCATGGGTCGGGAAGGGGTTAAATGAATATCTGTAAATAAATTGTGATACCATTGACTTTATTAGGTTCTACTGGGGCGTTAGTAGGGTGTTTTTTTATGTAAAGAAAAGTATATTATTACTGTTAAAAATGGAGTTGATGCCAGTGGAAGGCAAATCGAGGCCTGAAACGCAACTTTTTATAATGTAATTAGAAAAGAGTTTTGTTCTATTTACTGTATGACGTGACATACTTAGGCCACACTTCATCTTTGCACTTCCACCAGTTTTTTGTCATGAAAACCTCCCTAATAGTGACTTTCTGATTTGTGACTAATTCAAGAAATGAGTCTTACAAACAGGCAATCTCTGCATGTCTCGTGGTTGTCATGCCGCGAGACATGCAGCCGCAGGGACTCGAACTTATTATTCGAGCATGCCGAAGACACTCTATTAACCCCTCAACGACCGGTGATACGTCTTTTAACGGCAACACTTAAGGGCACTGAGAAACAATTGTATAGTTCCCCCCAGCGTCAGAATTTCTCCGGGGTCTCGGCTACCAAGGGTAGCTGAGACTCCAGAGAACATGATTCGGGTCGGGTTTTACCGACCCCAGTGTTGCGATCGCCGTTAATAACGGAATAACAGCAACCACAAAAAAAATAAAGCCGATTTCCTACTTAATTTCTCTCTCTGATGTGATCGCACATCAGAGGAGAGAGAAATGGTGTCCCCCTATCCCCCCGGTACCTCAAGTGTCTCTGCAACCCCAAGTGAAGTCCCTCGGGCCGCCGGCGTCTTCTTCCTGGAAGAAAATGGCGGGCACATGCGCAGTGCGCTCGCTAAGATCTACCGGCCGGCAACAATAGGAAATCTTTCCTAATGGTTCATTTTGATCAACGTGATAGACCCTATCACAGTGATCAAAATAAAATAAAAAAGTAAATCAAATCCCCTTTATAACCCCCTTAGATAGGTTAAAATAAAAAAAATGTATTTCTAGGGTTAGGGTTGGGTCTAGGGTTGGGGCTTGGGTGAGGGTTGGGGATAAAGTTAGGATTGGGAGTAGGGTTAAGGTTGGGGCTAGGGTGAGGGTTTGGGGGCTAGGGTGAGGGTAGGGGCTAGGGTGAGGGTTGAGGCTAAAGTTAGGGTTGGGGCTAAAGTTAGGGTTGGAAATAGGGTTAGGGTTGGGGGTTAGGGTTGTAATTAGGGTTAGTGTTGGGATTAGGGTTAGGGGTGTGTTGGAGTTAGGGTTATGGTTAGGGTTGGAATTAGGGTTAGGGGTATGTTGGGGTTAGTGTTGGAGTTAGAATTGGGGGGTTCCACTGTTTATGTACATAAGGGGGGTCTCCAAACATGACATGGCACCACCATTGATTCCAGCTAATTTTGCGTTCAAAAAGTCAAATGATATTCCCTCCCTTCTGAGCCCTGCCATTCACCCAAAAAGTGGCTTTCCTCCACATATTGGGTATTGTTGTACTCAGGAGAAATTGCACAACAAATGTTGTGGTCCATATTCTTCTGATACCCATGTGAAAATGAAAAAAAAATTGGTTCCAAAGTAAATTTTTTGTGATAAAAGTAAAATGTTCATTTTTTCTTCCACATTGCTTTAGATCTCGTGAAGCACCTAAAGGGTTAATAAACTTCTTGAATGTGGTTTTGCGCACCTAGAGGGGTGCAGTTTTTAGAATGGTGCCACTTTTGGGTGTTTTCTGTTATATTGACCAAAGAACTCACTTCAAATGTGAGGTGTTCCCTAAAAAAAAGTTTTGTAAATTTTGTTGGAAAAATTAGATATCGCTGGTCAACTTTTAGCCCTTATAACGTCCCAACAAAATAAAATTGTTTCCAAAATTGTGCTGATGTAAAGTAGACGTGGGAAATGTTATTTATTAAGTAGTAGATTGTGGCCCGATTCTAACGCATCGGGTATTCTAGAATATGCATGTCCCCGTAGTATATGGACAATGATGATTCCAGAATTTGCGACAGACTGTGCCCGTCGCTGATTGGTCGAGGCAACCTTTATGACATCATCGTCGCCATGGCAACCATTATGACATCTATGTCGATACTGTGCCCGTCGCTGAATCAGAAACGTGGGATTTCTACGTCCTTTATGACATCATTGTCGCTGTGCCCGTCAGAGACGCGGGATTTCTACGTCGATGCTGTGCCCGTCGCTGATTGGTCGAGGCCTGGCGGCCTCGACCAATCAGAGACGCGGGATTTCCAGGACAGAAAGACAGACAGACGGAAAAACCCTTAGACAATTATATATATATATATACTAGATTGTGGCCCGATTCTAACGCATCGGGTATTCTAGAATATGCATGTCCCGGTAGTATATGGACAATGATGATTCCAGAATTCGCGGCAGATTGTGCCCGTCGCTGATTGGTCGAGGCAACCTTTATGACATCATCGTCGCCATGACAACCATTATGACATCATCGTCGCTGTGCCCATCTCTGATTGGTCGAGGCCTGCCGGCCTCGACCAATCAGAGACGCGGGATGTCTACGTCCTTTATGACATCGTCGCTGTGCCCGTCTCTGATTGGTCGAGGCCTGGCGGCCTCGACCAATCAGAGATGCGGGATTTCTACGTCGATGCTGTGCCCGTCGCTGATTGGTCGAGGCCTGGTGGCCTCGACCAATCAATCAGAGACGGGCACAGCGACGATGTCATAAAGGACGTAGCCAGGCCAATCAGAGAGGCGGGATTTCCAGGACAGAAAGACAGATAGACAGACAGACAAAGACAGACAGAAAGACAGATGGAAAAACCCTTAGACAATTATATATATACTAGATTGTGGCCCGATTCTAACGCATCGGGTATTCTAGAATATGCATGTCCCTGTAATATATGGACAATGATGATTCCAGAATTCGCGGCAGACTGTGCCCGTCGCTGATTGGTCGAGGCAACCTTTATGACATCATCGTCGCCATGGCAACCATTATGACATCATCGTCGCTGTGCCCGTTGCTGATTGGTCGAGGCCTGGCGGCCTCGACCAATCAGAGTCGCGGGATGTCTACGTCCTTTATGACATCATCGTCGCTGTGCCCGTTGCTGATTGGTCGAGGCCTGGCGGCCTCGACCAATCAGAGACGCGGGATTTCTACGTCGATGCTGTGCCGGTCTCTGATTGGTCGAGGCCTGGCGGCCTCGACCAATCAGAGACGTGGGATGTCTACGTCCTTTATGACATCATTGTCGCTGTGCCCGTCAGAGACGCGGGATTTCTACGTCGATGCTGTGCCCGTCGCTGATTGGTCGAGGCCTGGCGGCCTCGACCAATCAGAGACGCGGGATTTCCAGGACAGACAGACAGACGGAAAAACCCTTAGACAATTATATATATAGATAATAGATTTTGTGTGACATCACTCTCTGATTTAAGTATACAAAAATTGAAAGTATGAAAATTGCAAAATTTTCAAGATTTTTGCCAAATATCCATTGTTTTCGTAAATAAACGCAAGTTATGTTGAAGAAATGTTGCCACTAACCTGATGTACAATATGTCACGAAAAAACATTCTCAGAATCAGTGGGATACTTCGAAGCGTTCCAGAGTTATCTCATAAAGTGACAGTGGTCAGAATTGGCCTGGTCATTAAGTACCAAATTTGCTTTGTCACTAAGGGGTTAAAACAAGCATGCTCGGATAACACCTTACCCTAGCACGTTCGCTCATCACTAGTCGACACCTCGGGGTGAATGGTGCTGGTCAGTGGAAGGATACATATCCCAACAATAGTATAGAGAAGACCACGGTGATGGCTAGTTTCTTTGTAGAACGTTGCACTTAAGGGTACGTTCACATTAGCGTTGCGCCGCCCTGCGTCGGCGACGCAACGCGCGACGCATGTTAAAACGCGCGCAAACGCGCGCAAAAACGCGCGCGTTTTGCGACGCGTGCGTCGTTTTTGACAAAAATCGGACGCACAGAAAATGCAACTTGTTGCATTTTCTTGCGTCCGACGCTAGCGTCGGAAACGACGCACGTGGCGAAAAACGCCACCCAAAAAACGCACGCGTCCCCTATGTTAAACATAGGGGCGCGTCGCCGCTGCGTCGCCGCTGCGTCGCCGACGCAACAGCGGCGCAACGCTAATGTGAACGTACCCTTATTTATTGCGTTGGCATGTCATGCTCATGGATAGCGCACTAAACGCCAAGACGTTTGTCACGGCAGGTTAGGAGCAGTGTATTAAATGTCAGCCTCCCCGCAGAATGTCCACAAACTGCTTCTAACAGGCTTCGACCAAGGTCCGGGTAGAAATGTTGGTCATCTTGTAAAGTGTGCGGTGAACATGATGCATCAATAAATGTAATTCTCTTCTCTGCAACTATGTATTGATGTGTTCTTTCTTATATTGTCAATATAGAAGTAGTGGACGACCCCTTAAATCCTGCATACATCTGTATTTGCTCACTAATCCCAGATTTAAGAAAACCAGAATTATTGTTTCTCTGATTATTACCGAATAACAGACAAAAGCAGAACTTTATTATTGCTGCTCATTACAAACATAGGAAGAAGGTTGCGTGTCCGTCATATCCTCAACAAGCGGCACCAGTCATCAGTTTCTCTTTATTTCCAGACAGCGTTGTCTGATCCAATATCAATAATGTTCTATTTCTTCTGTCCATGTAAAATACAGAGAGATGTTCTTTCTACACTAAATGCTGCTTTTCTTCTATACCCCCATGATCTGTTATTTAGAAAGATTAATGGGACGTGTCAGGTGTGGAAAATGTATGCGACACGCTGAGCATCACTAACGCTGTTCGTGGAGTCTACAGTACGGTTTTATTACCCCTACCTCTGACAGGTCCTGGGCTGGAATATCGGCCACACTTTCTCTTATTTCACTGATGTTTTCTGATATAAAACACCACAGTTTGCACATGTTTTTGTTGGAACCTTTCCTCATTACTTGTAAACTATAAAATATTTCTATTCTTTTTTTCAGGTTCTCGGTGGATTTCCCGGTGGACTTGGTTCTCAAGGAGTACAAGCACAACAACACAGGAACTTGTCACTGCATGAGTATCTTAGCATGGGGCTTCTTAAAGATGCTGGCATCGCCATACCAAAGGGTTTTGTAGCAACGACACCAGAAGAAGCTTATTCAGTAGCTAAAGAGATTGGTATGAGTTACTTTATCATGTTGTTTTGAAATTTCAGTAGACCATTTCCAAATAGTGAGCAGTTCTTTATTATACGCATTATTAAAATGTAGAATCTAACGCTTAGTGTGAGATCAGGTGAGTAACCCTGTGGAGTCGGGGGGCTTGCCCACTTCAGCTGAACGTGTGTCCTTGTACGTACAGTCAGCTGAAATGTATTGCTGTGCAAAGAGGAAGAGGCCACTACTGTCTACAGGAGCGCGGACAGGTAGAGGAATCGATTATTAGAGAACGGGAGTCATTATTAAAGGGAACCTGTCACCTGAATTTGGCGGGATCGGTTTTCGGTCATATGGCCGGAGTTTTCAGGTGTTTTATTCACCCTTTCCTTACCCGCTGGCTGCATGCTGGCCGCAATATTGGATTGAAGTTCATTCTATGTCCTTTGTAGTACACGCCTGCGCAAGGCAATCTTGCAAATGTGCCCGCAGGATGCATTTTTTCTCCATAGACTTGCATTAGCGACGCATTGCGACGTGTCGCATCCATCGCGCGACGGATGCGTCGTGTTTTGGCAGAAAAAAAAGT
This sequence comes from Ranitomeya imitator, assembly GCF_032444005.1. Lineage (NCBI taxonomy): Eukaryota > Metazoa > Chordata > Amphibia > Anura > Dendrobatidae > Ranitomeya > Ranitomeya imitator. Next base: position 664,430,321 of record NC_091284.1, on the reverse strand, counting down.
TACATGTAACGTTTTTTTGTGCGTCGAGTCCGCCATTTTCGACCGCACATGCGCGGCCGAAACTCCGCCCTTTCCTCCCCGGACATTACAATGGGGCAGCGGATGCGTTGAAAAACTGCATCCGCTGCCCCCGTTGTTCATTTCTTTCACAACGTGCGTCGGTACGTCGGGCCGATGCTAGTGTGAAAGTAGCCTTAGATGTGATAAACCACAGTTAATTTATGTTTTAAGTGGGGCAATCTCTTTTTCACACTGGGCCCTGTAGGTTTGGATTTCTTTTTCCCTTAATAATAAAGACATTCATTTAAAAACTGCATTCTGTGATTACTTGTGTTATCTTTGTCTAATATTTAAATTTGTTTGGTGATCTGAAACATTTAAGTGTGACCAACATGCCAAAGAATAGGAAATCAGGAAGGGGGCTAAGACTTTTTTGTCACCACTGTACCTGAGCATAGGTCATTATGAAGAGAGGGAGGAGGGGAGCTGTGACATAACGTACTGTGATTGGTGAACGCTGTGTTATGTGCTGCACCCAGAGATACCGCCTTCCGTCATAATCCTGTCTATGATGATGACATTGAAGCCTGATTCTAAAATATTCCCAGTGACCAGAATAAAAATTTAAAGATTTCTGTGTCTTTTTTTTTTTAAATACAGATAGTTATTTGTGAAATTATAAAAAAAAATATTTTTATTAATATTTAAAATAAAATGAGGTAATTTATGTGATGACACATTTTCTTCCATTTAGAACTCAGGTTTTCTTCATTGTCCAGTTTACAGCTGTTCTGTATTATTTTGTCCAAGTCTGCAGAATAAGTTGAAATGTTATGGATGTGCCCCCAAACAACATTTGTTGTCTCGACCGATAAAATGTCATATGTGGAGTAAATAGTTTTGTCTTTTTTCAGCCTTCAGCAAAGATTCTTGAAACATTGCAATTGTCAGACTGTCTTTCTGCATGATCAGATGGCTCTTCCTACAAGTGATTTATCCATTTTGTACAGATGTGATCTTTAGTTTTCGGAAAATCATTTGTGGTGGTAGCCTGTTTAAAAAGATTCTCCACAGATTAGAAGACAAATCGTTACAAGCATTAATAAATCTGTCTACACTATGGTTACTTTCTTTTACCTTTCCTCCCCCTCTTTCCCCTTTCCCCCACCCAACATTCCCGTTCCCTATGTTCCCCTATATGTATCCATGGATGAAGCATATATCAATACAAAATCAATGCATAAAGTTTGTTGTTATATTTAAAAGTTTAATAAAAACACTTAAAAAAAAAAAAAAAAAAAGATTCTCCACAATATTTTTAGAGTAAGATGTGGGAAGCTACCATGGAAAAAGAAAAAAGAAAGCATTATTTTCCCCTTTAACTGCTATGGAGCCGCTACTCCAATGATCTCTGCTGGACCAGAAGCGATGGTGTTACGTTCACCAGTTAACTAACCCTACAGCTTATTAGTGGTTAAAGGGATGTTTCAGTGATATGTTACCACCTAGCCACAGGATTGGTGATGACTGCTGGATTGATGAGGTTCTGAGCACCAAGACTTGTACTCATTGCCCGTAAGAGGGTCCCATGTTCCCCTTCTGAATACAGTTGTGCAAGTGGTGTCCTAGTGCTCAAGACTTCGAGAGATTGCGGAGCCCCGCTTCCTATGTCCGTATTGTAACTGGTTGTCGCTTTGTATTATGAAAGTTTTCCCAAATTTGCTTGATAATGATTGTTCTCTGTTTTCTACCTGAAGGCTCCAAGGATTTGGTTGTAAAGGCCCAAGTGCTTGCTGGTGGAAGAGGAAAGGGCTCTTTTGAAGGTGGCCTAAAAGGAGGAGTGAAGATTGTCTATTCGTAAGTATGACGTATTACCTTTACACATGGGCAGTACGCATACTTGTGTCACAATAACATTTCAGTTAAGCAGAAGATCTGTTTGCAGTCCATTCTCTGTATACATTCAACCCCAAAACAGCCTTATTAGTACATGTAAGTTGTATTGTAAACCTTTGCTAACCTCATTTCACTTTTTAGTCACCAAATCTGTCTAATTATTTCTTAACATATATTAGGAGGTTTAACACTAGGACTACTAGTATAGTCATTTTGACTACTTGCACTTTTTATTTCTCTTCTGTGACTACATTTTTCGGAATTCCGGCTTGAGACTCGGTGACTTTTCCCCAAATAGGATGTGAAAAAAAGATTTTGTGACGATAAATAATTTTGGTGAAAAAATTGCGCGATTTTCAAAATTTACCTTTAACTACTAAAGGTAATCATTTTGACTACCTACTATATTTTGCTGTCCTTGGGTCACTAAATGTTGCTGTAAAGTTTTGTGCATAATTTTTTCACTGTATCTTATCTACCCTGATGTTCATATAGATGTAGTTCAATTCAGATGCCAACTTTTCACATTTTCCTTGTTACCTGGTTCTATTAGGGTATGTGCACACGTCAGGATTTCTTGCAGAAATTTTCCTGACAAAAACCGGAGATTTCTGCCAGAAATCCGCATGCGTTTTACCGCGATTTTGACGCGTTTTTTGTGCGTTTTTCCCCAAATGCATAGAATTGCGGGAAAAACGCAGAAAATCCGCAAAAATAATGAACATGCTCATTTTTTTACCGCGATGCATTTTTTTCGCGGAAAAAAACGCATCCATGTGCACAAAACATGCAGAATGCATTCTAAATGATAGAATGCATAATGTATGCATTTTTAATTAGTTTTTATAGCGTTTTTAGCGCGAAAAACGCGAAAAAAATACAAAAAACCTGTACGTGTGCACTTAAGGTACCTTCACACTAAACGACGCTACAGCGATCCAGACAACGATCCGGATCGCTGCAGCGTCGCTGTTTGGTCGCTGGAAAGCTGTCACACAGACCGCTCTTCAGCGACCAACGATGCCGGTAACCGGGGTAAACATCGGGTTACTAAGCGCAGGGCCGCGCTTAGTAACCCGAGGTTTACCCTGGTTACCATCCTAAAAGTAAAAAAAACAAACGCTTCATACTTACCTACCGCTGTCTGTCCTCGGCGCTGTGCTTCTCTGTACTGGCTGTGAGCACAGTGGCCGGAAAGCAGAGCGGTGACGTCACCGCTCTGCTTTCCGGCCGCTGTGCTCACAGTGAGTGCAGGAAAGCACAGCGCCGGAGGACAGACAGCGGAAGGTAAGTATGTAGTGTTTGTTTTTTTTACTTTTAGGATGGTAACCAGGGTAAACATCGGGTTACTAAGCGCGGCCCTGCGCTTAGTAACCCGATGTTTACCCTGGTTACCAGCGAAGACATCGCTGAATTGGCGTCACACACGCCGATTCAGCGATGTCAGCGGGAGAGCCAGCGACCAAATAAAGTTCTGGCCTTCTAGCCCCGACCAACGACATCACAGCAGGATTCTGATCGCTGCTGCCTGTCAAACTGAACGATATCGCTAGCCAGGACGCTGCAACGTCACAGATCGCTAGCGATATCGTTTAGTGTGAAGGTACCAATAGCCTAATACTGTAGGCTCTTATCTTATGCTAAAGAAGGGTGTTGTTTTTCTCTGGTCCTAGCAGTAGACAGTAGTCTGGATAGTACGTTTACTTTCAGTTCAGCTGAAGAGACAAAGAACACATGCAGACATAAGAGCTCAAAAAACTCATACAAGTATATAGCAGATACAACATTTTATTGTCATATTATTCGATTATTTTGTACTGTATAGTGTGAAGCAGCTATTTTTTGGGGGGGAAAAACTATATTTGCATACAGCTTGATGTTATTATAGTTTACATCTAGAAAGAATATATTTTTTTTTTATCTGCAAATGGGCAATATGCATGAATATAGCAATAATGCAATGTAATGGTTTATGACGCGAAAACAATAAAAATTACGTGTTTTTTTTTATTTTTCTTTTGTTTATGATCAACCATGTTCACATGCAGTATAATTCTGCGAAAAAATGTATAAATTAGCTAAAACATCAAGACTTTTATAGGTCCAGTCAAAAATGAACGAACATTATATTTGTATAGTGGTAGCGAACAGAACAGCAGGGATATGTTACTGGTGATTCTCATTGTATGCTGTTATGTGAATATATACTGTATATATGTCCAGTACTGCTATTTTCTGTTGTAGTTTTACAATGATCCTGATGGGCAGCACGGTGGCGCAGTGGTTAGCACAGCAGCCTTGCAGCGCTGGGGTCCTGGGTTCTAATCCCACCCAGGACAACATCTGCAAAGAGTTTGTATGTTCTCTCCGTGTTTGCGTGGGTTTCCTCCGGGTTCTCCGGTTTCCTCCCACATTCCAAAGACATACTGATAGGATATTTAGATTGTGAGCCCCATCGGGGACAGTGATGATAATGTGTGCAAAACTGTAAAGTGCTGCGGAATATGTTAGCGCTATATAAAAATAAAGATTATTATTATTATTATTATTATTATTATGATCCTAGCAATAAAAGTTGTAAAGGACCCCCTCTAAACTCTAAAAATAAACGAAAACAAGTCAGTAGTCAGAATGACTACATTCAGTAGTTCTAGTCAAGGTCACGAGTCCAGTAGTCCTAGTGTTAAGACAACTTAACAACTCCTACATGCTGATCGGACCCCAGGCAGCAAATATCAGACACTGGCTCTGTCAGTTCAGCTAGATATGTTTTACTCTGAAACGCTGAGGTGGTACTGAGAGAAATATGCATTGTCCACCTTGTTTGGGTGACCAGTCCAAGAGGCCGATCCCTGGCATCTTCTTTTTTTCCCTGCTCCTCTTGAGTGATAGGTCTCTCCTTATATGTTTGTCGATGGAGAAAACATTCACTGAAAAAGTCGTGTTTTTAACAAACTTCCCATAAATCTACAGTACAGGCACTTATAAGAAATTTTGTAATATATTAGGAATCTGCTTTGGTCTCCACTTAACAGACACATCTCCCCCTCCCTCTGCCTCTTGAACTTGTCATCTGCTGTGAAAAGTGGCTCAAGCCCGACTTGCTTACTCAAGTCAGACTTTATTATTGAAAATCATTATACTCTGAGAGGGCAGATGGAGGAGGAGTGACGAGCACGAAGAAACTGAGGAAAGCCGATGAAGAGCTCTTCCCAATGTTTTTGTAAAAATTTTTCTTCTACCTCACATAAGAGCTTGATTCAGATCAGGACAGCTCAGCTCTGCTGTGTAATGTCCTCCATGTTGTTGCTGCAGCTTGTCTCTGTGAGCTAAAAAATGAATGAAGAGCACAAATCCCTCTGTGTGCTGTGCTGTGTGGCTAGATTACTGCAGCTCATATCTACCCACCAGCTACAATTGGATTACAAAATATCCCCATAATCCTGTAGAATGTAAGCCCGCAAGGGCAGGGTCCTCGCCCCTCTGTACCAGTCTGTCATTTTTAGTTTATTTACTGTAAGTGATATCTGTAACTTGTATGTAACCCCTTTCTCATGTACAGCACCATGGAATTAATGGTGCTATATAAATTAATAATAATAAAAGTAAAGAGAGAGATTATGCAGAGGGTAAAACCATTGAAAAATGCAGGATACAAGTCATGTAATGGCTAGAAATGGTGTTATTCATTATATAGTCTCCTAACTACAACCTTTAGTCTCTCCCTTCCCTCAGGCATTTTCCCCTCCTCCTTCAAACACTCTTCATTACTCCATTATTAAAGAAACCCGCTCTCGACCCATTCTGCACAAACAACAACAGACCAGTCTCCAATCTCCCCTTCATCTCTAAACTCTTGGAGCACCTGATCTACTCCCTTCTTACTCGTTACCTCTCCACTCACTCTCTCCTCGACCCTTCACAGTCCGGTTTCCACCACCTACATTCGACAGAATCTGCACTCATCAAAGTGACCATCGACCTTCTGACAGCAAAATGTAACGGTGACCACTCTCTGCTCATTCTCCTCGACCTTTCTGCAGCTTTCGACACTGTCGACCACCCTCTCCTGCTCTCTAGGCTCCAGTCACTAGGCGTTAAGGACACTGCTCTCTTCTGGTTCTCTTCCTATCTTTCTGACCGCTCCTTCAGTGTTCTGTTCGCTGGCTCCACTTCATCTCCTCTTCCTCTCACTGTTGGGGTACCTCAGGGCTCAGTCCTTGGCCCCCTTCTCTTCTCTCTCTACACGGCCCCAATTGGACAGATCATCAGCAGATTTGGCTTTCAGTACCATCTTTATGGTGACGACACACAACTATATACATCATCCCCTGACCTTACCCCTGCTGTACTACAGAACGCCAGTGACTGCCTGTCTGCAGTCTCCGACATCATGTCCGCTCTCTATCTGAAACTCAACTTATTCAAAACTGAACTTCTTCTGCCCCCGCCGTCTACTAACCTCCCTAAATCTGACATTTCCCTCTCCTTGAGTGGCATCCTGATAACACCCCGGCAGTAGGCGCACTGTCTGGGTGTTATGTTTTACCCTAATCTCTCCTTCACCTCCCATATACAATCTCTTGCCGCTTACACATAAAGAACATCTCTAGAATCTGACCTAGTCTCACCGTGGAAACAAAAAACCCCTCATTGTCGCCCTGATCCACTCCCGTCTGGACTAGGCTTGAGCGAAACGGATCGGACAAATTCAAAAGTCGCCGACTTTTGGCAAAGTCGGGTTTCATGAAACCCGACCCGATCATAGTGTGGGATCGGCCATGCGGTCGGCGATCTTCGCGCCAAAGTCGCGTTTCGTATGACGCGTTTGGCGCCATTTTTTCAGCCAATGAAGGAGCGTGGGCAGAGTGATGACATAGGTCTTAGGGGCGTGGATGCCTATCGCCATCTTGTCGCTTGTGCGCTGTAGCGATTTGCAATGTGTAACACCAGCTTTTCTGTTCAGGGACGGAGGAGAGAGAGAGAGCGAGAGGCAGAGAAAAAAAAGTTAGATTTCCCATTGACTTTGCATTGTGTTTCGGTCGATCCCCGACTTTTCGCCATAATCGGCCGATTTCACTCGACTCGACTTTTGAGATAGTCGGGTTTCGCGAAACCCGACTCGACCCTAAAAAAGTAAAAGTCGCTCAACCCTAGTCTGGACTACTGTAACGCTCTATTAATTGGCCTCCCCCTCACTCCACTTTTCCCTCTCTAGTCCATCTTTAATGCAGCAGCCAGGGTCATCCACCTGGCTAATAGTTACTCAGATGCGTCCGCTCTTCGCCAGTCATTACACTGGCTGCCCATTCGTTACAGGATGCAATTCAAAGTACTTGTTCTCAGCCACAAAGCTCTCCACAGTGCGACACCCCCCTACATCTCTCTCATTTCTGTCTATTCGCCTAGCCGTTCGCTGCGCTCTGCAAACGACTTTCAACTAACCTCTGTACTAATCCGTACCTCCCACTCTCGGCTTCAATACTTCTCCCGCGCTGCGCCAATCCTCTGGAATGCTCTACCCCAAGATATTAGGACCAGTCACAACTTGCACAGTTTTAAGCGCTCCTTCAAAACACATTTGTTCAGAGCGGCCTATCACGTTCCCTAATCAAAGTCATTTTATGTATGTGTGTGTGTGTAGCTCATTCACTATCTCTATCTATTCCCCATTCCCTCAAGATGGCTGGACCATCATTATAAATACACACCTGTACTTTGTATCTCCCCCGCCTCATTGTAGATTTGTAAGCTCTCAAGAGCACGATTGTAAGCTCTCAAGAGCAGGATCGTTTTATTTTTGCTTTATTATATTATTGTTAACGTTGTTACTCATGATCGTTGTTTGAAACTGTCAAACTGTAAAGCGCTACAGAATATGTTGGCACTATATAAATAAAGATTATTATTATATACACACGGCAGCTTATTCTGAAAAGTACAGTTACCCTTTAAAGTAAGCAGGGCAGTGATAATCCACAAGGGACCACAATATCGGACGACGTTGTCATCAGTTACCTGGATGATGAAGTGCAGCATTTGTGTGTGTGTATATATAAATATATAATAATAAACCAGAGAAAAATAGGAGTAGTATGTCCAAAAATACAAATTTTATTGTCTATCATATAGTAACATAGTAAATAAATCACAATTAAAAGTAACGTACAAATAGAGAGGGATCAGATACAAATTGGCCACAGGTATCTCAGCATAAATTATTATTATTATTACTAGATGGTGGCCCGATTCTAACGCATCGGGTATTTTAGAATATGTTTTTATGTATGTATATAGCATCCACATAGTATATCGCACAGGCCATGTAGTATATAGCAGACAAATACTACTTGGCCTGTGCTATATACTATGTGGCTGCTATATACATACATATTGTAGAATACACGATGCGTTAATACAGGCCATGCAATATATAACAGTGGCCACGCAGTATATAACACAGCCACGTACTATATAACACAGCCCACGCAGTATATAGCAGCCACGCATTATATAACACAGGCGACGTAGTATATAACAGTGGCCACGTAATATATAGCACAACCCACGCAGTATATAGCACAGCCCAAGGAGTATATCACACAGCCCACATAGTATATAACATTGCCTATGTAGTATATAGCAGCCATATCTAACACAGCGGTATCTAACACAGCCCACGTAGTATACAGCAGTGTGGGCACCATATCCCTGTTAAAAAAATAATTAAAATAAAAAATTGTTATATACTCACCCCTGGGATCCAGCGAAGCTCCCGGCGATACGCGCACGGCTGCCGCCGTCTTCCGTTCCCAGGATGCATTGCGAAATTACCCTCGCGAGACCGCTAAGTCTTCTGGGTGGGTAATTTCGTAATGCATCGCCGGGAACAGAAGATGGCGGCTGGCGCGAGCGGCTCGGCGGACTACGGAGGGTGAAAATAGCAAGTTTTTTTATTATTTTTAACATTACATCTTTTTACTATTGATGCCGCATAGGCAGCATCAATAGTAAAAAGTTGGGGACACACAGGGTTAATGGCAGCGGTTATGGAGTGCGTTACCCGCGGCATAACACGGTCCGTTACCGTCGGCATTAACCTTGTTTGAGCGGTGACTGGAGGGGAGTATGCAGGCGCCGGGCACTGACTGCGGGGAGTAAGGAGCAGCCGTTTTCTTCCGGACTGTACCCGTCGCTGATTAGTCGTGGCTGTTTTGCCGCGACCAATCAGCGACTTGGATTTCCATGATAGACAGAGGCCGCGACCAATGAATATCCGTGACAGACAAACAGAAAGACAGACAGACGGAAGTGACCCTTAGACAATTATATAGTAAATTATTATTTATTTATATAGCACCATTGATTCCATGGTGCTCTACATGAGAAGGGGTTACATACAAGTTACAGATATCACTTACAGTAAACAAACTAACAATGACATACTGATACAGAGGCCACAGAAAAGGATGTTGCAGTAGTCAAGGCGGGAGATGATGAGGGCATGCACAAGCATTTTAGTAGATTGACGGTTGAGGAAAGGACGGATTCTGGAGATATTTTTGAGCTGGAGGCGACAGGAGGTGGAAGGAGCTTGGATGTGCGGTTTGAAGGACAGGGCAGAGTCGTAGGTTACTCCGAGGCAGCGGACTTCAGGTACGGGGGAAAGCATGATGTCATTGATTGCGATAGATAGGTCAGGTAAGGAAGATCTATTGGATAGAGGAAAGATGATGCGTTCAGATTTGTCCACATTGAGTTTGAGGAAGCGAGAGGAGAAGGAGGATATGGCTGATAGGCACTCTGGGATTCTGGACAGCAGAGCGGTGACGTCTGGGCCAGAGCGGTAGATCTGAGTGTCATCAGCATAGAGGTGGTACTGTAATCCATGGGACTTTATGAGTTGTCCCAAGCCAAGTGTATAGATTGAGAAGAGATGGGGTCCTAGAACAGAGCCTTGGGGGACTCCAACAGAGAGAGGGTGGGATGAGGAGGTAGTGTGGGAGTGAGAGACGCTGAATGTGCGGTTGGAAAGGTATGAGGAGATCCAGGATAGGGCGAGGTATTAGATGCCAAAGGAGGAGAGGATCTGTAGTAAGAGGCAGTGGTCAACTGTGTCGAAAGCAGAGGACAGGTCTAGAAAGAGGAGTACAGAATATTGTCCATTAGCTTTCGCGGTAAGTAGGTCATTAGTAATTTTGGTCAGGGCTGTCTCAGTTGAGTGATGGGCGCGGAAAAAAGATTGTAGATTGTCAAAGAGCAAGTTAGATGAGAGGTAGGAGGAAAGTTCAGAGTGGACGTGCTGCTCCAGGAGTTTGGAAGCGAATGGGAGCAGTGATATTGGGCGATAGCTGGACATAGCAGTTGGATCGAGGGTTGGCTTTTTAAGGATAGGCGTGATTGTGGCATGTTTGAAAGCAGAAGAGAAGGTGCCAGAAGATAGGGATAGGTTGAAGAGGTGGGTTAGGGATGGGATAAGTGTGGTGGTGAGGTTGGGGAGGAGGTGGGATGGGGTCGAGCGCACAGATGGTGAGGTGCGATTTGGAGAGGAGACAATTAAGCCCCCCTTCAGTGATGTTGGATATGGAGGTTATGGGGTTTGGGCATTGGTCTGGTATACAAAGGGGTTGTGGTGGTTGAACAATGAAGACTTGCCTTGTCTGGTTGATCTTATTTTTAAAGTGTGTGGCAAAGTCCTCAGCAGAGATGAGGGAGGTTGGAGGGGGCAGTGGGGGGCGGAAGAGGGAGTTAAAGGTACGAGGGTTGTGAAGATACGATAAGAGGGTTGTGAAGTAGACCTGTTTAATAGATGTGAGAGCAGATTTAAAAGCGGGTGTTGCCTGTTTGAATGCAGTGAAATCGTCTTGCAAGTGTGTTTTCTTCCAACACCGCTCTGCAACCCTGGACACTTGCCGGAGCTTTTTAGTGGTGTGTTGATATGTCGCACTCTGCCATGGACGAGAGGGGCAACTGTGTCAATAGCTGATGCAAGAGTGGCATTGTAGAAAGCAGTGGCACTGTCTGTGTTGTGGAGTGAGGATATGGATGCCAGTGGTAGGATAGAGTCAGAGAGTGTGTGAGTGTCTAGGTGTGCAAGGTTTCTGCGGGGATGCGCATTTTGCTGGACATGGATGACCGGTGGGGAGGACAGGGATGAGAGGGGGAGGTGGTGAAGTTAGATAGAGAGCAGAGACGGGTGAATACCAGGTCTAATGTATGTCCGTCTGTGTGGGTAGCTGGGACTTTAATGTTGTGTTACATTTATGCTGAGATACCTGTGGCCAATTTGTATCTGATCCCTCTCTATTTTTACGTTACTTTTAATTGTGATTTATTTACTGTGTTACTATATGATGGACAATAAAATTTGTATTCTTGGACATATTACTCCTATTTTTCTCTGGTTGATTACTGCATTCAGGAGTGTCCTCTCCAAGCAGATTGTCTGAGATGCAAACACTGTGTTATGTATTTTTTTGGCATTCATATACTAATGGTGTTCTATTTGGTCTGGATTCATATATAAGTATATATACTTGTGTGTGTGTGTATATATAAGTATGTTTTTGTCGCTTTCCAAGAGCCATGACTATTACATTTTTTTCAGTATAGCTGTATGAGAGGTTTTTTATTCTTTTTAAGGCCTCATTTTGAGGTAAATGTGATTAACTAACTTATTTACTTGTTTGCTTTTTTTTGTTAGGAATAATACAAAGTAACACAACAACTCTGCCATTTTTTTTAAAAATGTCTTTGGGTCAGTAGAATTGTGGCTTTATCAAATCTATACAGTTAGACTCATGATCGTATTCCTTTCTAACTGAATATAAACTGAGAAAAAAAATCATTGTTCTTACCAAACTCTAATATGTTTTACATTTTTCCATCAATAATGGGTATGCATGCGTGAAGGCTTATTTTTTTTTTTTTTTAGTGACAATGTGTAGTTTTTCCTTTTCTCCCATGACAACAACACCTGAGAGAGATTATCCGCCTATCAAGGACAGGAAACCTACTGAATAAAAGGGCGGTACCTCTCATTCACATCAGTTTTGGTTTCCTGTCCTTGATGGAACTTAAAGTGAAGTAAGGACAGTACCGAACATATGTCTTGCCTACGTCCGGTACGCTAAGGCTGTTTGTTACCTTCCAGGGGGTTAGGAAAGACCTCAAAATAAGGGGTACCCATTAGATGGATCAGGGAGGCCAATCTGTTAGTCTACTCCTCTAGTAATGTGTCAGTTCTAGGGAGCTTGAAGGCTTATTGTACCAAGGCCATCGCGACCTCCTAGCAGAGAAGGTGGAAGTGTCTATTTAAGGTGGCTACATGGTCCTCTTCTTCCACCTTTTATAAACATTACCGACTTGATCTGTCTTCCTCTGCCAATCTGTCCTTTGGGAAAAAGGTGTTACAATCAGTGATACCTCCCTAAGTGTTTCTTCTATGTAAGTCTCCAAGGTGGAAAAGGGGAAAAATCATATTTATTTACCGGTAATGGGATTGTACAGGGCCGTGACAGCACACTTATATTCCATCTTTTCTTCTCACTGTTTGGTGTGCACTATTCTGTTGGGTGTATAATTAGAATTAATAATGTTTGATTGGTGTTGGTTGTACAAATAATTGGAGATACTGTTATACTCTGAAACCCAACTGATGCGGAGGAGAGGTACCGCCCTTTTATTCAGTAATTTCCTCTCCTTAATGGGCGGATATCCTCTCTCAGGTGGTGCTGTCATGGGCTCTGTAAAATCACGTTACCAGTATTTAACAAAAATTTTCTTTGGTACCATTTTATGGCACATATGACTTTTTGATCATTTATTATTAGTGATGAGCGAATATACTCGATACTCGAGATTACCATTACAACAAAACCAAATGTATAAAGTTTATTTTTGCTACTTCTGGTTAAATCACTTTTTTTTTAAAGAAATAAAACAAAAACAAACTTGCATGCAAAAAAAGAAATAAATAAACATGTTATTGTTGCGTCCAGCATGACTTGTACTGTAAAATGATTTCATTATTTATTCTACAAAGTGAGTGCAGTAAATATATTTTTTCCCTTAAAATGAACAAGTTTTTTATTCTGTAAGGGAACCTGTCACCCCCAAAATCGATGGTGAGATAAGCTCACCGTCATCAGGGGCTTATCTACAGCATTCTGTAATGCTGTAGATAAGCCCCCGTTGTAACCTGAAAGAGGAGAAAAAGAGGTTAGATTATACTCAATCTGGGCGGTCCCGCTGCGGTCTGGTCAAATAGGCGTCTCGGGTCCGCTCCGGCGCCTCCTATCTTCATTCCATGGCGTCCTCTTCTGGTCTTCACGCCGCGGCTCCAGCGCAGGCATACTTTGTCTGCTCTGTTGAGGGCAGAGCAAAGTACTGTAGTGCGCAGGCGCCGGGCCTCTCTGACCTTTTCGCTCAACAGGGCAGACAAAGTACGCCTGCACCGGAGCCGCGGCGTGAAGACCAGAAGAGGACGTCATGGAATGAAGATGGGAGGCGCTGTTCCGGACCTGAGACACCCATCGGAGCAGCACCGCCCCTGGGTGAGTATAATCTAACCTCTTTTTCTCTTTCAGGTAACATCGGCGGCTTATCTACAGCATTACAGAATGCTGTAGATAACCCCCTGATGACGGTGAGCTTACCTCACCATCGATTTTGGGGGTGACAGGTTCCCTTTAATTTGGATTTTTTGGGGGAGTGGGGCCGCATTACTATGTTGTTTTTTTTTCTGGTTTAGAAAGCATTTTTGCAGACAGAGTTCAGCTCTAACTTATAGGTTGAGTGGATCGCCCCCACGTAATGGGCAATGGGGTACTCGGTACCGGGTCCTTCAGTTCCCTCAACTGGGATGTCACGGTGGCCCGACACGGACCGTGGCCCTATGAGGGGCGCCCAATAAAAGGGGTAGAGTTTGTAGATAACGATAGTGTTCGTGACGCCATCTGTGGTATTCGGTTAGGGTGACTTAGGGGTCCGCTGGGGTGATGGAATGGCAGCTAGATGGTATACCTTCCCACAGCTGAAGTATATCCCCAGGGCTTCCCAGATGTGTAGATGGTGATGGTGGATGGTGCAAGGCGCGGGGAATAACGAGGACACAATGGGTGCAGTCTCTTTACCTTTACTGAAGGCTTCAGCATCCACAGTCCAGGGTGCCGGATGACAGGGTAGGCAGAGTCCAGCCGATCGGATGGCAATTCCAGAGTCCCCTTATCCAGGTGGAAATCAGTAGCCTTCCCCTTGCGCACAGTAACGTAGTAGGTCCCTACGTGCATTAGCTCCCATAGGGTCCTCACTCTTATTACTCTTCTCTCGGTCCCCCAGATGGATAGGACCAACCCGTATGACGGTGGTGGCCTGAGGCTATTTTATAGGGACCCTAGTGTCGCACCTCCTCAGAGTTGCCACCTTGTCTGCTTAGGTTCTTAGGTCGGGCAGCCAACTTGGAATCGACTGTCCTGCCGGTCTCTGAAGTAAAGCGTAGAGTCTATTACTCCCTCGGTGTTCCGGCTACCGGATCTGCGCTCAATGGGAGGCAGCCTGCTCCTAGCTGGTCTCCCACTGGTGTTTTATTCCTGTTGCTACGACTTCGGTGCTCACTCACTATGGCACACTTCCTTTCTTGTCCTTCCTTAGGAGTCTGCCGCATGGGTTGCAGGCGCAGCTCCATGTCCTTCTTTTCCTTCCTGGGCCGAGCCCAGTCTTCTCCTACTGACTATCTCCTTCTCCCTCCAGTCAGCTTCTCCTTCTCCCTCCTTCTGCCTCACTTCCTAACCAACCCCCAGTTTTACCCAAGTGTGAGGAGTGGCCTAATAGATAGAACCCTTCGCTCCCCCTGGTGGCCGGCGTGTGAAGTGTGTGTGTGGCTGTGATACCTGGCAGGGTGAACTCCTTTGGTGCCATCAGACGTAACATCGCTCCCCCAGGTGGAAGAACGACATTACTGTAACGACCAGGACTCTGGGGCACTGCATTGAGCATAACCTGTAATTCGTTGATGTGGATCCCTGCTCATTTTGGTTTGTGGGTGCACCTTATCAGTGTTTGACAGTCTGTGTGCACAGAAATTACTGTCAATCACTAGATATGATCACCCTCTAGACTCCTAAACATAGAGAAAGCACAGTATTTTATCAACAAATTCCATTATTTTACTGAATCTTTTTCCACAAAACTACATATCAATCTGCTCATATCTTTCTGACTATACTCCTTCTTCTATACTGCCTATAGATGGCACAGCATTACTATTTGCCTATCTTCTTCCGCTTATACTCTATAATGCTTGTAGATGGCACAGGATTACTTTCTGTTCATCTCCTTCTGCATATACTCCTTCTACACTGCCTATAGACTGCATAGCATTGCAAGCTACTTATCTCCTTCTGCATATACTCCTTCTACACTGCCTATAGACCGCATAGCATTGCAATCTTCTTCTGCCTATAGTCCTTCTATACCGCCTATAGTTGGCACAGTGTTATCTATTCATCCAATGCTTATACTCCTTCTATACTGCCTATAGATTTCACATCATTACGATCTACTCATCTCCTGCTTTTACTACTTCTATACTGCCTATAGATTATACATAATTTCTATCTGCTCCTCTCCTTCCTATACTCTCTTTGCTGCATATACAGTATATGGGGCACAGTTTTAATATCTGCTCTTCTCCTGCCTATACTCATTCTCTACTGCCTATACTTGAACAGAATTACATCTTCGCCAGCTCTTGCCTATACTCCTCCAATACTACCTATAGTTGAACAGCATAACAGCATTACAGCCTCCTCGGCTCCTGCCTATACTCCTTTTGTACTGCCTATAGTTGAACAACATTACATATTCCTCTGCTCCTGCCTATACTACCTATAGTTGAACAGCATTTCAGCCTCCTCGGTTCCTGCCTATACTCCTCCTATACTGCCTGTAGTTGAACAGCATTACAGCCTCCTCGGTTCCTGCCTATACTCCTCCTATACTGCCTGTAGTTGAACAGCATTACAGCCTCCTCGGTTCCTGCCTATACTCCTCCTATACTGCCTGTAGTTGAACAGCATTACAGCCTCCTCGGTTCCTGCCTATACTCCTCCTATACTGCCTGTAGTTGAACAGCATTACAGCCTCCTCGGTTCCTGCCTATACTCCTCCTATACTGCCTGTAGTTGAACAGCATTACAGCCTCCTCGGCTCCTGCCTATACTCCTCCTATACTGCCTGTAGTTGAACAGCATTACAGCCTCGTCGGCTCCTGCCTATACTCCTTCTTTACGCCTATAGTAGCACAGCATCACAGCCTCCTCAGCTCCTGCCTATACTCCTCCTATACTGCCTGTAGTTAAACAGCATTAAAGCCTCCTCGGTTCCTGCCTATACTCCTCCTTTACTGCCTATACTTGAACAGCATTACATCTTCTTTTACCTCCTGCCTATACGCCTCCTATACTGCCTATACTTGAACAGCATTACATATTCCTTTGCTCCTGCCTATACTGCCTGTAGTTGAACAGCATTGCAGCCTCCTCGGCTCCTGCCTATACTCCTCCTATACTGCCTATACTTGAACAGCATTACAACCTCCTTGGTTCCTGCCTATACTCCTCCTATACTGCCTGTAGTTGAACAACATTACAGCCTCCTCGGTTCCTGCCTATACTCCTCCTTTACTGCCTATACTTGAACAGCATTACATCTTCCTTTACCTCCTGCCTATACGCCTCCTATACTTGAACAGCATTACATATTCCTTTGCTCCTGCCTATACTGCCTATACTTGAACAGCATTACAACCTCCTTGGTTCCTGCCTATACTCCTCCTATACTGCCTGTAGTTGAACAGCATTGCAGCCTCCTCGGCTCCTGCCTATACTCCTCCTATACTGCCTATACTTGAACAGCATTACAACCTCCTTGGTTCCTGCCTATACTCCTCCTATACTGCCTGTAGTTGAACAACATTACAGCCTCCTCGGTTCCTGCCTATACTCCTCCTATACTGCCTGTAGTTGAACAACATTACAGCCTCCTCGGTTCCTGCCTATACTCCTCCTATACTGCCTGTAGTTGAACAACATTACAGCCTCCTCGGTTCCTGCCTATACTCCTCCTATACTGCCTGTAGTTGAACAGCATTACAGCCTCCTCAGCTCCGGCCTATACTCCTCCTTTACTGCCTGTAGTTACAACTCCCTCGACTCCTGCCTATACTCATTCTATACTGCCTATACTTGAGCAGCATTACACATTCTTCTGCTACTGCCTATAGTTGAACAGCATTGCAGCCTCCTCAGCTCCTGCCTATACTCCTCCTTTACGCCTATAGTTGAACAGCATTATAGCCTCCTCAGCTCCTGCCTATACTCCTCCTATACTGCCTATAGTTGAACAGCATTACATATTCCTCTGCTCCTGCCTATACTGCCTATAGTTTAACAGCATCACAGCCTCCTCAGCTCCTGCCTATACTCCTCCTATACTGCCTGTAGTTAAACAGCATTACAGCCTCCTTGGTTCCTGCCTATACTCCTCCTTTACTGCCTATACTTGAACAGCATTACATATTCCTTTGCTCCTGCCTATACTGCCTGTAGTTGAACAGCATTGCAGCCTCCTCAGCTCCTGCCTATACTCCTGCCTATACTGCCTGTAGTAAAACAGCATTACAGCCTCCTTGGTTCCTGCCTATACTCCTCCTTTACTGCCTATACTTGAACAGCATTACATCTTCCTTTACCTCGTGCCTATACGCCTCCTATACTGCCTATACTTGAACAGCATTACATATTCCTTTGCTCCTGCCTATACTGCCTGTAGTTGAACAGCATTGCAGCCTCCTCGGCTCCTGCCTATACTCCTCCTATACTGCCTGTTGTTGAAGCGCATTACAGCCTCCGTGGTTCCTTCCCATACTGCTCCTATACTGCCTGTAGTTAAACAGCATTACAGCCTCCTCGGTTTCAGCCTATACTCCTTTTGTACTGCCTATAGATTGCACAGCATTACAAGAGGACAGGTTCCCTTTGACTTTAATTGAACTA
Source organism: Ranitomeya imitator (assembly GCF_032444005.1). NCBI lineage: Eukaryota > Metazoa > Chordata > Amphibia > Anura > Dendrobatidae > Ranitomeya > Ranitomeya imitator. The sequence continues at coordinate 664,412,370 of NC_091284.1, read as the reverse complement.
AGTGGTAATAGCAGGGCAATAACATAGACAGTAGTTTTGTTTCTGGAACAAAGCAGCCATGTTTTTTCCCATATTTTCATTCTAGATATAAAATGATGTTCAAGGTGATTTGATAGGATGTTGTGCACATCATGAACTTCTAGTTTAGCTTAGCCTGCTCAGAATTAGATTCTTTTATTGATTCCTCTCCGAGCTGTGCTTGGTAATACATGTCTGCGAAAATGAGCTTTTTCCAATCATTCCAATGCAGTGATTGAATTTTCAAAGAATCTGCTCTCCTCTTTATCCTTACACAGGATGATAATGTCAGAGAAGCACAGTTCATAGACCTGACACTGCTGGCAATGCTTCCCATAATGGTCATTTGTTTATCCATCTGAGTGGGGGCAATATAGAGCAGAGGCAGGGTACAAGCACTTAACATACATGTCTGCTTTTTCTTCTTTTCCCTGATACTTCATTTTCTATTCTTTCATTATAGTCCAGAAGAAGCCAAAGCTATTTCGTCACAGATGATTGGGAAGCTGCTTTTTACGAAACAGACGGGAGAGAAGGGCAGGATATGTAACCATGTGTTCATCTGTGAGCGCAGATATCCCAGGAGAGAATATTACTTTGCAATTACCATGGAAAGGTCATTTCAAGTGAGTTCCCGCGTTCTTATAGCGTTTATAAGGCTTATAAGCTATAGGGAATGTGCATGCTGCAGAGAGCAATCATGACCAATTTCTCGCTCGGAGAAAGTAAAATGACCGACATAAGTTTCTCAGTGCGTCATCCTTCTATAAATTCAGATGATAATCCAGCATGATGGAGCTTATTGGAATGTTGAGGGTTTTTTTTTTAGTTGCATATTTTGCATTTTTTTCTTTTTATGACTGTTGTGGTTAGATGCATTGGTTTGAATATTTTTTTGAACCCATTCTACAACTTTAGACCTTCTATTACTTCTTTATGGAGAGGTTTCTAGAGGTCTTTAGATAAGGACTTTTGATATGTACTTTATGGTCTTTAGAAAAGACCATGATATGGTCTTCAGGGTTTCCTGTAGCAGTAGTGAGTAAGTTTAGGTTTTGTAGCAGACACCTATTGTCCGATGCTGAACTCCGAACACTGACTTCTTCCAGAAGTCTGTTTTAATGTTGAGAGCGATTTTCCAGCTTCTTTGGGATTCGGGTACAGTTCTAGTAACCCCGAACCGATGAACCCGAAAATCCATGGGTCCACTCATCCCTAGCAGCGAGTGCTATCACTTTTACACTAGGGATGACATTTCAGCCCGCTCAAAAGGCTTGGCTTGGTGGCCAGACAATATATTGTAAAGGGGTTGCCCAGTACAACAATCCTTAGGAAAGGTCATCAACATCACATTGGGGTCTATAGGAATGAAGGAGCTGTTGTGTCCTATTAGCTTCCAAAAACCTTTGTGTGCCACAGGTTCCAGTAATAAAATGAAAAAAAGGTGTGGAAACCACATAAAACGACCAAAACTGGATAACTCCATTCTATAAATAATTTTATTGAACATACAAAATATTGTACACAAAAATCATGACAAAAACTAGGACATAAATGGTACAATGTGGGACCATGGTGCGAGACACCGCACAGAGATGTAATTGTGCCAGCGGATCGGAAACCACAGACTCCTAGTTATAAAAGATGACTGTATAGAGGAGAGGACACCAGAGTATAGATATCAATCATAGGGATATGGTGCATAAAATAATGCTGACTAATCCTAGGATGTAGGCGCTACAATGTACTAATAGTTACAGTTTATACCACATAGGGTTAATAAGATAAGTGCCTGTAGCCCAGCAAAACATACGAGTCCCTAGGAAAACCAAGTGGGGAAAGAAATCAAGGATGCACCATCAACCTTGCCTACATAGATCCCCCCATGGTCAAAATTTGACCAAATGTAGTCCGAATCTGAATATAATTCCATGGGCTAGCAGCCGCTCAGCCCATATGTATTACCTCTCAAAACGGGGGGGAGCTCTCTGGTGTCCCTGGGTCCGGTCCGCTGGTAGCCCGACGCGCGTTTCGGAGCCGGGAAGCTCCTTCGTCAGGGGTTCCAGTAATAACAGATCGACAGGGGTGCAACCCATAGTCAATTCAAAGAAGAAGAAAAATATATGGTGTCCACGCTCTTTAATGTACGAAAGGAAAATGTGGACAGAAGTCCTAAAAATGAGGTTTTATCTGAATTGTACGTTTATTGAATTTATTTGTGGTAGCTGTACCCTGTTTTCTTCATTCACGTCTTGATGTAGAATAGAGACTGATCATGGTGAATCCTTTGGGTCTGTGCACACGTTGCAGAATTGACGCTGTAGATTCGCAGCAGTTTTCCATCCGGCTTACAGTACAATGTAAACCTATGGAAAACAAAATCCGAGGTGCACATGCTGCGGAAACGCTGCGTTGTATTTTTTGCAGCATGTCAATTCTTTGTGCTGATTCTGCAGCGTTTTACACCTGTTCCTTTATAGGAATCCGCAGGTGAAATCCGCACAAAAAACGCAGGAAATCCGCGCTAAATCTGCAGGTAAAACGGTACTGAAAAAATCCGCACACGAATCCGCAATGTGGGCACAATACCTTTATATTCTTGCACTTAGTAATGTATGTGATGCTTTTTGTGTCTCTATGATTCTCTTAGCACTTCTATACTGTCGGTGCCTTGGTGGTTCCCCCGAGCAGAGCCGGTATTTCATCTCTTCATCTCTTAGAAGAAGCCTGCAGTGATTTATTACACTGTCAGATGTTTGGCAGCCAATATTAACGTGCCCTGGAGAACGGATACCTCGCATTAATTTCCAGAAATCTGCGAGAGTTGTGAATCAACCATGACAAACATTTTAACGTATTCCCCATAGGTCTGCGCTCATTGCCTTTTAAATGCTAACTTGTTTTTAATCAAAGATGTGCAGAAAGGTGTTAAGTTTTATTGAAATTGATAAGAAAATGAATTCTTCAAGTTGAATGCCATATTACAGACTATTCATTGGTTACTGACTATTAAGTATGTTTAGTACTTAAAAAGGTTGTCCGAGACTTTTTATTTAGCGGGACTACAACCTGCATGATCCTAATAATGTGCATTGTGCTCACTTTTAAGTATTTGCTCTGTGATTCACAAACTTGTGATCACATGCTGAACATTTTCTCTTCTGCTTTTCTGAGTTGAGCCCGTGAAGAGAAGCAGTAGAGAAAACTGCATGCGAAGAGCACCGAGAATGTAGACATGGCGGAATCCTAACAGTGAGTACATTACATCACTGTTAGGCCACATTCACACATTCAGTATTTTACATCAGTATTTGTAAGCCAAAACCAGGAGTGGGTGAAAAATACAGAAGTTGTGAATATGTTTCTATTATATTTTTCCTCTGATTGTTCCACTCCTGGTTTGGCTTACAGATACTGATGTAAAACACTAATCAAATACTGAAAGTCTGAATGTGGCCTTTAGGATTCTTCATGTTAGATTACTTTCTAAATTCTATAGTTTCCAGACAAGCCCAGACAGGTTGTCCACATATTGTCACTTAGGAGCACTCCGCTCCTTTGCTTCCAGGCCTCTTGGCCTCTTAGTGGCGGGGGCGGTGTGCTCCTGATAGACAGTTTGGATCATTGGCGTTGTTGCTCCGCTGGTCCAAGCTGTGAACTCTCCTATTCTGTAAGCAGAGAAGCAGCTTTGCCTCTGCAGCATTGGAGGAGCGCAAGGACCCTGAAGCTTGGCCGAAGCTACCTTCAGAGCAGCGCTTGCAAGCTTTATTGGAAAGAGTTTGTACGTGCTGCACTTCTTGCTTCCACTGATACACTGCAGACTTGGCCTGTTAACCCAGAGAATAAGCAGTTATCAATATAATTAAAAATTCCACTGTTGTTGAGAAGGGAATGGATTTTCAATAATTACATTGTAACATTTTATGCTCCTGTGATGACAGAGGAAAGACTGCCTCTGCTTGGAGTAATGGAGAATACGTAGTTTGGACCAACGGCGCAACAATTCCGATGGTTCAAGATGTTAATTTTTAGTAACGAATCCCCTTGCCAGCATGTAGAAAGCCGCGAGGCAGGGGACCGGTGCACACCTCAGGATAGAAGGGGAAAAAAACTCCTTTAATACTGAGAAAAATCCAATGAGACCAAATATTCAATACGAACCTAATGGATGCCCTACTACCATGTAATAATTTCCCTTGTTGATGTGGGCATCTATGTCTGTCTCATACTGCTTCATTTCATTGGGAAACCTGTGTGAGAGAGTAATTGTAAGGACCCATTCACATGTCCAAACTTTGTCACTTTTTATATACTTCCCCTGAAAAAATCTACAGAAAAATCTGGTCCCAGTGTCCTGTGCGGTTACTTTAGTGTCTTGTGGCGGTCGGATGTGACAGTGGAGATTGATTATGCTGCATGCAACGTTTCTCTGCCCAGCTGTGATCTCCGGCCAGGAGCACAATATGGATATTCCCTTTTGTTTGCATACAACCTGGGCAAAGGAAGAATTGCCCCTTCCTTAGGTTTTCATTGCGTGCATTGAGAAAAGTGTCTAAGGCTTCTTTCACACTAGCATCGGAATCTCCCCGTCGCAATGCGTCGGGGAGAGATTCCGACGCTAGCGTTTGCTGCATTGCACAATGGAGGCAGCGGATGCATTTTTCCGGCGCATCCGCTGCCCCATTGTAAGGTGCGGGGAGGTGGGGGCGGAGTTCCAGCCGCACATGCGCGGTTGGAAAAAGCGGTCCGTCGGGAGAAAAAAACGTTACATGTAGGGTTTTTTTCACCTGACGGTCCGCCAAAGCACGACGCATTCGTCGCAAGACAGATGCGAAGTGTGCAAATCCGTCGCAAATGCGTCGTCAATAGAAGTGTATGGGGAAAAAACGCATCCTGCAAGCACTTTTGCAGGATGCGTTTTTTCTGCAAAACGACGCATTGTGACGGATTAAAAAAAACGCTAGTGTGAAAGTAGCCTAACATGCACATTACTCTCTTTTTTAAATGGTCATAAATGGAATTTCCTGTATCTGGACTCCAACTAATGTCACCTTCTGAAAGTCGTATCGAATGATACTAAAAGTGTAAAATGCCTTTAGAATGCGTATATCTTTACATAATAAAGGCATAGAAAAATGTTCTGGTCTTGAGTAATGATGGGTAAATCTACAGAGAATGACAACATTTTTGGTACCTTCTCTTAAAGTAAGAAGAGCCCACAATGGTCACTGAAGTAACTTGAAACTGACAAAAGGAATTTTGTATTTAAATTTACTGAATATCAACAAATGAAAATCAGACGTTGATTTTAAATTGTGATTCAAAAGAAAAATGTAAAAAATACTAATAAAAATGGCTTGGACATAAATGATGTTACCTTTACGGGGTTGTACACTACTTTAACAACCCCTTCTCATTCTCAACGCTTGGCATTGATAAAATAAAAAAAATCTATACTATACTCCCCTCCCGCCTTGGCTCCGTTCCCCTCGTGTTGTTGAATTGAGCATGGAGGAAGTCCAGGCTGCAGCTGCTCCTCACTTCTTCTTGTTCAATTCGACAGAAGGCGGAGACAGTGACGCCAGCGTTGATTGGGCGTCGGGGTCATGTGTCACAACACCGCATAGGAGCTGATCGGGAACGGTGCCAGCACAGGAGAGGAGTATAGGCTATTTTATTTTATCGTGCGGTATGAGAAGGGGTTTTCCAAGTAGTGGCCAGCATCTTTAACTTAATATTTTCTTGCAAGGCACTCACTGTAAATCAAAGATTTCTGTAACTCTCAGACAGGGGTCAGACGTCCGTATGTTCAGTCCTGCGAGAGAATTGGGCCAATTATGCTAATGACACTCGGCTCCAACTCTATTAGAGATTGATCCGAGTATCATCTTACTGTGACCCAATTCGCATGAGAGAATCGCATCACAGGTGCAGAGAAAACTGAGAACTTAATTTCTCCATTCTCTGTGTAGATCTGCGGACATGGGACTGTACTTAGATGACATCCGAGTGCAGTCTGATGTTTCACACGCACCTATAGGCTTGTATGTGTGTATGTGATCCAATCATCGGATGCACCTGCAGCATTCAGTGATTGTTTTTCTTGCCGAATTGGTATTAGAAAAAAATCGCAGCTCTGCACTGCCCCATAGTATAACACTTAGCTGACTGCTATCCGATAAAGCATCAGATGACGCTCATCAGTGTTATACAGTCTGACTGCGCCCTTAATGAGACTTGTGCACCTATTCACTTCTGTTTTGGCCCACTCCTCGGGAGCAAACTTCACCAGCTGTCCCGTGTGAAGGATGCAGGTTTCAGTCCCTTCCATAGAAGTTCAATAAGATTTAGATAAGGGTCATCTAAGGCCACTTAAGAATAATTCAGTGCTTTGCTTCTAGCCATTCTTGGATGTTTTTAGCTGTACTTTAGGTTATTATCGTGTTGGAGGACCTTTGACCTGCAACTCAGACCAAGCTTTCTGATATAAGGCAGCATATTTCATTCCAGAATGACTTGATAGTCTCGAGATGTCATTGTACCCTGCACAGATTCATTCACGACACCCTTTGCCAGATGCAACACAACAACCAAAGAACATAACAGAGCCTCCTCCATGTTTCACAGTAGGTGCAGTGTTCTTTTCTTCCTATGCTTCATTTTTGTGTCTGTGAACATAGAGCTGATGTGACTTCCCAAAAAGCTCCAGTTTTGTCTCATCTGTCCATAGGACTTTCTCTCAGTATGCATTTTTTCACATTCAAGTCTTGTTTTTTCATGACTTATTTTCAACAGTGGTTTCCACCTCAGTAGTCGTTCATGAAGTCCACTTTGGCCGAGACTGCGGCAGATGATGTGATCTGACGCTAATGTACCTTGACCTTGGAGTTCACGTCTAAACGTTTCTGAAGGTGTTCTTGGCTCTTTAGTTGTCATTTATATTATTACCTGTCTCTTCAATATGTCAGCAATTTTCCTCTTGTGGTCGCGTCCCGGGAAGGTTGGCTACAGTCCCATAGACCTTAAACTTCTGAATAATATGTGCACTTGTAGGAACAGGAACTTATGAAGCTGTTTGGAGATGGTCTTCTATCCTTTAATCTTTTCACATCTTTATCATTTTCTTCCCGAGACCATTCTCACCTCCGCATTTTGTGGCCCATGTGCAGTGTGCTACACACCCTGATTCCAAACAGCACTGTGACTACTTTTCTCCAGGCAGACTGACCGATTACAAGTTTGTAACCTGTGATGCTAATTACAGGAGTCACCTTAGCTGAACATGTCCCTAATATGGTCAAATTATTTTCAAGCTTTTCTAGGCGTCTTATCATTTTTGTCCAGGCCTTTTTCATTAGTTTTGTTTTTATTTTTTTTTATTTCTCTGTTGAACTACAATTCAAAAGTAATGTCTGATTTTCATTCGCTCGTCTTTTGCCAATTTAAATTGATAATTACTTTTGCCAGTTTCAAGATATTTCAGTGACCATTGTGGGTTTTTCTTTCTTTAACAGAAGGATAACAAAAAAAAAAAAATCTCACATACTGCTACCTAGCTGGAACGCAAGGTGGCAGCAGTGCTCCACACAACCTCAACCGCTGCTGTGTATACCCTGAAGTATGATGGATCCCGTCAGCATGATGCACACCTAGCTTTCATGTGTAACTGCGTGTAACTGACAGCGTCTTTATAGGCTGCTTGACCTAACTTGCCTCCTGCCAGCTTTCGGGCTATGCTTTTCTGTTTTAACATTCAGGGCATTTTGTGAACCAACAATGTAATCTGGTTTTGTGGAATGTTTTATTGAATTGTATAAACTGTTGCCGAAGAAAATGTGTCATGTATGTGCGTGTTCCTGCATAATGTTAATTGATCAGAATTATCTAGTCACATTTAACTGTTTATTGTAGGTCACAGTTCTCGAGAGTGTATACCATAGCATTAAAGGGGTTGTTCACTACTTGGACCACCCCTTCTGAATCCCTGTGTTTCACCCAGTAGAATAATAACACTTCTACTCGCCTACGGAGCCGGAGCTGTGCCATCGGTCTCGACACTGGCTCCCACGTGACATTATGTCATGTGATCCTTGGGGCCAATCAGCGCAGGCGCCACTCTCCTATCCTATGGACGAATCGCGCACTTCTGGAGGAAGTAAGAGGTCAGCAGCGGCTCTCACTTCCTCCTGTTGTCCTAATTTGTCTGGAAGAGGAGAGAAGTCGACGCTAATTGGCTGCAGGGATTGTGTGACATAATAATGTTCCTTGAGCCCAGGAGAGCAAGTTCTGACACCTCTTCTATGGCGCCGGAGGGGAGTATAAATGTTATTTTACTGGCGGAGGGATGACTCCGGGATTCAGAAGGGGTTGCCTGAGTAGTGAACAACCCCTTTAAGTTTCAACTTGGCTAAATTTATGGGACCGGGTGCAAACTGTGCCAAAATGCCCGACTATTACGGTATTTCTCCTTCACCAGTGGCACAGTGCATCCTGACGAAAAGTGCTCACTAAGAGATCGCAATCCGTCACTCTAGAAAATGTATTTCCCCAATTCCAAGTCTAATTATGACCTGTTTTACAACTCTCCAGCTACGGATTGACATTGTACATAGTGAGGTTTGCCTTGAGTGAGTCTCCCTAGCCTCAGAAATAGAAATCAAATCTGTTGGGATCTCATTAAACATTTGGGTAATTGGCAGAGACAGTTGTAACCAGATGGACCATACGGTCGCCCAAAATGAACTTTCTCCGATCCCAGAGGCCCACCTACTACATTACATTTGAAATGCTATGTAAGGTCATGTGCGCCGACATGTAAAGGAAGTCTGAATTTTTCTGATTCAGATACGTTGCTGTTTTTTTTTACATTTTGAGCTATTCTTTGTAATATTCTCTTTTTGTTTTATTTTTTTCAGGGTCCCGTGTTGATTGGAAGCTCACAAGGTGGCGTTAACATTGAAGACGTTGCTGCGGAAAATCCTGACGCTATTGTAAAAGAGCCAATTGATATTGTACAAGGCATTCAGAAGGAACAAGCTGCTAGGGTAAATGATTTTGCTTTTTAAAGGCCACCGGTCACCATGCATTAGAAATGCTGGAGAACCGACGGAGTGGAAATAAATGGATGACCCTCTCACAGTGAGAGCGCAAGATCTCGTGTGTTATCATCATGAGATCTCGCTCTTTGCACTGACCCAGCACTTCCGCCTTGTTTATTAACGGTAAGATTATTAAAGCGGTAACCGCTTAGTACAGGATGCCGGTTAGTACAAGGAGCGAGATCTCGTGATGTTGGTGTGGGAGGAGCCACAGAGGATTGTGGGATCCTGCTCGGCATGCCAAGGTCTTACTTCACTCAACTTTTCAGCCTGACTTTTGCTAGAAAGCCTGTCCCTTTTAGGGGCTATTAGGGACCCTTTGGCACTATTTTGACCATAATTTGTATTCAGAAAAGTCTGGTAGCACTAGCAAGCTCCAGATACCAACTACTTAGTAGGACAGAGAGTGAAACGCCCATCGATGGATCTTAGAGCTCTCCCCAAGGCAGGTAGAAAAGGAAACACTGGCAGCGGTGCTCAGCTCATGGTGACCACTATGGGATCCAGGTAAGCAATAATACCAAATAAAGTGCTGGCCTTTTATTGAAGCATGAAATTGCTAAGCTGGGCACATGAAAACTCCCTTTTTTAAATTTGTTTAGAAAATGATTAATGGCTTGCATTAAGCTTTTGCATCAAGTTTGTGTCATTCCCCTGACAATGACTGACAGCCGGCACTTATGATGAGCGAGCTGTCAGTCAGTGTCAGGGGCGTGGTCTCCATACACTGAGCGGTGACTGAAGCTGCATCAGCACCACCCCCATGACTAAACCCCAAACGGTATCGGGAAGGATAAAGTTAATTTCCTCCCGACAGTGGGGGTCTAGGTGCCTGCACCGTGCAGGTTCAGAACTCCATTATCCTGCAGATTAACCCCACACTTGCAGGTTAATCGTGTTTTTTCACATGCCAGGTTCCCTTTAAATATTTTTTTTCCCTAGAATTGTGGGTGATGTTTTATTTTCCATTTCCATATGAAATTTTTGAAATTTTGCGGAGTCTCACTTTAAACTACCACTTCCAGTTCTGTAGTGATTAAAGGCATTGTTCCATTTCAATTTAATTTCTCAAGTGGCTGCAGTTTAATATAAAAAACCCAAACTGCCCCGTACTCAACATCCCGAGGTCAGTTGGCAAGTCTCCACCGGTGTGTGGTGTTGGCTGCGGTGCTAAGGTCAGTGAGCTTACCTGCTCTAGCAGGGGGGAAAAGACTCGCCAGAGGACCTGGGAATGATGAGCACAATGCGTTTTTTGCTTTTTTATATAGCAAACTGCAACCAGGGGAAAACATTTAATTGATTTTTCATCTCCCAAATCTTCACATTCTGGAATGGTTTCCCCTGAATGTAGACAAGAGGATTCAGCATTTACAATAGGTGATGGTCACAGCTCACCTCCCCCCCTCACTTTACACAGATCACAGAGCATACATACCCCACCCCCATAGAGGTCAATAGACATCTCTATCGTGGTCCCTGTCATCCATGTTGCTGCTGTAAAGCACATCTCATATTGCTGTAAAAAGAAGCTCGGGCAAGATTGTCCCCCAAACCATGAACATAAAATAGCAGAAAAAAAGTATATACCGTAATCATCTGGTTTTAGTTATTAAAAATATATATGGATGAGACATTTTCTTTTAAGATGGGATTCAATATCTGAGAAAATGCCCGTAGTGAGCTTTCCCTCTTACTTTTGTATCTACCTGCAGTTTGCCGGGTTATTAAAGTAATTTTACTCCTGTTACACAAGAGAAAGGAAAAAGTTACATCGTATTATACAAGTCCATAAACATTTGGATGTGTTGTTAGTGTGAAACCTCAGAAGGAAATGTATTAAAACAATCCGTTCTGCTTTCACCAGGCGTCTGTATGTTTAGTTCTCGATTGTGTTCTTTCCATCTGTGAGCTACATACATTAAACAGTAGTAGATGTAATTGGAGATAATTGAGTATATTTTCCAGGGAAATCTAGAAGAGTCATCAGACTGTATTTATTTATTGTCTCTTTTCTTATGTTAGCTTGCACAGAAAATGGGCTTCCCGGAAAATCTTGTGGATGAGGCAGCCCAGTGCATGATCAACTTGTATAATCTATTCATGAAGTACGACGCCACAATGGTCGAAATCAATCCCATGGTAGAAGATGCATCTGGAATAGGTAAGCCGCACTTTTGTGACGGATGTTTATTCCATTCATTTCCTCCAGCTCTCAGATGTGGCAGACATTATGCAGTTTGCTGTTTTTTGACGCCTTTTTATCTTATGCTCTGGGAGGAGAATTTTCTTTTTAATATCCCAGCTTATTAATGGATATGTAAGAAAATTGCTGTTAGAGAAATGATAGGAACAGAGGAACTGGAGCACATTCATTCCTATATTGATAGGTTGTTATTAAAGGAATGGTCCGGTACCTAAAATGTCCTTTCTAAGTATGTATTTTTACATCCTAGCCACTTTTGTAATTAGATTTATTATGAAAAATACCTTACACTTGTCCTTATCCTGCTAATCCAGAAATGTTGTTTTTTTTTTCTTTCTGTGACTGTTTAAAATGAGTCTTAAACAGGACGTCACAGGAGGCGGGGGTGGCACTAATTTCCCTGCAGCATCCATCGCCACTCCTGTAACAAGATATCATCAAAGGGTAGCGCTGCAGTTACTACTCTTTCATGTATCGCTGCCTCTGAAGATGCCCTGGTTAGATTGCATTGGTAGAAGTAAGTGCAGCGCTGGCTTTCTGCTTCTATCTTTGCTGCTTCATCTTCCTACTGATAAGCAAGATGTCGTCAGGGGGCAGAAATAGAAGCAGTGTGAGTGCCCTCTTTGGGTCAGCACTGCCGCTGCCGACAATTTGTTTGGGAGCGGTGCTAGAAGCTGCTGGGAGGGTGATCCAATACATGCTGCCGTGTTGCCCGTATTGTTACCTGTGCGGATTATTGGATGCCCACTCTGCTGGATTCCCGCTTCAATGCCAACGTACCATCATTACTTCCGTCACTGGAGCAGGATCACAAAATGCGTGAATACAATGACATGCTGGTAAGAGAAACTACTGATGGCCTGACAGCAGAGATGGAGGAGGAAGTCTCCAACGCAGCTAGGTCACCAACAACAACTCAGAAGGAAGGGTTTGCATGGCCGAAATGTGGCAAAACTTTGAGCATGCCACAACATCTGGCACCACCATCTGATACGGTCTATATTAGCAGGAGGTAGCCTTACAACAACATGGTGGAAGAGTACCTGTCCACACGTCTCCACGTACCAACTGATGGGTCTGCCCCATTTATCTTCTGGGTCTCCGAACTGGACACTTGGCCTGAGCTTGCCCTTTATGCCTTGGCAGTGCTGGCCTGCCTTGTGGCAGGTGTACTGTTGAAATGTGTGTTTAGCAAGGTGGAGTGTGATCACAGATTGGGTCTCAACGCATTATCTCCAACAGGGCCCCCAAATATTGCACGTCTTTATTAGGACTGGTCTTTCCATATGGCTGCGGGGCCCGGATGTGTCTACACTCACTATAGTTGTGCCCGTGATCTTGCTTCTTTTCACTTCCTTCTATTTACTTGATATGCCTTGAAAGGTTGTGTGAAGTGTAGAAATCCTGAAGATATTCCTACCACTTAAATCTGTCAATTCGGCTTATCCGTAACCTTTTCTTACAAAATGTCATGAGCATGAATCCCATGGAAATAGTCTGTGCTGATGGTGAATTTTTTTTTTCCTACTATGAGATGCCTGCGTGTGTTTATATACTCACATCTATAGGATATATATGATGTTTTAATGTAGATAAGATTACAAAGTGAAGTTTATGTTCGATGATAGCAGTGGTTTTCCTAGAAATAAGAAATAAATAAAATAGCAGTGGTGTTAGATTAGCGTATGTGAAATACAAGCAATATAAGTCTTCTTTTTGTAAGTCATTCAGATCTTACTATTGACAGTTTTCACATTAAAGGGTATTCTTTACAGCACCTGAGCAGCATGATGTGGTGCACAGACCCTGATTCCAGCAGTGTGTCATTCACTAGGCTGCTTGCTGCAGTCTTGATAAAATCACTGTTTTACCTGCTGCTGATCTACGAGCCGACGCTGCCCCCATGATTGAAACAGGAACGCTGTTGGGGGAAGGGGGGGGGGATAAATTAAATTTTTTCCCCGCAACATTTGTTTAAGTGCGGGTGCCAGGCACGGTAATAACGCTATTAACCTGCAGAGTTTTGTTGGAGTTTTTTTTTTTCTGGTGACCGATTCCCTTTAAATGAACCAGACAAATGTATCTATTTCTGATAAAGCATATACATCTCACAATCATGGAGTTCACGTAATTCATTCTTCTCTTTTCTGGCTTATCCCGTAAATTGACTGATGATTTTAGAAATACATTGGGAATAAGGTGTTAGATTGTGTTTTCTAACTATTTATATTACTGTCAGTTTGTCTGGAAGTTGTAGTTCTTCTGGAGAACCAACAACTGGAATAAACATACCCTTGTGCTGTTTTTATGATCGTGTTCTTTGGTGATGTGTAGATTTGCTCGCTAACCTTCTGCTATACACTGATGAATACGTTTTCATTCCCTTTCTTGCTCATTTCATTTTATTCTGGTGACCGAAATAGTCCCAATACTTAATGGTTGATCTTATTGGATTATATTCCCTTCCTCCACTGGTTTTACCTTGCTGATCCGGTGCCTGAGTGGCTCCCCTGCCATATTGCATGTATGCCTCCGGCTCGCCCTCCATTGCAGAGCATTGTGGATGGCAGAACCGCAGATCATTGAAGCATTTCATGCCACAAAGCAAATCTAAGCACTTACGTCCCTTTATCCTATTGTGTTGCCTCTCTTTATTACATTTATGTAGGCTTACAAAACACTGATCAATGGAAAAATATTCAATGTCAATGGGCAAAGAAATCATTACAAGGAGCACGTTATTAAAGACATGTAACATAATGAATTGATTACATAACAACGTTTAATACCTCATAGTCCTTTTTAGAACAACCATTAATTGAAGGCCGTTTTTGTCTTTTGCATTTAAACCTCATTGTATCGACTTGCGGCAATCGTACCTGGACTTGCAGAGTTCATAGGTCAGCCGGCCGCGGTGACACTGATCGCAGCCAACTAAGATCTCATTGAATCCACCAGCCCCTGCCTTCAGTCCACATGGCAAGATCATGGCCGCCCATGATAAATGTCACCTTTTGGCCTTTCTGTTGGACTCTTTGAGATTAGGTGATTCTTTTTTTGTCTGATGAGACTAAAACTGGACTTCCTATTCATTATTAAAAATGATGTTTTATGACGCATGATGGTAAATTTAATGCAGCAACTAGAGGGGAGTCTTGTAGGAAAGCCGACTGGAGTCTGTAGTGAAGCAGAAATAGGGGCAGTGACTTTAAAGGGATTGTCTTTACCTGCTAAAGCCTCTATTGCTTTAGTGCCAATGACCCATTGCTGTCTGTAGGAAGTCAAGTAGGTGGAGCTCCTCATTTGTACAGACGTGCTGGCGAGTCCTCCTCCGAACTGATCCATGCTGCTCATGAGCCGGATGCTGGTGCTGGACGCCCCCAATGACTGAGGCCTCATTCACAGATTCAGGATTTTCATCTTGCATAAAAACAGTTTTTCATCAGTGTTTGGTCAGTGTCACTTTTTACCATCAGTGTTTTTGATTGATGTTTTTCTAAGAAAAGCTAAATAAATAGCAACGCTTCTCCTATCCACTACAATGTTAAAATGTGAAAGGAATTGCACACAGATGACAATGTTCTATCCATGAATTTTCATGAATGCAATGACTTGTATATGTTAATTCTGATCCAAAATAGATGTGATTAGTATCATAGAATTTAATGGTTGTGTTCTATATGTGAAACTTATGGAGCTGCCGTAGCTGTCAGCAGGTTATTATTAATATGTCAGCCTCAGGTGGGACCCTTATTAAATGCCATTCAGGACAAAAGACTGTTGTATATATTTCAAATGCTATTTGTCCTATTAACCTCTCCTGCCAGGAGGTCTTCATGTGGTGCTCTGATTAGGTATCCATATGTGTGGCATCTGACAGGCCACTGGTTATCATGACAGCTGTGGACCTGCTTACTCACCCCTGTTGCTGCCATATTGGTCTTTTCGTGAACCTGCCATTCTCTGCATCTAGGTCTTCATCGGACATGTTGCCATTGAAATGCCAAAGGAGGGGACTACCAAGGAGTCTATGTACTGGACTAAGATTAGCAAAAAAGAAAATAAATTATATATATATATATATATATATATATATATATATATATATATATATATATATATATATATATATATATATATATATATATATATATAAATATATATATATATATATTCCTAAATTTTGACATACCGTAATTGCCCAGCATGACTTGTCACCATGCAACTTATGCTTTCCTTAGCATCGTTTCATTTAATATCCCTACCGCCTCCTGTACGGAGATCAATCCTATTGGTCTTTTCCTTAATGAGATGGTTCAGTGGATCCTGCATTAAGCAGGACGTCGGACACGATGACCCTGGTGGTCCCGTCTAACTCTAATATTCTAGGATTCTAATTTCTGCAGCCTTTATTCTCTTTTGTTAATTGTAAACCCCTATGCTATTTACCTGTTGTGATTTTTTTTTTTCATCATGGCAAATGCTGATCAGTCTCACAGAAGGCCATCGGTGCTCGAAGTCATGTCATTTTTCCTTTGCACTGGACACAGATGGCTAAAAAGTCATCATGCCTCATAGAAAACTGCTTTCATCACTCATAGTGGAGGCTGAACACCAGTGTCTGCACAGAGGGCAATCACTGAAAGACGTGCCGTCTTATTCCTCATAACATGACGGTTGACTCTATATATAATTGACCTTTTTTGTAATTTGATGTATCTTTAACCCCTTACCGGCATCGGACGTACTATACCGTCCGATGCCGGCTCCCCTGCTTTGATGCAGGGCTCCGCGGTGAGCCCGCATCAAAGCCGGGACATGTCAGCTGTTTTGAACAGCTGACATGTGCCCGTAATAGGCGCGGGCAGAATCGCGATCTGCCCGCACCTATTAACTAGTTAAATGCCGCTGTCAAACGCAGACAGCGGCATTTAACTACCGCTTCCGGCCGGGCGGCCGGAAATGAGGTCATCGCCGACCCCCGTCACATGATCGGGGGTCGGAGATGCTTGTATATTGTAACCATAGAGGTCCTAGAGACCTCTATGGTTACTGATCGCCGGTAGCTGTGAGCGCCACCCTGTGGTCGGCGCTCACAGCACACCTCCATTTCTGCTACATAGCAGCGATCAACAGATCGCTGCTATGTAGCAGAGGCGATCGAGTTGTGCCTGCTTCTAGCCTCCCATGGAGGCTATTGAAGCATGGCAAAAGTAAAAAAAAAAAAGTTAAAAAAAAATGTGAAAAAAATAAAAAAAACATAAAAGTTTAAATCACCCCCCTTTCGCCCCAATCAAAATAAATCAATAAAAAAAATATCAAATCTACGCATATTTGGTATCGCCGCGCTCAGAATCGCCCGATCTATCAATTAAAAAAAAGTATTAACCTGATCGCTAAACAGCGTAGCGGGAAAAAAAATTCGAAACGCCAGAATTACGTTTTTTTGGTCGCCGCGACATTGCATTAAAATGCAATAACGGGCGATCAAAAGAATGTATCTGCACCGAAATGCTATCATTAAAAACGTCATCTCGGCACGCAAAAAATAAGCCCTCAACCGACCCCAGATCATGAAAAATGGAGACGCTACAAGTATCGGAAAATGGCGCAATTTTTTTTTTTTTTTTTTTTTTTTTTTTTAGCAAAGTTTGGAATTTTTTTTCACCACTTAGATAAAAAATAACCTAGTCATGTTAGGTGTCTATGAACTCGTAATGACCTGGAGAATCATAATGTCAGGTCAGTTTTAGCATTTAGTGAACCTAGCAAAAAAGCCAAACAAAAAACCAGTGTGGGATTGCACTTTTTTTGCAATTTCACCGCACTTGGAATTTTTTTCCCGTTTTCTAGTACACGACATGCTAAAACCAATGATGTCGTTCAAAAGTACAACTCGTCCCGCAAAAAATAAGCCCTCACATGGCCAAATTGACGGAAAAATAAAGTTATGGCTCTGGGAAGGAGGGGAGCGAAAAACGAACACGGAAAAACGAAAAATCCCCTGGTCATGAAGGGGTTAAAAACCCTTCGCAGCTTCCACAGTAATTTATGCTCTGCAACATACCTATCCTCATAATGTGGGATTTGTTTAGATATGGACCCAAAAATTAGAGCAGACCTTTCATAATTAGTGGGTAATGCGGAAAGCGGAGCTCTATTTTTTTGGTGATTGGTGCGTGGACTGAACATGGGGTTCTGAATAGCCCCATTCTCAGGATCGCTGCGTGACTTATCCACCATCTTATGTATTTATTGGATACCTTGAGATATTGGGAGAATGCCTTTAAAGCGTATATGTGCTCCCTGCAGCACATTTTAAGCTCCTTTTGCTTCGTTAGCAGTCTAACAGTCCGGAACTAATCCGATTCTCTTGCTCTGTTTTTGAGTGGATAGTTGCTTTCATAAGCATTCTAGCAGCACTTTAGGTGCTGGAACTTCAGTGCAATCACTTTCCAGCATGCATTGATCCAATCATTAGTCCATGGCTTGCCTGGACTGAGAGCCTATATGCACTTTGTTAAACAGAAGAGTAGAAGTAGAAGGTCAAAACCTCCCTCCCATTTCCAGTAATGTGTCTTGGTGTCTCTACTTCTACTTGTGTTCCACGGACAATAAGTTGGATTGAAGGGAAACACCTAGTGGCCGTCAATTAGATTTTTCAGGTTTTGAACAACATAATTAAAAAAAATAGGATTTTCAGATTGCCTATTAAGCACATTCTCAAATTAGATCAAGTTGTCTCAAAGTACACGGACAATAAAAAGTTAGTCAGTGTTGTTACACAGTTGTGGCCAAAAGTTTTGGTACTGAATCACATTTTGGTTTTCAAACGTCAGTATTTTAAGATCTTTAGTCAGATGATTCTATGGTTACAATTATCAGCATTTAATAGGTTTTCATAGTTTTATTGACAAATACATGAAGTTTATGTAAGGGTACATGCCCATGACCATGAATTTCTGTGGGTTTGAGGCTGCTTATTTATGCAGTGTCAAATCTGCAGTGGCCAGATGTAGATGGGATTTCTAGGAACCCCATGCCCACTATGCATGAATGTGCGCTAGTCTCCACAAAATAAATTGACAATAAAATGACAACCAAAATTTGTGCAAGTCTGAACATTTTTGGCCGCAACTGCATATTAGGACTCTCCTGGTACGTGTCCGCTTCCTTGTTATTTACACACATTAATGGCTGAATTTGGCTGTTAGTATAATTTTACATCTCTGTAATGGTATGGATCGGTGTAATATCCATTGTTTCTCTCTTTTTTTTAAGTGATGTGTATGGACGCCAAGATAAATTTTGATTCCAATGCTGCATATAGACAAAAAGACATTTTTGATCTTCGAGATTGGTCCCAGGAAGATGAGCGAGACCAACAAGCAGCAAAAGCGGACCTCAACTACATTGGTCTGGATGGCAATATTGGATGTCTTGGTAAGTCCATTCACTTGTTTGCTGTATGCTATTTAGTATTATAATATTTTGTTGGATATAATGTGCCAGAAATAGATTAGCCATAAAATTAAATTGTGTGTAAAATAATAAATAAATAAATCCGCGCAATAACCAATATAGAAAACCCAAAAACTTTTACTGGACAATATATAAATACCTTACACATGTAAATATTGCACCTCCCCTATTTACCGTATATACTCGAGTATAAGCCGAGATTTTCAGCCCAAATTTTTGGGCTGAAAGTGTCCCTCTCGGCTTATACTCGAGTCAAGGTGGGTGGCAGGGTCGGCGGGTGAGGAGGTGAGGGCGCTGAGGCATACTTACCTAGTCCCAGCGATCCTGGCGCTCCCCCTGCCGTCCCACGGTCTTCTGTGCTGCAGCTTCTTCCCCTCTTCAGCGGTCACGTGGGACCGCTCATTACAGAAATGAATAGGCGGCTCCACCTCCCATAGGGGTGGAGCCGCCTATTCATTTCTCTAATCAGCGCTGCCGGTGACCGCTGATTAGAGAAAGAAGCTGCGGCACCGAAGACCAGCTGTGACAGGCAGAGGGAGCCGGACGTCGGGACCAGGTAAGTATGTAATAGTCACCTGTCCGCGTTCCAGCCGCCGGGCGCCGCTCCATCTTCCCGGCGCCTCCATCTTCCCGGCGTCTGCGCTCTGACTGTTCAGGTCAGAGGGCGCAATGACGCATATAGTGTGCGCGGCGCCCTCTGCCTGATCAGTCAGAGCAGAGACGCCGGGAAGATGGAGGCGCCGGGACCGGACGCCGGAACGAGACGCCGGGAGCTGCAATCAAGAGAGGTGAGTATGGCTTTTTTTTTTTTTTTTTTTACTGCAGCAGCGGCCATGGCACAGCTTTATATAGGGAACAATGAACGGTGCAGAACACTATATGGGGCACAGCTTTATATAGGGGACAATGAACGGTGCAGAACACTATATGGGGCACAGCTTTATATAGGGAACAATGAACGGTGCAGAACACTATATGGGGCACAGCTATAGGGAACAATGAACGGTGCAGAACACTATATGGGGCACAGCTATAGGGAACAATGAACGGTGCAGAGCACAGTATGGGGCACAGTTATAGGGAACAATGAACGGTGCAGAGCACTATATGGGGCAGAGCTAAAGGGAACAATGAACGGTGCAGAACACTATATGGGGCACAGCTATAGGGAACAATGAACGGTGCAGAGCACTATATGGGGCAGAGCTATAGGGAACAATGAACGATGCAGAACACTATATGGGGCACAGCTATAGGGAAATAATGAACGGTGCAGAGCACTATATGGGGCACAGCTATAGGGACAATCATGAACGGTGCAGAGCACTGTATGGGGCACAGCTATAGGGAAATAATGAACGGTGCAGAGCACTGTATGGGGCACAGCTATAGGGACAATCATGAATGGTGCAGAGCACTATGTGGGGCACAGCTATGGGGCAATAATGAACATGCAGAGCACTATATGGCACAGCTATGGGGCAAGAATGATCTATTTTTATTTTTGAAATTCACCGGTAAATGCTGCATTTCCACCCTAGGCTTATACTCGAGTCAATAAGTTTTCCCAGTTTTTTGTGGCAAAATTAGGGGGGTCGGCTTATACTCTGGTCGGCTTATACTCGAGTATATACGGTACATAAAATGGGTGTCAAAACAATATGCTATTGCTCTACACGGTGAAACCTCAACCAGAAACTAACATATGCACTATTATAAAGTCTATGTAGTTGTTACTGTTCAAATGGCCATATGATATATAGTCTATAGTCTTTGTGGGCCAGACTGCAGATGCCCGATCAGAATTGAAAAAACAGGAGACTGTGAGTCTATATTATGAAGAAGGGAGAGATCTCTCATGCACCATGGAAAACAGCGAGCAGACAGGCGAACGCAGCTGAGAGAAAATGAACTTTATTCTCCCTATCATCATTCGGTGTCAGGCATTGGGGCGGGGGCACAGCTGGTTCAGTCACCACTCTGAGAAAACAGAGAGGCCGCTGTAACCGGGCTCCTGCCCTGACTGACACTCCCTCTGTATTGGGGCTCAGCTGTCAGTCAGGGCCGGGGGCATGGTTACTGTGGCCGCTGTTTCCTGTCCTTGATGGGAGACCTCAAGAAGAAAAGTGTAGATGGAAGTGTCCCAGACCTGCCCTGGTAGCTGGAAGGGTATCTTACCTGGCACCGGAGAGTTTGGTCTGGAAGCGACACTCCAGAGCCTTAAATGGTTGATGCGGTAGGTGAGTGTGGGCAGCAAGAAGTCTGGGTGATCCACTGCTTACACACTGCTTGGGTCTGCGCACACGCATGGCTATGCACGTGATGGTAAGCCCTGTCGTGCTGTGCGCCAAGTGACTTCAGGAAGCCAGGGCATGGCATGTTTTGTGGTGCGCCCTGATGTTGCGTCATGTAGCCCAGCATTCCAGGCAGGTTACACAGGAACACATGATGAGGTCATGTGACATGTAGGAAATGATTTAACGTCCGGGGACGGTTGGAGGCGGGACGTTGTTGCATGCACTACATTTAAAAGAAAGCATATTGAAGTGAAGGTTGTGATGCTCCAGCTCTCTTCTATAATGGAGGAACAGTAGCAGCGAAAGCAGCAGCGTCATCAGAGGAGCGAGCACAGCGTTGGCAGTCGCACAAGTAAGAGCAGCAGGAAGACCAGCCAGAGAATCCAGGAAGGGACAACCCTGTGACCTGATCCAGTTACCAGAACCCAGTATCCTTGGATATCAGCTGGTGATGAGTGATCATCGAGAAAGTTCACTGTTGCTAATGGGTCCCCCTTGTTTGATTATTTTTAAGGAGAGGCCAAGGAAAGTGGTTGCAAAGTGTAAAAATTAAAAAAAAATGTTCGCTTTGCAAATCCCCCGTTACGGCCCCGACTGGAAGAAAAGTATGTGTACATATTGCATTCAAAAAAGAATATGCTAGGAGGCCCCTGATTTTGCTTTAAACCTAAAATCATTCATTAAAGCACAGGTCAAAGATTCCCTTTAACCCCTTTCCAACATCGGGCGTCATAGTACACTGATGTTTGAATCTCTCTCATTGATGTGGGCTCCGGCTGTGAGCTCACATCTTTCCCTGCACATGTCAACTGTTTTGAACAGCTGACATGTGCCTCTAGCAGCCATGGGTGGAATTGCGAGCCTGGGTCTAGAAGGAAGCCTTTGTAGAGATCACCGAAAAGGAAGAGGGCAAGGGGATTTTTTATCCTCCGCCCTTTCTGATAAAGAAAAAAAAATGGGTGGAAGCTTCAGAACGATTATTAGTTTAAAAGGCCTAAACCGTTTTTTGTTTTTTTTAATTCATCGTCCCTTCAAGATGGCATCAATAAGGACTGCTATAAGGCTCCTGTTCCCAGATGGCTACATGGTGGTATTCGATCTGAAAGATGCATACTACTATCTGCCGAATCATGTAGTCCATCAGAAATATCTAATTGAGGTTCTACCCATGGGAGGGGGCATGAGACATTTTCAATTCAGAGCCCTACCTTTTGCCATCTCTATGGCGTCAAGGGTGTTCACAAAAATTGTTGCAGAGATGATGGTTCATATTCGGGAGCAAGACACACTGATCATCCCATATCTTGAAGATTTTTTGATTATAGGGACTACAGCACAGCATTGCAGCACCCAGCTTCTAAGAGTTAGGACTATCTTAGCAGAGTTGGGGTGGCTCTTAAATCTGGAAAAATCAAGGTTAAAACCATTGAAAAGTGCAAACATTTCTGAGTCGCATTGTGGACTCGACAACCCAGATGTGTTTTCTCCCAGAAGAGAAGAAACACAAGATAATGTCCTTGGTTTACTCGGCAGTAAACAGGCCAAATATGTCTCTCAGGAAGGCTATGGCCCTTAGTTGGGTCCCTGAGATTATGCATGTCTGCAGTATTATGGGCTCAGTTCCATTTCCATTGGAAAGTGCTGAGACGGCAAAAGCGATTAGTAGGGCATTTGGAAGGAAAGATAAATCTCTTCTTGACAACAACAGACTCCCTGCTTTGGTGGTTAGAGAGAGAAATCTGTCAGCAGGTGTCCCCTGGGTACCTCCAATAAATGAAAGTATGTAGTCAAGGGTGTGTGGATGAACAGGAAGGAAAGTATTCCTATCCTTGAGGGTTGTCATGTTTGGGTATTATCAGACAACTACATGACTGAGAGTTGCAGGATACTCCGGTCAAATGGGAGCGCACAGGACACAGATGAAAGGATTACTTACTCTGGCCCACTCTCTGTATGCTGCCACCTGATGAAAACGGTGCTGTTCTGTCGAAACGCGTTGTGGATTTCAATAAACAAAGAAACTTTTAATCCTTTCATCTGTGTCCTGTGCGCTCCCATGTGACCAGAGTATCCTGCAACTCACTGTTTATTCCTCTCCTGAGGCACCCGGCAGGAGCTGCATCGGACCTTTCTCAATCAACATCTCCCCTGACAGCCAGCCTAGCGCTCTGTTAGCCTGTCTTCTCTATATCTATAACCACACGACTGTGGCATATTTAAATCATCAGGGGGAACAAGTTCTCGCTCCTTCTTGAAGACAGCAGGGGGCATTTTCTGTATGACAGTATAACACCACTCTTCCCTGACAGAACTATACATACAGGGGAAAGAAAAGTACAAGGCAGATTTATTGAGTCAGAACCAGAAAAGGCAAGGGGGAATGTTCCCTGAATCCCGCAATATTCAACCAGGTTGTAGATAGGTGGGACGTTCCAAAAATAGAGCTATTCGCCAACAGGAGGAACAGCAAAGTGGACAGATTCTGCTCTTTCGATCCAACAGAAAAAGGCTTATGCAGTGGACGCTTTCCAGATACCATGTGAGGCCGGCCTAACCTATGCCTTTCCTCCCATAGTGATGGGACCATCACTTCTGATGAAAATCTGGGAAGATCGGGCAAAGGTGATATTAATAGCTCCATTTTGGCCCAAGAAACCATGGTTTTATTGGAAGAGGCAGTTGTCGATTTCAGGTCCTTGGATCCTATTGGAGAGATCCGGATCTGCTCTCCCAGGGCCCAGTTTATCACCCACATATTTCGGGTCTCTATTTGACAGCCTAAATTTTGAGAGGAAGTTATTGACAGGCCAGGAGTTCTCCCAGGGGTTGGTATGTACCCTTTTGAAGAGCAGAAAGCCTGTAGCCACTAAGATATATGGTAGAGCAGGAAAGAAATTCCTATCTAGTTCAGGGGAGAAATTTATTGGATAAGTCCCAATAAGATCTATACTATAATTTCTCCTTACACAACTTACGGTTGAGGTTTCAGTTTTGGGGGCACTGTACAATTGTAGTCTCGTAGCCAATAGTTGGATTGTGTGGTTTATCAAATCCTGTCATAGATCTAGACCGATCCCTAGTCCAAAGATTCCTCCTTGGGATTTGAATCTAGTTCTAGAATCTCTGACGTAAAGGGCCTTTGAGCCCTTACAGGAAGCTTCCATCAAAATCTCACCATTGATGTCATAATACTTGAAAGGTTGACATTAGCTCGTAGGATCAGTGATATTCAGACACTGTTAGTAAATCCCCCATAAACTCATGTGCTGGAAGATAGCGTGGTCTTGAGACCTGACCTGGCCTACCTACCAAAGGTGGCTAAGAAGTTCCATATTACTCGGGAGATTTTCTTCCCTCTTTTTGTAATGCACTAAAAACCCTAAGAGAAGAACAGTTCCATACATTAATGTCAGAAGAGCCCTAATTAAATACTGTATTTTTGGGACTATAAATTTCACTTTTTCCCCCCAAATTTTGGGGGAAATGGTGGTGCATCTTATAGTCGGAAAGTACTTAACAATTACCGTGGTGGCAGCAGGAGTCGGGCAATACTTCCGGTGGTCCGACGCTGCAGGGCGATGATCTCACTCCCATCCCTGCCTGGTGTGGCAGGTTCGGTGATTCTCTGTGGTGCGGGGGCTCCGGCAACATTTTGTGAAAGCCTGGAGCCTCCGCACTTCCATTGCCTTGATGCTATGGCCTCTGGGAAAATGGCCGCCGGAGGCGGCGCATGTGCACATTAAGATCTTGGCACCGAGATCACATTGCCGAGATCTCAAACTGCACATGCGCCGCCTCCGGCGGCCATTTTCCTGGAGACCACCGCATCGCAGCAATGGATGTGCTTGGGGCTCCGGGCTTTCACAAAATGTCAGCGGAGCCCGTGCACCACCAAGCACCACTGAACCAGCTGCACCAGTCTGAGTAATATCATTGCTGAACCACCAAATACCCCCAGTGACTCCGCTCCACCAGCGCTTCCGATTCCCCCAGGGTAAGCTGAATTCAGGACTGTAAGATGGACCCTCATTCGACCCATTAATTTTTTCCCCCTATTTTCCTTCTGACAATTTGTGATGCGTCTTATGGTCCAGTGCGCCTTATAGTCAGAAAAATATGGTATATAGAAACAACCAAAGGGTGGAGAAAAGCCCAATCATTATTTCAGGGGGCTAGGAAAGAGCTTAATGTCCCAAAGAGCACATTAGCAAGGTGGATTAGGGAGGCCATAGGTATAGATTATTCAGGCAGTAGTGTGTGTCAGGAGTCATTAAAGCTTATTCAACTCAAGTGATTGTGACTTCTTGGGAAGAGAAGGTGGAGGTATCAATCAACCAAATATGTAAGGCAGCCACTTGGTCCTCTTTTTCAACTTTTTATAGGCTCTACAGGCTGGATTTATCCTCCACAACTGATCTAACCTTTGGTAGAGGGTTTCTGCAAGCAGTCGTCCCTCCCGAAGGTGGATAGTTATCCTATATAAATCTCTCAGGTGGTGCTGTCATGGTTGAAGGGAAAAAAATAGTATTTGCTTACTGGTAATGGGATTTTACAGAACCCATGACTGCACCCTTATATCACTCCACCCTTATCGCTGGTTGTGGGTGCATGTTTTCAGGTGGAATGATTTACGTTTAAAGTGGTGTTAGTTTGGTGTAGGTATGTACTAATGATTGTTTGGAGGTTTTCTCATTCTCCGTAAACCAACTGATGCGAAGGAGAGGTGCTTCCCATTTATTTCAGTGGGTTGGGCTCTCTCAGGTAGTGCTGTCATGGGTTCTCAAAAATCCCATTACCAGAAAGTACCGTAACTAAGATCCCCCCCCGCCCGCTGCATTCGGCTATGTGCAGGCGCCAGACAGCATGATAACCCTATTAGCCTGCCGTTTATCCCCATATCTGCAGGTTAATTGCGTTATTTCTGGTGACAGGTTCTCTTTAAAGGGGTTATGTAAAACCTAACTTAATGTACAGGGTGGGCCATTTATATGGATATACCTAAATAAAATGGGAATGGGGCGGTCCGGTCCGATGGATGTCGCAGGTCCTGGTCCGGCGCCTCCCATCTTCTTGCAATGCCGCCCTCCTACGTGCTTCATGGCTCCCCGACATAGAGCTACTGCGCAGGCGTACTTATCTGCCCTGTTGAGGGCAGAGTAAAGCACTGCAGGCCTCTCTGACCTTTCCCGGCGCCTGCACGCTGCAGTACTTTACTCTGCTGATCTCCAACCCATATTCCTTAGAGATCACAAATTGAAAGATATATTCCCAGAACTACCTCTTCTCTCCTATAAACAGCCCCCTAACTTAAGGAATCTGCTTGTCAGAAGTGTCCTCTCATCACCATCAGTGACTGGCACATTCCCCTGTAACAATAAAAAATGCAAAACGTGTACCCACATATTACCAAAAAGTATAGTCCGTGTACCAAATACAAATCAGGACTATAAGGTCATGGGCTCCTTTTCTTGTACATCCTCCAACGTGGTGTACATGATACAATGTACCCACAGTCCCCACAGTCCCTATCCCTATTGCCTTTATACACTTGCTTTGGCAAAACTGATGCGTATTTGGTCCTGCCAATAAAGCTTCTTTGAATCTTGAATCTTGAATCAATGTACGAGGTGCCCTAGAAGTATTAATATTGGGGAAACTATGCAAAGACTACTAACTAGGATCAATCTACACAGACACACAATCAGGAATGAAATGGACACACCGGTGGGAAAACATTTCTCTGGACCTGGACACAGTATAACAGATTTAAAATTCTTAATACTAAAAGGTAATTTTAAGGACCACATGGAAAGAAAAATTTGGGAATACAAACTAATGAATATGTTTAATTCATTGACACTAGGACTCAATTTAACACCTGGATTTATGAGTCACTACATGGATACAATTCACACCTCCACCAGAAGGACTCCAGATAACTAAGAGTACCGTCACACAGTGGCACTTTTGTCGCTACGACGGTACGATTCGTGACGTTCCAGCGATATCCATACGATATTGCTGTGTCTGACACGCAGCAGCGATCAGGGACCCTGCTGAGAATCGTACGTCGTAGCAGATCGTTTGGAACATTCTTTCGTCGCTGGATCTCCCGCTGTCATTGCTGGATCGGTGTGTGTGACACCGATCCAGCGATGTGTTCGCTTGTAACCAGGGTAAACATCGGGTTACTAAGCGCAGGGCCGCGCTTAGTAACCCGATGTTTATCCTGGTTACCATCGTAAATGTAAAAAAAAAACAAACAGTACATACTTACATTCCGGTGTCCGTCAGGTCCCTTGCCGTCTGCTTTCCGCAGAGCGGTGACTGCTGTGCTGTGCTTTCACTTTACGGCCGGCAGTCAGTCAGTGCGGGAAGCAGACGGCAAGGGACCTGACGGACACCGGAATGTAAGTATGTGCTGTTTGTTTTTTTTTTACATTTACGATGGTAACCAGGATAAACATCGGGTTACTAAGCGCGGCCCTGCGCTTAGTAACCCGATGTTTACCCTGGTTACCCGGGGACCTCGGCATCGTTGGTCGCTGGAGAGCTGTCTGTGTGACAGCTCTCCAGCGACCACACAACGACTTACCAACGATCACGGCCAGGTCGTATCGCTGGTCGTGATCGTTGGTAAATCGTATAGTGTAACGGTACCCTAAGAACATTGTTCCCACTGCCTCTCCATTTGTAAGAAAATGCCTAATTTGATTACCTTGGCTTATCTATGGATTCATCACACTTCCCACCCCCTATGTCCTGCTATAATATTCTTTAAGGCTGTGTGCACGCGTAGCAGATTTTTTGCGTTTTTTTTTTTGCGGTTTTTCGCTATAAAACCACGGGAAAAAAAAAGCTCACATTAAGCATCGTATTTAATAGAATGCAATCCGCATTTTTTGTGCACATGCTGCATTTTTTTCCTGAGCGGATTCGCATTCCAGAAAAAACCGCAGCATGTTCATTAAATTTGCGGAATCGCGGGGATTCCGCACACCTAGGAATGCATTGATCTGCTTACTTCCCACATGGGGCTATGCCCACCATGCGGGAAGTAAGCAGATCATGTGCGGTTGGTACCCAGGGTGGAGGAGAGGAGACTCTCCTCCACGGACTGGGCACCATATAATTGTTAAAAAAAAGAATTAAAATAAAAAAAATTGTGATATACTCACCTTCGATGGCCCCGGAGTCTTCCTGCCCCTCAGCGCTGCACGCGGCCGCTTCCTTTTCCTGTAGATGGTGTGTGAAGGACCTGCGATGACATCGCGGTCACGTGACCGCGACGTCATCGAAGGTCCTGCACACACACCATCTATAGGAACGGAAGGCGCTGAGGAGATCGGCTGTTTGCGGTAGGTGAGTATAACCATTCTTTATTTATTTATTTTTTTAACATTCTATCTATCTAAAAGTTGGTCACACTTGTCAAACACTATGTTTGACAAGTGTGACCAACCTGTCAACCAGTTTTCCAAGCGATGCTACAGATCGCTTGGAAAACACTAGCATTTTGCAAGCTAATTATGCTTGCGAAACGTTAGTTTTCTGCGGGAATATGCATGCCAATTCCGCATGCGATATACCCGCGGCAGGAGGCGCAGAATTGCTGCGGAAATTTCCGCGGCAATATTGCAATGTGTGCACTTAAGGTACCGTCACACTAGACGATATCGCTAGCGATCCGTGACGTTGCAGCGTCCTCGCTAGCGATATCGTCCAGTGTGACAGGCAGCAGCGATCAGGCCCCTGCTGTGCTGTCGCTGGTCGGGGAAGAAAGTCCAGAACTTTATTTGGTCGCTGGACTCCCCGTAGACATCGCTGAATCGGCGTGTGTGACACCGATTCAGCAATGTCTTCACTGGTAACCAGGGTAAACATCGGGTAACTAAGCGCAGGGCCGCGCTTAGTAACCCGATGTTTACCCTGGTTACCATCCTAAAAGTAAAAAAAACCAAACACTACATACTTACCTATCGCTGTCTGTCCTCCAGCGCTGTGCTCTGCACTCCTCCTGTACTGGATGTGAGCGTCGGTCAGCCGGAAAGCAGAGCGGTGACGTCACCGCTCTGCTTTCCGGCCGCTGTGCTCACACAGACAGTACAGGAGGAGTGCAGAGCACAGCGCTGGAGGACAGACAGCGATAGGTAAGTATGTAGTGTTTGGTTTTTTTTACTTTTAGGATGGTAACCAGGGTAAACATCGGGTTACTAAGCGCGGCCCTGTGCTTAGTTACCCGATGTTTACCCTGGTTACCGGCATTGTTGGTCGCTGGAGAGCGGTCTGTGTGACAGCTCTCCAGCGACCAAACAGCGACGCTGCAGCGATCCGGATCGTTGTCGGTATCGCTGCAGCGTCGCTAAGTGTGACGATACCTTAAGCCTAAATGTTGTGCTTGTTTCTTATTAATCTATTTGTAATCTTGCCTGAAGAAGGAGCCACTGTGCTTGCAAACATATTATTTTCTGGTTAGCCAATAAAGGTATCACTCCTAGAATACTTCTGTCATCATTGGGCAGAAAAATATTCACATCGATATGTTTTCTCCGAAATGCCAGGGAGTTTCACAGGAAAGCAATCATGTAACCAGGCTCTGATTCATGCTGACAGCTTTTTATGTGTGATGTGAAATTGATGTGTCTTCCCAGCAGAGGAGAGCAGCGCCGACCTCTATATTGCTGTATATAGGAAAAATCGCAGTCTCCTATGATTACTAGCCACAGGCTGGCTTTCATTAGAGTGCCATCATGACAAGTTCGGATGTCTTCAGCAGGCTGTCGTAGCAATCCATCAGAATTGGTATGGCCAATGGGCAGTTAGAACAGCATTGACAGCGGCATTCAACAGGTTATCAGAGCTCTGATCCGTGCATGACTGTTAGGCTGGGTTCACATTGCGTCAATGGCAATGCACTGATGGCATCCGTTACACAGCGGCACTAACGCAATGTAACGGATGTGTTAGCGCACCCATTGACTGCCACTATGTAGCGCATCGCTAACGCATTTCATAATCGGCATGCGTTAGCGATGTGCCGTCATTCTGTGATGGACCCTCGGACGCAGGCTGCAGCGTTTCCGTGTCCGTCACCGATAGCATAGGTGGAGCTTCTGCGCTATCGCGACCACATAACGCGATCTTTAAAAGACACTAGTGTTGGTGCAGTCCGTTTAACGCATGCGTTGAACCGACTACACCAATGCGATGTAAACCCTGCCTTAGAAGTAGATGATGGCTAAAGGCTGAATAACACAGCCATACTCTGCCAGCAAAGTTGCTTGCTCAGCCGCTGCTCACGCATCAGTCATGGCATGGAGCTGACATATGATGTAACTGTTAGTGATGAGTGAGCATGCTCACATAAGGTGTTATCTGGGCATGCTCGAGTGCTAATAGAGCATCTTCAGCGTGCTCGAATAATATGTTTGATTCACCGTGGCTACTTGTCTTGCAGCTGTTAGGCAGCCGCAACACATTAAGGGATTGCCTGTTATATTTATCACTAGCTATTGAACCCGTTCTACGCCCGGGTGGCGAGCATTTATATTGGTATATGGTCTCCATCCTGGTATGTGCTGCTCCATCCTGCGTCCCCGTTCTGTCATGTGCTGCTGCCATCCTGCATCCCCGTTCTGTCATGTGCTGCCCTATTCTGTCATGTGCTGCTCCCATCCTGCGCCCCCGTTCTGTCATGTGCTGCTCTCATCCATATGCCCCATACGCTGCTCCATAAAGGTTTATGGCCCCCATCAGGTGGCGTAAGTAACAAATAGCTGTGGCATGAAGTGCCACAGCCTCATGGCACAGCAATTTGTTACTTAAGCTACCTGATTCTTTTCTGGCGCCATTGTCTTGCTCCTCCTGGTGCCGGAATCGGCGCCTGAACAGTCCGCGCTTTGCGGCGCCATTTTCTTGAAGACACACTGCTGTGTGTCTTCAAGAAAATGGCGCTGGAAAGCGCGGACTGCGCAGGCGCCGATTCCGGCACCACGAGGAGCAAGACAATGGCGCCGGAAAGGAATGGCGTAAGTAACAAATTGCTGTGGCGTGAAGTGCCACAGCCTCATGAAACAGCAAGTTTTTACTTGCGCTATTCCTTTCGGGCACCATTGTCTTGCTCCTCTTGGTTCCGGAATCGGCGCCTGCGCAGTCCACGCTTTCTGGCGCCATTTTCTTGAAGACACACTCCTGTGTGTCTTCAAGAAAATGGCGCCGGAAAGCGCAGACTGCGCAGGCGCTGATTCCGGCACCAGGAGGAGCAAGACAATGGCGCCTGAAAGGAATAGCGTAAGTAAAAACTTACTATGGCGGCGGATTATTTGCATAATCAGGGCGCAAATATGTAGACGGCGTCCCCGTGCTCCCGACCCCCTGCTCTCGGCGGCATTTTTTCTATAATGTAACGATAGGAGCATCGCGCCTGCGCAGTCTATTAAGGCTTCGGACAGAGTGACGCTCCCAGCGTTATATTATAGATGCTTGGATAAAGCCTTATTAAAGGACGTTCGTTCATCACTAGTTATGACCTTAGATTTCCCCTTCTTTTTGAAGCACTGATCTGATTTTTGATGGATTAATTAAACTGGACTTTAATGATATATTTGGTGTCGGATTACCCTCCACCACCCCTGCCCCTCCCCTCTTTATTCTTAACCCCTTCCCGACCTGTGACACAGCGTATGCGTCATGAAAGTCGGTGCCAATCCGACCTGTGAAGCATATGCTGTGTCACAGAAAGATCGCGTCCCTGCAGATCGGGTGAAAGGGTTAACTCCAATTTCACCCGATCTGCAGGGACAGGGGGAGTGGTAGTTTAGCCCAGGGGGGGTGGCTCCACCCCCCCCCCCCCCCGTGGCTACGATCGCTCTGATTGGCTGTTGAAAGTGAAACTGCCAATCAGAGCGATTTGTAATATTTCACCTAAAAAACTGGTGAAATATTACAATCCAGCCATGGCCGATGCTGCAATATCATCGGCCATGGCTGGAAACACTTATGTGCACCCACCCCACCCCACCGATCGCCCCCCCAGCCCTCCGATCTGTGGTCCGCTCCCCTCCGTCCTGTGCTCCGCTCCCCCGTCCTCCTGTCCGCTCCCCCCGTGCTCCAATCACACCCCCCGTGCTCCAGTCAACCTCCCCCGCACTCCGATCCCCCCCCCCGCACAGCGATCCCCCCCCGCACAGCGATCCCCCCTCCCGTGCTCCGATCCACCCCCCCGCACAGCGATCCCTGTTGTGAATTCTGTGGCAGAGCTCCCTCCTGTGGTCACAAGTGGTACTTCGGCTGATTCTCTCTGGGAGCTTCCGTTTGTGGAGGAAAGTGGTACTGCTGCTTCTGAGTTTCCTCCCTCAGGTGATCTGGTGAGGTCGTTAGGTGCTTCTCTACTTAACCCCACCTAATGCTTTGATTCATGCTTCCTGTCAATGTTTCAGTGTTGGACTTGTGTTTCTCTGGATCATTCCTGTGGCCTGCTGCTCTGCATAGCTAAGTGCTTCTTTGCTATTTGTTGCTATTTTTTCTGTCCAGCTTGTCTATTTGTTTTGCTGGAAGCTCTGGGACGCAAAGGGTGTACCTCCGTGCCGTTAGTTCGGTACGGAGGGTCTTTTTGCCCCTTTGCGTGGTTTTCTTTAGGGTTTTGTGTAGACCGCAAAGTTATCTTTCCTATCCTCGTTCTGTCTAGAATATCGGGCCTCACTTTGCTGAATCTATTTCATCCCTACGTTTGTCTTTTCATCTTACTCACAGTCATTATATGTGGGGGGCTGCCTTTTCCTTTGGGGTATTTCTCTGAGGCAAGGTAGGCTTATTTTTTCTATCTTCAGGCTAGTTAGTTTCTCAGGCTGTGCCGAGTTGCATAGGTAGCGTTAGGCGCAATCCACGGCTGCCTCTAGTTGTGTTTGGAGAGGATCAGGGATTGCGGTCTGCAGAGTTCCCACGTCTCAGAGCTCGTTCTATTATTTTGGGTTATTGTCAGATCACTGTATGTGCTCTGACCTCCATGTCCATTGTGATACTGAATTGCCTTTCATAACAGTACAGGAAGCCAAAAGTACTAATGATTCTCAATAGAGGGAAAAAAGAAGTTCTGAGACCATTTTTTTTTCTTGGCTTTGTGTTTTGTCTTTTTTTTCCCCTAGACATTTGGGTGGTAGAGTACACAGGTGTAGCGATGGACATTAGAAGTCTGTCTTCATTTGTGGATCAGCTCTCGGCAAGAGTACAAAAGATTCAAGACACTATTGATCAGAAATCTATGTTAGAACCAAGAATTCCTATTCCTGATTTGTTTTTTGGAGATAGAACTAAGTTTCTGAGTTTCAAAAATAATTGTAAGTTATTTCTGGCCTTGAAACCTCGTTCCTCTGGTGATCCAGTTCAACAGGTTTTGATTATTATTTATTTTTTGCGCGGCGACCCTCAGGACTGGGCATTTTCTCTTGCGCCAGGAGATCCTGCATTGAGTAATATCAATGCGTTTTTCCTGGCGCTCGGATTGCTTTACGATGAGCCTAATTCAGTGGATCAGGCAGAAAAGAATTTGCTGGCTCTTTGTCAGGGTCAGGATGAGATAGAGGTATATTGCCAGAAATTTAGAAAATGGTCAGTGCTCACTCAATGGAATGAATCTGCGCTGGCAGCTATGTTCAGAAAGGGTCTCTCTGAAGCCCTTAAGGATGTCATGGTGGGATTTCCTATGCCTGCTGGTTTGAATGAGTCTATGTCTTTGGCTATTCAGATCGGTCGACGCTTGCGTGAGCGTAAATCTGTGCACCATTTGGCGGTATTACCTGAGCTTAAACCTGAGCCTATGCAGTGCGATAGGACTTTGACCAGAGTTGAACGGCAAGAACACAGACGTCTGAATGGTCTGTGTTTCTACTGTGGTGATT
This sequence comes from Ranitomeya imitator, assembly GCF_032444005.1. Lineage (NCBI taxonomy): Eukaryota > Metazoa > Chordata > Amphibia > Anura > Dendrobatidae > Ranitomeya > Ranitomeya imitator. Next base: position 664,378,376 of record NC_091284.1, on the reverse strand, counting down.
CCACTCATGCTATCTCTGATTGTCCTAAGCGCACTAAGCGGTTCGCTAGGTCTGCCACCATTGGTACGGTACAGTCAAAATTTCTTCTGTCCGTTACCTTGATCTGTTCTTTGTCATCATATTCTGTCATGGCGTTTGTGGATTCAGGCGCTGCTCTGAATTTGATGGACTTGGAATATGCTAAGCGTTGTGGGTTTTTCTTGGAGCTCTTGCAGTGTCCTATTCCATTGAGAGGTATTGATGCTACGCCTTTGGCCAAGAATAAGCCTCAATACTGGACCCAGCTGACCATGTGCATGACTCCTGCACATCAGGAGGATATTCGCTTTCTGGTGTTGCATAATCTGCATGATGTGGTCGTGTTTAGGTTGCCATGGCTACAAGCCCATAATCCAGTATTGGATTGGAAATCCATGTCGGTGTCCAGCTGGGGTTGTCAGGGGGTACATGGTGATGTTCCATTTTTGTCAATTTCGTCATCCACCCCTTCTGAGGTTCCAGAGTTCTTGTCTGATTACCGGGATGTATTTGATGAGCCCAAGTCCGATGCCCTACCTCCGCATAGGGATTGTGATTATGCTATCAATTTGATTCCTGGTGGTAAATTCCCAAAAGGTCGACTGTTTAATTTATCTGTGCCTGAGCACACCGCTATGCGCAGTTATGTGAAGGAATCCCTGGAGAAGGGGCATATTCGCCCGTCATCGTCGCCATTAGGAGCAGGGTTCTTTTTTGTAGCCAAAAAGGATGGTTCGCTGAGATCTTGTATAGATTATCGCCTTCTTAATAAGATCACTGTTAAATTTCAGTACCCCTTGCCTTTGTTATCTGATTTGTTTGCTCGGATTAAGGGGGCTAGTTGGTTCACCAAGATAGATCTTCGTGGTGCGTATAATCTGGTGCGAATCAGGCGAGGCGATGAATGGAAAACTGCATTTAATATGCCCGAGGGTCATTTTGAGTATCTAGTGATGCCATTCGGACTTGCCAATGCTCCATCAGTGTTTCAGTCCTTTATGCATGACATCTTCCGAGAGTACCTGGATAAATTCCTGATTGTGTACTTGGATGACATTTTGATCTTCTCGGATGATTGGGAGTCTCATGTGAAACAGGTCAGAACGGTTTTTCAGGTCCTGCGTGCTAACTCTTTGTTTGTGAAGGGATCAAAGTGTCTCTTTGGTGTGCAGAAGGTTTCATTTTTGGGGTTCATCTTTTCCCCTTCTACTATCGAGATGGATCCTGTTAAGGTCCAAGCCATCCATGATTGGACTCAGCCGACATCTCTGAAAAGTCTGCAAAAGTTCCTGGGCTTTGCTAATTTTTATCGTCGCTTCATCTGCAATTTTTCTAGTATTGCCAAACCATTGACCGATTTGACCAAGAAGGGTGCTGATTTGGTCAATTGGTCTTCTGCTGCTGTGGAAGCTTTTCAAGAGTTGAAGCGTCGTTTTTCTTCTGCCCCTGTGTTGTGTCAACCTGATGTTTCTCTTCCGTTCCAGGTCGAGGTTGATGCTTCTGAGATTGGAGCAGGGGCTGTTTTGTCGCAGAGAGGTTCTGATTGTTCAGTGATGAAACCATGCGCTTTTTTTTCCAGGAAGTTTTCGCCTGCTGAGCGGAATTATGATGTGGGCAACCGAGAGTTGCTGGCCATGAAGTGGGCATTCGAGGAGTGGCGTCATTGGCTTGAAGGAGCTAAGCATCGCGTGGTGGTATTGACTGATCCTAAGAACCTGACTTATCTCGAGTCTGCTAAGCGTTTGAATCCTAGACAGGCTCGTTGGTCGCTGTTTTTCGCCCTTTTTGACTTTGTGATTTCGTACCTTCCGGGCTCTAAAAATGTGAAGGCGGATGCTCTGTCTAGGAGTTTTGTGCCCGACTCTCCGGGTTTATCTGAGCCGGCGGGTATCCTCAAGGAAGGAATAATTGTGTCTGCCATCTCCCCTGATTTGCGGCGGGTGCTGCAAAAATTTCAGGCTAATAAACCTGATCGTTGTCCAGCGGAGAAACTGTTTGTCCCGGATAGGTGGACAAATAAAGTGATCTCTGAGGTTCATTGTTTGGTGTTGGCTGGTCATCCTGGAATCTTTGGTACCAGAGAGTTAGTGGCTAGATCCTTTTGGTGGCCGTCTCTGTCGCGGGATGTGCGTTCTTTTGTGCAGTCCTGTGGGATTTGTGCTCGGGCAAAGCCCTGCTGTTCTCGTGCCAGTGGGTTGCTTTTGCCCTTGCCGGTCCCGAAGAGACCTTGGACACATATCTCTATGGATTTTATTTCAGATCTTCCCGTCTCTCAAAAGATGTCAGTCATTTGGGTGGTCTGTGATCACTTTTCTAAGATGGTCCATCTGGTACCCTTGTCCAAGTTGCCTTCCTCCTCTGATTTGGTGCCGTTGTTCTTCCAGCATGTGGTTCGTTTGCATGGCATTCCAGAGAATATCGTTTCTGACAGAGGTTCCCAGTTTGTTTCGAGGTTTTGGCGAGCCTTTTGTGGTAGGATGGGCATTGACTTGTCTTTTTCCTCGGCTTTTCATCATCAGACTAATGGCCAGACCGAACGAACCAATCAGACCTTGGAAACCTATCTGAGATGCTTTGTTTCTGCCGATCAGGATGACTGGGTGTCCTTTTTGCCTTTGGCTGAGTTCGCCCTTAATAATCGGGCCAGCTCGGCTACCTTGGTTTCGCCATTTTTCTGCAATTCTGGGTTCCATCCTCGTTTCTCTTCAGGACAGGTTGAGTCTTCGGACTGTCCTGGTGTGGATACTGTGGTGGACAGGTTGCAGCAGATTTGGACTCATGTAGTGGACAATTTGACCTTGTCCCAGGAAGAAGGCTCAACGTTTCGCTAATCGCAGACGCCGTGTGGGTCCCCGACTTCGTGTTGGGGATCTGGTTTGGTTATCTTCTCGTCATATTCCTATGAAGGTTTCCTCTCCGAAGTTTAAACCTCGTTTCATTGGTCCTTATAGGATTTCTGAGGTTATTAATCCTGTGTCTTTTCGTCTGACCCTCCCAGATTCTTTTTTCATACATAACGTCTTCCATAGTTCATTGTTGCGGAGATACGTGGCACCTATGGTTCCATCTGTGGACCCTCCTGCCCCGGTTTTGGTGGAGGGGGAATTGGAGTATATTGTGGAGAAGATTTTGGATTCTCGTGTTTCAAGACGGAAACTCCAGTATCTGGTTAAATGGAAGGGTTATGCTCAGGAGGATAATTCCTGGGTTTTTGCCTCTGATGTCCATGCTCCCGATCTTGTTCGTGCCTTTCATGTGGCTCATCCTGGTCGGCCTGGGGGCTCTGGTGAGGGTTCGGTGACCCCTCCTCAAGGGGGGGGTACTGTTGTGAATTCTGTGGCAGAGCTCCCTCCTGTGGTCACAAGTGGTACTTCGGCTGATTCTCTCTGGGAGCTTCCGTTTGTGGAGGAAACTGGTACTGCTGCTTCTGAGTTTCCTCCCTCAGGTGATCTGGTGAGGTCGTTAGGTGCTTCTCTACTTAACCCCACCTAATGCTTTGATTCATGCTTCCTGTCAATGTTTCAGTGTTGGACTTGTGTTTCTCTGGATCATTCCTGTGGCCTGCTGCTCTGCATAGCTAAGTGCTTCTTTGCTATTTGTTGCTATTTTTTCTGTCCAGCTTGTCTATTTGTTTTGCTGGAAGCTCTGGGACGCAAAGGGTGTACCTCCGTGCCGTTAGTTCGGTACGGAGGGTCTTTTTGCCCCTTTGCGTGGTTTTCTTTAGGGTTTTGTGTAGACCGCAAAGTTATCTTTCCTATCCTCGTTCTGTCTAGAATATCGGGCCTCACTTTGCTGAATCTATTTCATCCCTACGTTTGTCTTTTCATCTTACTCACAGTCATTATATGTGGGGGGCTGCCTTTTCCTTTGGGGTATTTCTCTGAGGCAAGGTAGGCTTATTTTTTCTATCTTCAGGCTAGTTAGTTTCTCAGGCTGTGCCGAGTTGCATAGGTAGCGTTAGGCGCAATCCACGGCTGCCTCTAGTTGTGTTTGGAGAGGATCAGGGATTGCGGTCTGCAGAGTTCCCACGTCTCAGAGCTCGTTCTATTATTTTGGGTTATTGTCAGATCACTGTATGTGCTCTGACCTCCATGTCCATTGTGATACTGAATTGCCTTTCATAACAGATCCCCCACCCCGTGCTCCAATCCACCCCCCGTGTTCCGATCCACCCCCCCCATGCTCCGACACCCCCCCGTGCCCTGATCTCCCCCCCTTATACTTACCGAGCCTCCCGGTGTCCGTCCGTCCGTATTCTTTCCTGGGCGCCGCCATCTTCCAAAATGGCGGGCGCATGTGCAGTGCGCCCGCCGAATCTGCCGGCAGGCAGATTCGTTCCAGAGTGAATTTTGATCACTGAGATAGGTTATATCTCAGTGATCAAAATAAAAAAAATAGTAAATGACCCCCCCCCCCCTTTGTCACCCCCATAGGTAGGGACAATAAAAAAAAATAAAGAATTTTTTTTTTTCCACTAAGGTTGGGGTAAGAACTAGGGGTAGGGGTAGGGTTAAGGGTAGGGGTAGGGTTAGGGTTCGGGATGTGCACACGTATCTGATAAATCCGCAGTGCTAAACCGCTGTGGATTTACCGCGGTTTTTCTGTGCATTTCACTGCGGTTTTACAACTGCGATTTTCTATTGGAGCAGTTGTAAAACCGCTGCGGAATCCGCAGAAAGAAGTGACATGCTGCGGAATGTAAACCGCTGCGTTTCCATGCAGTTTTTCTGCAGCATGTGTACAGCGATTTTTGATTCCCATAGGTTTACATTGAACTGTAAACTCATGGGAAACTGCTGCGGATCCGCAGCGTTTTCCGCAGCGTGTGCATATACCTTTAGAATTAGGCTATGTGCACACGGTGCGGATTTGGCTGAGGATTCACAGCAGTGTTCCATCAGGTTTACAGTACCATGTAAACATATGGAAAACCAAATCCGCTGTGCCCATGGTGCGGAAAATACCGTGCGGGAACGCTGCGTTGTATTTTCCGCAGCATGTAAATTCTTTGTGCGGATTCCGCATCGTTTTACACCTGTTCCTCAATAGGAATCCACAGGTGAAATCCGCACAAAAAACACTGGCAATCCGCGGTAAATCCGCAGGTAAAACGCAGTGCCTTTTACCTGCGGATTTTTCAAAAATGGTGCTGAAAAATCTCATACGAATCCGCAACGTTGGCACATAGCCTTAGGGTTGGGTTGGAATTAGGGTTGTGGTTAGGGGTGTGTTGGGGTTAGGGTTGTGATTAGGGTTACGGCTACAGTTGGGATAAGGTTTTTTACATAGTTATTACATAGTTATTAAGGTTGAAGGAAGACTATATGTCCATCTAGTTCAACCCATAGCCTAACCTAACATGCCTTAACATGTTGATCCAGAGGAAGGCAAAAAAAACCCATGTGGCAAAGAGTAAGCTCCACATTGGGGAAAAAAATTCCTTCCCGACTCCACATACGGCAATCAGACTAGTTCCCTGGATCAACGCCCTATCAAGGAATCTAGTGTATATACCCTGTAACATTATACTTTTCCAGAAAGGTATCCAGTCCCCTCTTAAATTTAAGTAATGAATCACTCATTACAACATCATACGGCAGAGAGTTCCATAGTCTCACTGCTCTTACAGTAAAGAATCCGCGTCTGTTATTATGCTTAAACCTTTTTTCCTCCAAACGCAGAGGATGCCCCCTTGTCCCTGTTTCAGGTCTATGATTAAAAAGATCATCAGAAAGGTCTTTGTACTGTCCCCTCATATATTTATACATTAAAATAAGATCACCCCTTAGTCTTCGTTTTTCCAAACTAAATAGCCCCAAGTGTAATAACCTATCTTGGTATTGCAGACCCCCCAGTCCTCTAATAACCTTGGTCGCTCTTCTCTGCACCCGCTCCAGTTCAGCTATGTCTTTCTTAAACATCGGAGACCAGAACTGTGCACAGTATTCTAAGTGTGGTCGAACTAGTGACTTGTATAAAGGTAAAATTATATTCTCCTCATGAGCATCTATGCCTCTTTTAATGCATCCCATTATTTTATTTGCCTTTGTAGCAGCTGCCTGACACTGGCCCCTGAATATGAGTTTGTCATCCACCCATACACCCAGGTCTTTTTCATTGATGGTTTTGCCCAGAGTTTTAGAATTAAGCACATAATTATACATCTTATTACTTCTACCCAAGTGCATGACCTTACATTTATCCCCATTAAAGCTCATTTGCCATTTATCAGCCCAAGCTTCTAGTTTACATAAATCATCCTGTAATATAGAATTGTCCGCCGCTGTATTGATTACCCTGCAGAGTTTAGTGTCATCTGCAAATATTGAAATTCTACTCTGAATGCCCCCTACAAGGTCATTAATAAATATGTTAAAAAGAAGAGGGCCCAATACTGACCCCTGTGGTACCCCACTGCTAACCGCTACCCAGTCCGAGTGTGCTCCATTAATAACCACCCTTTGTTTCCTATCCCTGAGCCAGCTCTCAACCCACTTGCACATATTTTCCCCTATCCCCATTATTCTCATTTTATGTATCAACCTTTTGTGTGGCACCGTATCAAAAGCTTTTGAAAAGTCCATATACACTACATCCACTGGGTTCCCTTGGTCCAATCCGGAACTTACCTCTTCATAGAAACTGATCAAATTAGTCTGACATGAACGGTCCCTAGTAAACCCGTGCTGATACTGGGTCATGAGGTTATTCCTCTTCAGATACTCCAGTATAGCGTCCCTTAGAATGCCCTCCAGGATTTTACCCACAGTAGAGGTTAAGCTTACTGGCCTATAATTTCCGAGTTCAGTTTTTGTTCCCTTTTTGAATATTGGCACCACATTTGCTATACGCCAGTCCTGTGGCACAGACCCTGTTATTATGGAGTCTTTAAAGATTAAAAATAATGGTCTATCAATGACTGTACTTAATTCCTGCAGTACTCGAGGGTGTATCCCATCCGGGCCCGGAGATTTGTCAATTTTAGTGATTTGTAGACGCCGCCGCACTTCCTGCTGGGTTAAGCAGGTGACACTTAATGGGGAATTTTTATCACTAGACATTTTGTCTGCCATGGGATTTTCTTGTGTAAATACTGATGAAAAAAAGTCATTTAGCATATTGGCCTTTTCCTCATCCTCATCCACCATCTCACCCAGACTATTTTTAAGGGGGCCAACACTATCATTTTTTAGTTTCTTACTATTTATGTAGTTAAAGAATATTTTAGGATTATTTTTACTCTCTCTGGCAATGAGTCTCTCTGTCTCAATCTTTGCTGCCTTGATTTGCTTTTTACAGAATTTATTTAATTTTCTGTATTTATTTAATGCCTCTTCACTACCTACTTCCTTTAATTCTCTAAATGCTTTCTTTTTGTCACTTATTGCGCCCCTTACAGCTCTATTTAGCCATATTGGTTTCCTCCTATTTCTAGTATGTTTATTCCCATACGGTATATACTGTGCACAGGTCCTAGCCAGGATGCTAATAAATGTCTCCCATTTTCTTTGTGTATTTTTGTGTCTCAGGACATCGTCCCAGTTAATTGCACCAAGATCCTCTCTCATCCGTTGGAAATTTGCCCTCCTGAAGTTTAGTGTCCTTGTAACCCCTCTACTACACATCTTTTTAAAGGATACATGAAAACTTATTATTTTGTGATCGCTATTTCCCAAGTGACCCCCAACCCTTATATTTGATATGTGGTCTGGCCTGTTGGTTAATATTAGGTCTAGCAGTGCCCCCTTTCTTGTTGGGTCCTGAACCAGTTGTGAAAGGTAATTGTCTCTCATAGTTGTCAAAAACTGATTACCTTTGCTGGAAATGCAGGTTTCTGTTCCCCAATCTATTTCAGGGTAGTTGAAGTCCCCCATAATAATGACTTCTCCTTGAGTCGCAGCTTCATCTATTTGCTTTACGAGGATATTCTCCATTGCTTCCATTATTTTTGGAGATTTATAACAAACCCCTAGGGGTGTGTTGGAGTTAGAATTGAGGGGTTTCCACTGTTTAGGCACATCAGGGGGTCTCCAAACGCAACATGGCGCCACCATTGATTCCAGCTAATCTTGTATTCAAAAAGTCAAATGGTGCTCCCTCACTTCCGAGCCCCGAAGTGTGCCCAAACAGTGGTTTACCCCCACATATGGGGTACCAGCATACTCAGGACAAACTGTGCAACAATTACTAGGGTCCAATTTCTCCTGGAACCCTTGGGAAAATAAAAAATTCTGGGCTAAAAAATTATTTTTGAGGAAAGAAAACGTATTTATTATTTTCACGGCTCTGCGTTATAAACTTCTGTGAAGCACTTGGGGGTTGAAAGTGCTCACCACATATCTAGATAATTTCATTTCGGGGTCTAGTTTCCGAAATGGGGTGACTTATGGGGGGTTTCTACTGTTTAGTCACATGAGGGGCTCTGCAAACGCAACGTGACGCCCGTAGAGCATTCCATCAAAGTCTGTATTTCAAAACGTCACTACTTCACTTCCGAGCCCCGGCAAGTGCCCAAATAGTAGTTTACCCCCACATATGGGGTATCACCGTACTCAGGAGAAACTGGACAACAAATATTGGGGTCAAATTTCTCCTGTTACCCTTGGGAAAATTAAAAAATTCTGGGCAAAAAAATTATTTTTGAAGAAAGAAAACGTATTTATTATTTTCACTGCTCTGTGTTATGAACTTCTGTGAAGCACTTGGGGGTTCAAAGTGCTCACCTCACATCTATGTAAGTTCCTTTCGGGGTCTATTTTCCAAAATGGGGTCACTTGTGGGGGGTTTCTACTGTTTAGCCACATCAGGGGCTCTGCAAACGCAACGTGACGCCCGCAGAGCATTCCATCAAAGTCTGCATTTCAAAACGTCACTACTTCACTTCCGAGCCCCAGCATGTGCCTAAACAGTGGTTTACCCCCACACATGGAGTATCAGCGTACTCAGGAGAAACTGGACAACAACTTTTGGGGTCAAATTTCTCCTGTTACCCTTGGGAAAATAAAAAATTGCAGGCTAAAAAATCATTTTTAAGAAAATAAATTTTTTATTTTATTTTCATGGCTCTGCGTTATAAACTTCTATGAAGCACTTGAGGGTTCAAAGTGCTCACCACACATCTAGATTAGTTCCTTTGGGGGTCTAGTTTCCAAAATGGGGTAATTTGTGGGGGATCTCCAATGTTTAGGCACACAGGGGCTCTCCAAACGCGACATGGTGTCCGCTAATGATTGGAGCTAATTTTCCATTTAAAAAGCCAAATGGCGTGCCTTCCCTTCTGAGCCCTGCCGTGCGCCCAAACAGTGGTTTACCCCCACATATGGGGTATCTGCGTACTCAGGACAAACTGGACAACAACATTTGTGGTCCAATTTCTCCTATTACCATTGGCAAAATAGGAAATTCCAGGCTAAAAAATCATTTTTGAGAAAAGAAAAATTATTTTTTATTTTCATGGCTCTGCATTATAAACTTCTGTGAAGCACCTGGGGGTTTAAAGTGCTCAGTATGCATCTAGATAAGTTCCTTGGGGGGTCTAGTTTCCAAAATGGGGTCACTTATGGGGGAGCTCCAATGCATAGGCACACAGGGGCTCTCCAAATGCGTCATGGTGTCCGCTAACAATTGGAGCTAATTTTCCATTCAAAAAGTCAAAAGGCGCACCTTCCCTTCCGAGCCCTGCCGTGTGCCCAAACAGTGGTTTATCCCCACATGTGAGGTATCGGTGTACTCGGGAGAAATTGCTCAACAAATTTTAGGATCCATTTTATCCTATTGCCCATGTGAAAATGAAAAAATTGAGGCGAAAAGAAATTTTTTGTGAAAAAAAAGTACTTTTTCATTTTTACGGATCAATTTGTGAAGCACCTGAGGGTTTAAAGTGCTCACTAGGCATCTAGAGAAGTTCCTTGGGGGGTCCAGTTTCCAAAATGGGGTCACTTGTGGGGGAGCTCCAATGCATAGGCACACGGGGGCTCTCCAAATGCGTCATGGTGTCCGCTAACAATTGGAGCTAATTTTCCATTCAAAAAGTCAAAAGGCGCACCTTCCCTTCCGAGCCCTGCCGTGTGCCCAAACAGTGGTTTACCCCCACATGTGAGGTATCGGTGTACTCGGGAGAAATTGCTCAACAAATTTTAGGATCCATTTTATCCTATTGCCCATGTGAAAATGAAAAAATTGAGGCGAAAAGAAATTTTTTGTGAAAAAAAGTACTTTTTCATTTTTACGGATCAATTTGTGAAGCACCTGAGGGTTTAAAGTGCTCACTAGGCATCTAGAGAAGTTCCTTGGGGGGTCCAGTTTCCAAAATGGGGTCACTTGTGGGGGAGCTCCAATGTTTAGGCACACAGGGTCTCTCCAAACGCGACATGGTGTCCGCTAATGATGGAGATAATTTTTCATTCAAAAAGTCAAATGGCGCTCCTTCCCTTCCGAGCCTTACCATGTGCCCAAACAGTGGTTTACCCCCACATATGAGGTATCAGTGTACTCAGGACAAATTGGACAACAACTTTCGTTGTTCAGTTTCTCCTTTTACCATTGGGAAAATAAAAAAATTGTTGCTGAAAAATCATTTTTGTGACTAAAAAGTTAAATGTTCATTTTTTCCTTCCATGTTGCTTCTGCTGCTGTGAAGCACCTGAAGGGTTAATAAACTTCTTGAATGTGGTTTTGTGCACCTTGAGGGGTGCAGTTTTTAGAATGGTGTCACTTTTGGGTATTTTCAGCCATATAGACCCCTCAAACTGACTTCAAATGTGAGGTGGTCCCTAAAAAAAAATGGTTTTGTAAATTTCGTTGTAAAAATGAGAAATCGCTGGTCAAATTTTAACCCTTATAACTTCCTAGCAAAAAAAAATTTTGTTTCCAAAATTGTGCTGATGTAAAGTAGACGTGTGGGAAATGTTATTTATTAACTATTTTGTGTCACATAACTCTCTGGTTTAAGAGAATAAAAATTCAAAATGTGAAAATTGCAAAATTTTCAAAATTTTCGCCAAATTTCCGTTTTTATCACAAATAAACACAGAATTTATTGACCTAAATTTACCACTAACATGAAGCCCAATATGTCACAAAAAAACAATCTCAGAACCGCTAGGATCCATTGAAGCGTTCCTGAGTTATTACCTCATAAAGGGACACTGGTCAAAATTGCAAAAAAGGGCAAGGTCTTTAAGGTCAAAATAGGCTGGGTCATGAAGGGGTTAAATAAAAATGAACATTGGCAAACATTTTTATCAAGTGCATGCAACATAAAAAGCCGATTTAACAGTAGGTAATTTTCTAATGAAATGGAGAAATTAATGGGGATGTCCAGTAAATCTGCAGACCTATGACCCCCCCCCCCCCCCCCAGCACACACACTGTGCTCTGCAGGGATTTGCCGGTTTCTGACCCGGGACAGGAGGGTATGCATGAGTTATACATACTCGCAGCCAGTGGGAACGCAGAATCACTTCCATACACTTGTATGAAGCAAAGCCTTGTTCTCTAGTCAGCCATGGCCACTGGACGGGCCCTGGCCGAGAGTATGCATACATACCTTCTGGTCCCGGGTCAGAAGCTGGCGAATCTCCGCAGCGCACATAGTGAGTGCACTGGGTGGGTTCATGTAACTGTAGATTTATAGATTTGGATCGGACAACCCCTTTAATATGACAAATTGTAGTCTGATTGGAAATATGGAAGATATTTACTAACTAGTACCACAGAGTAAACTGACCTGCAATATAGACATGTGATGTTAAGCATTTTGCAAGTCGACAACTTTACTTTTAGATAATGGCAATATAACCACAGTTAGATGAGCAGGCCTCCCATTTATATAGCATTTGTACCCAAAATTTCAGGTACGTCAAAGTAAAAATGTTGATAGCCCATCCGCTGGTTATTGGATCAATTGCAGAAAAGAACTTTGATAAAACTTTGATAAATCTACTGCCGTCAAGAAAAAAGTCCAAAAATGACCTTTTAGCTGATTCATCGTTTCTATAGCCAGTTTAAAGTGCGTAGCAGCACAATAGCAGCAGGGCTTTACATTCCTTTTAGAGCAATGGCTTTCTTTAATGATTTATTTCATAGAATTGTGTCAGACTTTCTAAATAGTTGTTTGAATTGCTTTCTGTACTAGCAGGCTTTTCCTTTAGCAAAGGTGAAAGCAATTCCCTGCACTGTAAAACGACTGAATGAAATAACATTACAAGATCAGTAAGTTCCCTATACTTTCAACTATAAAGTGCATGGCTTCTAAATGAAGCCGCCCGAAGAGTGAATAGGTCTATATATTGTCTTACCTTTCTTGTTACCTTACAGCCTGTGTTTAAATATTGCTGTAAGCCGATTTGTGTGTGATGCATCAGCACTAAATGGGCTAAGTTGATGACGTTAAGGTACCGTAACACATAACGATTTCGTTAATGATATCGTTGCTTTTTGTGACGTAGCAACGATATCGTTAACGAAATCGTTATGCGTGACAGCGACCAATGATCAGGCCCCTGCTGGGTGATCGTTGGTCGCTGCGAATGATCAGGACCTTTATTTGGTCGCTGATCACCCGCTGTCATCGCTGGATCGGCGTGTGTGACGCCGATCCAGCGATGTGTTCACTGGTAACGAGGGTAAACATCGGGTTACTAAGCGCAGGGCCGCGCTTAGTAACCCGATGTTTACCCTGGTTACCATTGTAAATGTAAAAAAAAAAAAAAACACTACATACTTACATTCCGGTGTCTGTCGCGTCCCCCGACGTCAGCTTCCCTGCACTGTGTCAGCTTTACGGCTGGCCGGCGCTGACACAGTGCGGGAACCTGACGCCGGGGGACGCGACAGACACCGGAATGCAAGTATGTAGTGTTATTTTTTTACATTTACAATGGTAACCAGGGTAAACATCGGGTTACTAAGCGCGGCCCTGCGCTTAGTAACCTGATGTTTACCCTGGTTACCCGGGTACTTCGGCATCGTTGGTCGCTGGAGAGCTGTCTGTTTGACAGCTCCCCAGCGACCACACAACGACTTACCAACGATCACGGCCAGGTCGTATCGCTGGTCGTGATCGTTGGTAAATCGTTTAGTGTAACGGTACCTTTAGAAAAATATAGGAATAAATTAAATTTATGGGATTAAAATTACTAAAAATTGGCATGTGCATATGTATTTACCCCTGTTGCAATTAAGTTGCCTAAACATTTGTGGTGCAATTACCTTCATAAGTCACATGCTTAGTGAAAGGAAGTCCACTTGTGTGAGATCTAAGGGTATGTGCACACGATAAGTAAACTCTGCAGGTTGGACTCTGTGTACTTGCACAGCATCTAACCCGCAGCCTCCAGATGTTACAACATAGTGAATGGGATCACCTGTGGAGATGGACATGCGGTGCATCTTTCCAGACTGCAGCATGTCTATTTATCTTGCTGAGATGCGAGCCTCCGCAAGATAAATTTCACCCGTACAATATTTTGGATGCGGTGAATCCGCTCGGTTCAGTGAACACATGCAAATTCAAATATGTTCAGTAGCCGCCAGCGCTTTGGACGCAGTGGACATGTGCTGCGTCCAAAGCGCTGCCCATTACTGAACGTATGCACATACCTTAAATGTCACATGGTCTGTCAGTATATACACACCCAGACGCTGCAGCACCATTAAGCAAAAGGCACCACTAACCAAACAACACTATGAAGACCAAAAAGTTCTCTAAACAAGTCAGGGACAAAGTTGTTAAGTACAAGTCAAGGTTGGGTTATAGGAAAAAAAAAAAAACTAAAAAAATAACCCAATCTCTGATGACCCCCTTTGAGCACTATCAAATCCATTATCGTTAAATGGAAAGAACATAGTACCACAACAAACCTGCCAGGAGAGAGCCGCCCATCAAAACTCTCAGCCAGGGCAAGGAGGGGATTAATCAGAGAGACAGCACAGAGACCAAAGGTAACCCTGAATAAGCTGCAGCATTCCCAAGCAGAGACTGGAATATCTGATTATACGGTCACCACAATAAGCCGTACATACCATACTCTTCACATTTATGGAAGAGTGCGCAGAAAAAGCCTTTATACTAATTACTTTGTGGGGGCACCACAGAACATGACCAATTGGGATCCAACCCTGACCTCAGAAAACGAATCTGCACAAAAACAAGAAAAAGCAGAGGCCATACAAAAAGGGGATCACTAAACAGCATGGATTTGTACAAAAAAACAACACAGCTTTATTAAGGTCCAAATACAGGACAGATCATTTTAAAAACATCTAAAAACACTTAGAACAATGCCTATAATATGGCAAGTGCCTGTACACAAGGTGAAAGGGGGAAAACAGGAACACATACAGATATATATCTCAGTGACCTATATGGACAGCATATTAATAAAGTGCAAAAACATGATAACACAAATAAGGCCTAAATAGCTAATAGAGCTGCACATGAAAAAATATACTGTGGTACAGGAAATGTGCTAAAATATGCAACATATGACAGTACTAAACATGGGATCCTGAGATCACTAATAAGGCCCCATAGATAGATGGCACGTAACGTAGTACACAAATAAACAACACTATCTGTGTATATAAACTGCTAAGATATACAAAATGTGCTGAAGGCCTACAGAGTGCTGACATGGGATCCTGAACTCAGTGGTAAGGCCCTATAGATATATGGCACATAATGCAGTACTCACACACTGGTAACCCCTGGGGACCCCTGATGAAGTCACTGCTGTGGCGACACGCATAGGGTATTCGCTTTCTCTTTGTGCCTGTAGGTGTTATCTTAGGGCTTTTTGCCCGGAGGTGTTATGGGGTTTTTTTTGCTTATAATGCATATATAGGTACATGGTTTACTGATAGTACTATTCTGCTACTGGCTTATTTTTAGGTGTGCATACTGAGTACCATAGGACATAGGGCCTCTATGCTTGTTCTACTTTACACCCTTTATGCATAGTTGGATTCATTCTCCTGTTTGAACTTAGGTACTGTTACCAGTGTGTGAGTACTGCATTATGTGCCATATATCTATAGGGCCTTACCACTGAGTTCAGGATCCCATGTCGGCACTCTGTAGGCCTTCAGCACATTTTGTATATCTTAGCAGTTTATATACTCAGATAGTGTTGTTTATTTGTGTACTACGTTACGTGCCATCTATCTATGTGGCCTTATTAGTGATCTCAGGATCCCATGTTTAGTACTGTCATATGTTGCATATTTTAGCACATTTCCTGTACCACAGTATATTTTTTCATGTGCAGCTCTATTAGCTATTTAGGCCTTATTTGTGTTATCATGTTTTTTGCACTTGATTAATATGCTGTCCATATAGGTCACTGAGATATATATCTGTATGTGTTCCTGTTTTCCCCCTTTCACCTTGTGTACAGGCACTTGCCATATTATAGGCATTGTTCTAAGTGTTTTTAGATGTTTTTAAAATGATCTGTCCTGTATTTGCAACTTAATAAAGCTGTGTTGTTTTTTTGTACAAATCCATGCTGTTTAGTGATCCCCTTTTTGTATGGCCTCTGCTTTTTCTTGTTTTTGTGCAGAAAAAGCCTTTACTTACACAAATTGTGAGGCTGGTTTTGATTTGCCCAAAAGACATGTGGGAGACTCCCCAAATGTATGGAGGTGCTGTGGTCAGATGAGACCAAAATTTAACTTATTGGCCACCAAGTTAAACGCTATGTCTGGCGCCAAGCCAACAGCACTCGTCACCCCAAGAACATCATCCTCACAGTGAAACATGGTGGCAGCAGCATTATGCTGTGGGGATGTTTTTTGGCAGCAGGGAAAAGGAAAATCGTCTGAGCCGAGTAGAAGATGGATGGTGCAAAATATAAGAATATTCTTGAGTAAAACCAGTTTTAGTCTGTTATTGATTTGAGTCTAGGACGGAGGTTCATCTTCCCACAAGACAATGACCCAAAGCATACTGCTAAAGCAACATTCAAGCAGTTTAAGGGGAAACATGCAAATGTTTTTGAGTGGCCCAATCAAAGCCCAGACCTTAATCCAATTGAGAATCTGTGGTCAGACGTGAAGATTGATGTTCACCAGAGGAAACCATCTCACTTAAAGGAACTAGCGCAGTTTTGCCCTGAGGAATGGGCAAAAATCCCAGTGACAAGATGTGTAAATCTCTTAGAGATTTATCCAAAGTGATTTGCATCTGTAATTGCCACAAAAGGACCCTCTACCAAGTACTGACTTTAGGGGGGGTGAATAGTTATGCACACTGAAGTTTTCAGTTATTTTGTCCTAATAATCATTGTGTGCTTCACCGTAAAAAGAAAAGCTAAATGTTCAAAGATGTAGTCATGTTGTTTACATGAACTGATGCAAACCCTCCAAAAAACAATGAATTTCCAGTTTGTGTGGTAGCAAAACATGAAAAATGCCAAGGGGGTGAATACCTTTGCAAGCCACTGTGTGTATATATTTGTATATGTCTATAAATATATAATGCATATGTACCGGTATATATTTTATATAGTGCACTCACTTCCCTGCAGTTCACTTTTGCTCTTTGCCTTTCTTCAGCTTCCATCTTGGTTCCCAGATTTAACCCTGCATTTTACTGCTCTGATATCTATCCCATGATACAGCAGTAGAACACAGATGGACAGCAAGTGCCATTACCATTCCTTTCTTCTGGGAGGACACTTTATCTTTTCCTCTATGTTCTCTTAAAGGGGTTGTCCACTACTTTCAATTAACCCCCCAATGTATCCCCCCGGGGCCCCTAATGATTTGTGCAATTACCTTCCGTTGCCGTTTTCGCCTGTGAGCGGCGCTATTCAGGCTGCTGAGTGCGGGTCACGTGACCCCCAGGCTGCAGCCGCCGCTCATTTCCGCCGACGTCACGTCAATTTCCAGGCTCTGAAAATTGATGTGACGTCAGCAGCAGGTGTGACCAGCCCCCACAGTCAGCAGTCACTCATCAAGAGTGACTGGTCTGTGGGCGGGGCTGGGGGCTGCCTGCAGGGCTGTGCTGGGGGCGGGCGGGGCTGTGTGTGCTCACTGCTGTTGGGATCTGCGGGCGGGGCTGTGCTGCGGTCAGTGCGGTGAGCGGTCGCCGGTGTCTGGCGGCCGGCGCCGGTGTCTGGCAGCCGGTGTCGGTGTCTGGCGGCCAGCGCCGGCATGTGCCTGCCGGCGCTGGGGTCCGCTGCGGGGTGTGTGTATGTGTGTGCAGGCATCGTCCGATGGGACTACAAGTCCCATCGGGCTCTGCCTGCTACACTGAGTGACACATTAGCCAATGACGGGACAGTAGTAGTCCCATCATCCGGCTAATGTGTTGAATGTAAAAAAAAAAAAAAACACATACACAGTACATACATACATACATACAACACACACCATGTGACATCATGCAACACATGCACCATGCGCCGACATGCACCATGCGACGACATGCACCATGCTACATGCGGCGACATGCACCATGCGGCGACATGCACCATGCGACGACATGCACCATGCGACGCCATGCACCATGCGACGACATGCGCCATGCGACGACACGCTACATGCGACGACATGCACCATGCGACGACATGCACCATGCGACGACATGCGACGTGCACCATACGACGACATGCAACATGAACCATGCGACGACATGCACCATGCGACGACATGCGTCATGCGACAACATGCGCCATGCGACGCAATGCGACGCCATGCGACGACATGCTACATGCGGCGACATGCGCCATGCGACGACATGCGCCATGCACCGACATGCGACATGCACGACATGCGACATGAACCATGCGACGACATGCACCATGCGACGGCATGCTACATGCACCATGCGGCGACATGCACCTTGCGACAACATGCACCATGTGACATGCACCATGCGGCGACATGCACCATGCGGCGACATGCACCATGCGGCGACATGCACCATGCGGCGACATGCACCATGCGGCAACATGCTACATGCACCATGCGGCGACATGCACCATGCGACAACATGCACCATGTGACATGCACCATGCGACATGCACCATGCGGCACCATGCGACATGCACCATGCGACAACATGCACCATGTGACATGCACCATGCGACGACATGCATCATGCTACATGCACCATGCGGCGACATGCGACATGCACCATGCGACAACATGCACCATGTGACATGCACCATGCGACGACAGGCGACATGCACCATGCGACGACATGCATCATGCTGCATGCACCATGCGACAACATGCACCATGTGACATGCACCATGCGACGACATGCACCATGCTGCATGCACCATGCTACATGCACCATGCGACGACATGCGACATGCACCATGCAACGACATGCACCATGCAACGACATGTGACATACAGTACATACATACATACTACAGACATACAGTACATATAACATAGAGTACATACTCACCATCACTTGTCACTTTGTTCCCCAAAGCCATTGTCACCTGTAAAAAATATTAAAATAATAAACAAACAATATACTCCCTGTCCGCAGAAATCCAATTAAAATGAGTGTCCCACGACGATCTCCCGTGGAGAGCAGGAGCATCAGTTGATGCGACCACTCTCCAGGGGCTCCAGGAACACAATGATGGAAGGTATCCTTCCATCATGTATTCCTCACAAGGTATTCCTACGCCCCTGTGAGAAAATAGTCCCTAGTCTCACTATTGGCATTGCTGGGTGAGACATTTTCCCACGCAGCAATTGCCATAAAGTGAGACCAGTGAACTAGAGTAACCTCAGGGATGCACTGCAGGTGCCTTTGTCTCCTGTCAGTGTGTCACTGAGGGTCCTATAGAGCAGTGACATCACCCGATGTCACTGTTCTATAGGGGAGATCGTCGTGGGACACTCGTTATTAATTGGACTACGGCGGAAAGGTAGTATACGGTTTATTATTTTACTTTTTTTTGCAGACGCTGAAGTATGGTAAGTATGGTTAAATGAAGAATATTAAAATACTTTTTTCCAAATGTGTGTGTGTTTTATTAACCCTTTCTTACTATTGAATTAGTAATGGATAGGCGTCTTATTGACGCCTCTCCATTATTAACCCGGCTTAATGTCACCTTACAATAGCAAGGTGACATTAACCCCTTATTACCCCATATCCCACCGCTACTCGGGAGTGGGAAGAGAGGGGCTAAGTGCCGGAATTGGCGCATCTTACAGACGCGCCATTTCTGGGGCGGCTGCGGACTGGTATTTGTAGCCGGGGGGGGGGGGGGGCAATATCCATGGCCCCTCTCTAGGCTATGAATATCAGCCTGCAGCTGTCTGCGTAGCCTTTCTGGCTATAAAATATAGGGGGACCCCACGTCATTTTTTTTTGGGGGGTCCCCCTATTTTAATAGCCAGTAAAGGCTACGCAGACAGCTGCGGGCTGATATTCATAGCAGGCTACAGATATTGGCCCCGGCCGTCGGCTTTCCCCCTCTGGCGCAGAAAATTGCGCGGGAGCCCACGCCGTTTTTTTTCCACTTTTTATTTTTATTTTTTATTTCATCGCTCATTAAGGCCTCTTTCACTCTTGCGTCAGTACGGGTCCATCGCTATGCGTCGGGCCGACGTACCGACGCACGTTGTGAAATTTGTGCACGACGTGGGCAGCGGATGCAGTTTTTCAACGCATCCGCTGCCCATTCTGAAGTGCGGGGAGGAGGGGGCGGAGTTTCTGCCGCACATGCGCGGTAGAAAATGGCGGGCGAGACGGCCAAAAAATTTTTCAATTGAACATTTTTTCGTTCCGACGGTCCGCCAAAACTCGACGGATCCGTAGCACGACGGAGGCGATGTCTGGCCATCAGTCACGATCCGTCGCTAATACAAGTCTATGGGTAAAACGTATCCTGCACCGGATCGTTTTTTTCCGCCAGATCCGGTTTTTTTCAACCGGATCTGTTTTTTTCCGCCGGATCCATTTTATTCCACCGGA
This sequence comes from Ranitomeya imitator, assembly GCF_032444005.1. NCBI lineage: Eukaryota > Metazoa > Chordata > Amphibia > Anura > Dendrobatidae > Ranitomeya > Ranitomeya imitator. Next base: position 664,358,404 of record NC_091284.1, on the reverse strand, counting down.
TGTTTTTTTTTTCCGCCAGATCTGTTTTTTCTCATAGAGTTGTATTAGCGCCGGATTGCGCCTGGTGGCCACACGTTTAATCCGTTTTTGCAGGATCTGTCAAAAAAGCTGTTTCCGCCGGACGGAAAACACATACAGAGGAACGGTTTTTCGGTACGTCGAAAAAATACACAGCGACTGATCTAGCAAAAACCGGATGAAACGTGTGGCCATCAGACGCACTCCGGCGCTAATACAACTCTATGAGAAAAAAACGGATCTGGCGTAAAAAAGCGATCAGGTGGTAAAAAACGTATACGGCGAAAAAAAAAAGATCCGGCAGAAAAAAAAAAGATCCGGCGAAAAAAAACGGATCCTGCAAATGTGCTCGCAGGATGCATTTTGTACCCATAGACTTGTATTAGCAACGTATCCGTCGTGTTTTGGCGGACGCAACGCACAAAAAAAAGTTCTATGTAACTTTTTTTGTGCAACGTGTCTGCCATTTCCGACCGCGCATGCGTGGCTGGAACTCCGCCCCCTCCTCCACGCTCATCACAATGGGCAGCGGATGCGTTGTAAAACTGCATCCGCTGCCCACGTTGTGCTAAATTTAGCATAACGTCCGTCGGTACGTTTGGCCGAAGGTTTGCGACGGCCCCGTACCGACGCAAGTGTGAAAGTAGCCTTACATCTGAATTTGCTGAGTATAATGCAGCCACCCCAGAGTATAATGTAACCCCCCAAAGAATATAATGCAGCCCCCCATAGAGTATGATGCAATCACCCCTCATAGAATATAAATATAATACAGCCCCCCATAGAATATAATGTAGCCCCAAATAGAATGCAGCCCACCTCCCCATAGAATATAATGCAGCCCCATCAAAGAGTATGATGCAATCATCCCTCATAAAATCTAATACAGCCCCCCATAGAATATAATGTAGCCCACCTCCCCATAATATATAATGTAGCCCCCATTGAATATGATGTAGCCCCCATAGAATATAATGCAGCCCCCCACAGTATATAAGACAGCCTCCCCCATAGAATATAATATACCCCCCATAGTATATAAGACAGCCTCCCCCATAGAATAGAATATACCCCCGCAATAGTATATAACACAGCCACATAGTATATAACACGGCCTCCCCCATAGAATATAATATACCTCCCATAGTATATATCAAAGCCCGCATATAATATAGCACAACTTGCATAGTATATAGCACAGCCTACATAATATAGCACAGCCCGCGTAGTAGTATACAGCACAGCCCGTGTAGTAGTATACAGCACAGCCCGGGTCGTAGTATATACAGCACAACACGCGTAGTAGTATATACAGCACAGCCCGCGGAGTAGTATACACAGCACAGCCCACACAGTGATATATACACAGCACAGCCCACACAGTGGTATATACACAGCACAGCCCACACAGTGGTACATACACAGCACAGCCCACACAGTGGTATATACACAGCACAGCCCACACAGTGGTATATACACAGCACAGCCCACACAGTGGTATATACACAGCACAGCCCACACAGTGGTACATACACAGCACAGCCCACACAGTGGTATAAACACAGCACAGCCCACACAGTGGTACATACACAGCACAGCCCACACAGTGGTATATACACAGCACAGCCCACACAGTGGTATATACACAGCACAGCCCACACAGTGGTACATACACAGCACAGCCCACACAGTGGTATATACACAGCACAGCCCACACAGTGGTATATACACAGCACAGCCCACACAGTGGTATATACACAGCACAGCCCACACAGTGGTACATACACAGCACAGCCCACACAGTGGTATAAACACAGCACAGCCCACACAGTGGTACATACACAGCACAGCCCACACAGTGGTATATACACAGCACAGCCCACACAGTGGTATATACACAGCACATCCCACACAGTGATATATACACAGCACAGCCTACACAGTGGTACATACAGAGCACAGCCCACACAGTGGTATATACACAGCACAGCCCACACAGTGGTATATACAGCACAGCCCACACAGTGGTATATACACAGCACAGCCCACATAGTGGTACATACACAGCACAGCCCACACAGTGGTATATACACAGCATAGCCCACACAGTGGTATATACACAGCACAGCCCACACAGTGGTATATACACAGCACAGCCCACACAGTGGTATATACACAGCACAGCCCACACAGTGGTATATACACAGCACAGCCCACACAGTGGTACATACACAGCACAGCCCACACAGTGGTATATACAGCACAACCCACATCTCATCCCCCCGATAATGGCTCCACACTCTCCTCACCTTTCCTCTTGCCTGCGCTGCTCCTGTCTCGGCGTCTGCAGTCTGCCCGGGACACAGCAGGTCTGTGATGATATGACGTCATCGTGCACCCGCAGTGTCAGAGGCAGAGTGGGGAATGATGGGAGAGGGAGCGTCAGCGGACGCTCTCTCCTCCATCATTGCATTGAACTATACTGGCGTCATAGACGCCGGTATAGTTGAATGCGGCGGCGGCACTGGCGGGAGTAGGGGGGAAAGAGTGCAGCGGCCCACTACTGGCACCGGCCCTTCTGGCATTTGCCAGAAGTGCCCGATGGCCAGTCCGGCCCTGGTCACCACCCACACACTTCCCTCCTCCTGAACTATAGCGTTTCTCGGACCCACATCCGCAGCAAAACTGCAGATATTTGTTACATCTCAATGAAAGTGTAAGGCCGGAGTCACACTACAGCGAGATACGGCCGAGTCTCGCAGGTTAAATACAAGCTCTGGCACCGGCACTCCGGAGCGGAGCGTGCGGCTCCATGTATTGCTATGCGGCTGCACGCTCTGCTCCGGAGTGCCGGTGCCAGAGCTTGGTTTTAACCTGCGAGACTCGGCCGTATCTCGCTGTAGTGTGATCCCGGCGTAAGCGTGCAGAAACGCTGCAGTTCGGCACAAAAGAAGTGACATGCTGCGGAGAAAAATAAAAGCGGCGTTTCGGTGCGGCCTTTTCCGCAGCATGTGCACAACAAGTCTGCGGCTCCCATAGACTTACATTGGTTGTGAACAACAAGTCTGCGGCTCCCATAGACTTACATTGGTTGTGCACAACACTTTGGATTTAATGCAATTACGTACTGCAAAAAACGCTGCGGATCTGCAATCAAATCCGCAACGTGTGCACACAGTCTTAGCATTTAGTGAACCTAGCAAAAAGGCAAGCAAAAAACAAGTGTGGGATTGCACTTTTTTTGCAATTTCATCGCACTTTGAATTTTTTTCACATTTTCTACTACATGACATGGTAAAACCAATGATGTCGTTCAAAAGTAGAACTTGTCCCGCAAAAGAGAAGCCCTCACATGGCCAAATTGACGGAAACATTATGGCTCTGGAAAGAAGGGGAGCGATAAACGAAAAAAGCTCCAGGGGTGAAGGGGTTTAGAAACATGGATATGGACATATCTATGGAAATAGATATATAGATATATCTGTATGTATCTATCTATCTATCTATCTATCCCATATCTATCTATCTATCTAATATCTATCTATCTATCTAATATCTATCTGTCTATTTATCTAATATCTATCTATCTAATATCTATCTATCTATTTATCTAATATCTATCTATCTAATATCTATCTAATATCTATCTATGTAATATCTATCTAATATCTATCTATCTAATATCTATCTATCCCATATCTATCTATCTATCTATCTATCTATCTATCTATCTATCTATCTATTTATCTATCTAATATCTATCTATCTATCTATCTATCTATCTGTGTGTAATGGAGTGTGGGTTGGACACATGTAAAAGAGGAGTTGGACAGAAATGACACCACAAATCTTTTTGAAGAGAGAGGAGGGAGGGGTGTGGGTGTGTTTTTGGAGTGGGTGTGCTAGGTTCGGGCTTAGTGGCAGTGCAAAGCATCATGGAACTTGTAGTATTAGGGCACAATAAGGAAGTTGTCGATTAACCCCATGAGAGCTGAATCCAGCACTGAAGATGTGCTGCTACAGCATGATAACAGGTAATATTGCTAAAATAAACACAGTAGATGTTTTCAGTGGCACATAATAGCAAGATTTATGAAAAAAAAAAAAAAACTTTATAGTAGTGGACAACTTCTTTAAGTGAGCTAATATATTACCATTATAAAGTGAGGAAGGCTCAACTGTGATCTGCTCCATTACAACTGTATGGCAGAAGTGTAGTCCTCATCAGTAACTGTGATGGGCGCTTCTAGGGGGATTACTGGTGACTGGGTGGGTCACCATGGGATCAAATAATCTAACATGCAGCAAATATGCTGTGAATCTTCATATGGAACAATTAAATAGCTATTGTGTTCTCATATCTCCTTCTATCTAGTGAATGGTGCTGGCCTGGCCATGGCAACAATGGATATCATAAAGCTTCATGGAGGAACGCCAGCAAATTTCTTGGATGTTGGTGGAGGTGCGACTGTCCACCAAGTAACAGAAGCCTTCAGACTTATCACATCGGATAAAAAGGTACCAGTCACTTTTCCTTTTTGCGCGTTATGATGCTAGTAAAATGTCTGAATGGAATCACTTAACCAAGTCTTATACACGGCTGAGAACACATGATTTTCAACTTGGAAGTTTATTTATAAATGATCTGTTAGGCCGGTAATTCTTCATACAGTATTGTTTGTCTGGTGTCTTAAAGCCCTTATGTTGTTGACTTTGCTTAATATGTGCCTAAGATGATAAAATATCTCCCCGTAATTCCATAGCTCAGAGAGAGACCGAGCACATTGATATGTCAAATTAGAGAAAATTTCCCTTTAGGCACATTTAATGCTCCTTCTCTTCTCTCCCCACTGCCGCCTGAAGGAGTTCATTGGCAAGATCCGTCTCCAGAGTTCACACAAGCACACACACACGAGGAGAGACCCTGCTCCAATAAGTTTCCATAGCACGTTCTCATAAGCAGCAGTACTGGGGTGAGATAAAACGCTTAGGCTAGGGTCACATTGCGTTAGTGCAACCCGTTTAGCGCTAGCGGGTTGCGCTAACGCAATGTTTTTACTGTGGCCGCGTCCCGGGGTCGCGGTAACGTCCCCGCTCTCGCAGATCCCCGATCTGCGAGAGCGGGGAACGGACCGCAGGCGCGCCTCGGACGCTGCAAGCAGCGTCCGCGGCACGCCAGGAAACACAGGTGCGTCGCTAGCGCGTGCCGAACATGGCACGCGCTAGTGCTGCGCGTTCCCATTGCCGTGAATGGGCGCGCTAATGGACGCGTTGCACGGCGTTAATTTCGCCGTGCAACGCTGTCCGTTAAGCACGTTCCCATAACGCAATGGGAACCCAGCCTTACTGGAAAGCTGCAGTACTATCTGTTTCTGCCTCACTATCACGCTCCAGCTGCTTCCTCCTCTCTGAAGACTTTTATGGACAGCTGTAACCTCATTGATTTATGGACATTTGTTTTATAGTTTGGTCATGTAACACATTTCAGATTCACACCTACAGATTGTTTCCTGTAGAGTGCTTTCCTTGTACGTTCAGCAAAATGATGTCCCTGGAAGTATCTGACCTCTAGCACTGCTGGTTTTTACTTGCTGTCCTCACTTGTATTTGCTAATTTGCACTTCTCTTCTTTAGTATTGATGTATACCACTGTCATTATTTGTTCCATTTAGGTTTTGGCTATCCTAGTGAATATTTTTGGTGGAATTATGAGATGTGACGTTATTGCACAAGGCATTATAATGGCTGTAAAAGATCTGGAACTTAGGATACCTATTGTGGTTCGCTTACAAGGTAAATAAATAACTTCATTTGTTTGAACTTGTTAACTCTGTTTAGTTCAACTTTCTTTTATTGGAAATCTGTCACCAGGTTCTTGCCGCCTGATCTGAGAGCGCTATGATGTAACATAGTAACATAGTTATTAAGGTTGAAGGAAGACTATAAGTCCATCTAGTTCAACCCATAGCCTAACCTAACATGCCCTAACATGTTGATCCAGAGGAAGGCAAAAAAACCATGTGGCAAAGAGTAAGCTCCACATTGGGGAAAAAAATTCCTTCCAGACTCCACATACGGCAATCAGATTAGTTCCCTGGATCAACGCCCTATCAAGGAATCTAGTGTATATACCCTGTAACATTATACTTTTCAAGAAAAGCATCCAGTCCCCTCTTAAATTTTAGTAATGAATCACTCATTACAACATCATACGGCAGAGAGAGTTCCATAGTCTCACTGCTCTTAGGGTATGTGCACACGTTGTGGATTTGCTGCGGATCCGCAGCGTTTTTTGCGGTGCAGAAACACTGCAGATCCGCAAATGATTTATAGTACAATGTAAATCAATGTGAAAAAAAAAAAAACGCTGTGCTGATGGTGCGAAAAATTCCATATGGAAATCTGCGGATTAAAAGAAGTAGCATGTCACTTCTTTTTTGCGGATCTGAAGCGTTTTTGTACCAACACCATTTTTTTTAGGGACCACATCTCATTTGAAGTCATTTTGAGGGGTCTATATGATAGAAAATACCCAAGTGTGACACCATTCTAAAAACTGCACCCCTCATGGTGCTCAAAACCTTATTCAAGAAGTTTATTAACCCTTCTGGTGCTTCACAGGAATTTTTGGAATGTTTAAATAAAAATGAACATTTAACTATTTTTCACAAGAAATTTACTTCAGCTCCAATTAGTTTTATTTTACCAACGGTAACAGGAGAAAATGGACCCCAAACGTTGTTGTACAATTTGTCCTGAGTACACCGATACCCTATATGTGGGGGTAAACCACTGTTTGGGCGCATGACAGAGCTCGGAAGCGAAGGAGCGCCGTTTGACTTTTCAATGCAAAATTGACTGGAATCGAGATGGGACACCATGTTGCGTTTGGAGAGCCCCTGATGTGCCTAAACATTGAAACCCCCCACAAGTGACACCATTTTGGAAAGTAGACCCCCTAAGGAACTTATCTAGAGGTGTGGTGAGCACTTTGACCCACCAAGTGCTTCACAGAAGTTTATAATGCAGAACCGTAAAAATAAAAAATCATATTTTTTCACAAAAATTATCTTTTCGCCCCCAATGTTTTATTTTCCTAAGGGTAAGAGAAGAAATTGGACCCCAAAAGTTGTTGTACAATTTGTCCTGAGTACGCTGATACCCCATATGTGAGGGGTAAACCACTGTTTGGGCGCATGGGAGAGCTCGGAAGGGAAGGAGCGCCGTTTGACTTTTCAATGCAAAATTGACAGGAATTGAGATGGGATGCCATGTTGCGTTTAGAGAGCCACTGATGTGCCTAAACATTGAAACCCCCCACAAGTGACACCATTTTGGAAAGTAGACCCCCTAAGGAACTTATCTAGATGTGTTTTGAGCGCTTTGACCCACCAAGGGCTTCACAGAAGTTTATAATGCAGAGCCGTAAAAATAAAACAAAAACTTTTTCCCACAAAAATTATTTTTTTAGCCCCCAGTTTTGTATTTTCCCGAGGGTAACAGGAGAAATTGGACCCCAAAATTTGTTGCCCAATTTGTCCTGTGTGTGATTATACACAATATGTGGGGGGAACCACTGTTTGGGCGCATGGGAGGGCTCGGAAGGGAAGGAGCGCCATTTGGAATGCAGACTTAGATGGAATGGTCTACAGGTGTCACATTGCGTTTGCAGAGCCCCTAATGTACCTAAACAGTAGAAACCCCCCACAAGTGACACCATTTTGGAAACTAGACCCCCCAGGGAACTCATCTAGATGTGTTGTGAGAACTTTGAACCCCCAAATGTTTCACTACAGTTTATAACGCAGAGCCGTGAAAATAAAAAATCTTTTTTTTTCCCCACAAAAATTATTTTTTAGCCCCCAGTTTTGTATTTTCCCAAGGGTAACAGGAGAAATTGGACCCCAAAAGTTGTTGTCCTATTTGTCCTGAGTACGCTGATACCCCATATGTTGGGGTAAACCCCTGTTTGGGCACACGGGAGAGCTCGGAAGGGAAGGAGCACTGTTTTACTTTTTCAACGCAGAATTGGCTGGAATTGAGATCGGACGCCATGTCGTGTTTGGAGAGCCCCTGATGTGCCTAAGCAGTGGAAACCCCCAAATTATAACTGAAACCCTAATCCAAACACACCCCTAACCCTAATTCCAGCGGTAACCCTAACCACACCTCTAACCCTGACACACCCCTAACCCTAATCCCAACCCTATTCCCAACTGTAAATGTAATCTAACCCTAACTTTAGCCCCAGCCCTAACCCTAGCCCCAACACTAGCCCCAACACTAGCCCCAACACTAGCCCCAACACTAGCCCCAACACTAGCCCTAACACTAGCCCTAACACTAGCCCTAACACTAGCCCTAACACTAGCCCTAACACTAGCCCTAACACTAGCCCTAACACTAGCCCTAACACTAGCCCTAACACTAGCCCTAACACTAGCCCTAACACTAGCCCTAACACTAGCCCTAACACTAGCCCTAACACTAGCCCTAACACTAGCCCTAACGGGAAAATGGAAATAAATACATTTTTTAAATTTTTCCCTAACTAAGGGGGTGATGAAGGGGGGTTTGATTTACTTTTATAGCGGGTTTTTTAGCGGATTTTTATGATTGGCAGCCGTCACACACTGAAAGACACTTTTTATTGCAAAAAATATTTTTTGCGTTACCACATTTTGAGAGCTATCATTTTTCCATATTTTGGTCCACGGAGTCATGTGAGGTCTTGTTTTTTGCGGGACGAGTTGACGGTCTTATTGGTAACATTTTCGGGCATGTGACATTTTTTGATCGCTTTTTATTCCGATTTTTGTGAGGAAGAATGACCAAAATCCAGCTATTCATGAATTTCTTTTGGGGGAGGCGTTTATACAGTTCCGCGTTTGGTAAAATTGATAAAGCAGTTTTATTCTTCGGGTCAGTACGATTACAGCGACACCTCATTTATATCATTTTTTTATGTTTTGGCGCTTTTATACGATAAAAACTATTTTACAGAAAAAATAATTATTTTTGCATCGTTTTATTCTCAGGACTATAACTTTTTTTATTATTTTGCTGATGATGCTGTATCGCGGCTCGTTTTTTGCGGGACAAGATAACGTTTTCAGCGGTACCATGGTTATTTATATCTGCCTTTTTGATCGCGCGTTATTACACTTTTTGTTCGGCGGCATGATAATAAAGCGTTGTTTTTTGCCTCGTTTTTTTTTTTTTTCTTCTTACGGTGTTTACTGAAGGGGTTAACTAGTGGGCCAGTTTTATAGGTCGGGTCGTTATGCACGCGGCGATACTAAATATGTGTACTTTTATTGTTTGTTTTTTGTTTATTTAGATGAAGAAATGTATTTATGGGAATAATATACATATTTTTTTCATTATTTAGGAATATTTTCTTTTATTTTTTTTTACATATTTGGAAAATTTTTTTTTTTACTTTGTCCCAGGGGGGGACATCACAGATCGGTGATCTGACAGTTTGCACAGCACTCTGTCAGATCACCGATCTGACTTACAGCACTGCAGGCTTCACAGTGCCTGCTCTGCGCAGGCTCTGTGAAGCCACCTCCCTCCCTACAGGACCCGGATGCCGCGGCCATCTTGGATCTGGGTCTGGAGCAGGGAGGGAGGTATAGAGACCCTCGCAGCAACGCGATCACATCGCGTTGCTGCGGGGGGCTCAGGGAAGCCCGCAGGGAGCCCCCTCTCTGCGCGATGCTTCCCTGTACCACTGGCACATCGCGATCATGTTTGATCGCGGTGTGCCGGGGGTTAATGTGCCGGGAGCGGTCCGTGACCGCTCCTGGCACATAGTGCCGGATGTCAGCTGCGATAAGCAGCTGACACCTGGCCGCGATCGGCCGCGCTCCCCCGTGAGCGCGGCCGATCGTGTATGACGTACTATCCCGTCGGTGGTCATAGGGCCCACCCCACCTTGACGGGTTAGTACGTCTAATGTCAGAAAGGGGTTAAGGTCAAAATAGGCTGAGTCATGAAGGGGTTAAATGATTAACTGTTCTAACCCCACCCCACCCCCAATTTCATTTTGTGCTCAGGTAACTATCTGCACTATCCACTATCTCTCCTCCTATAAAATGATTACACTTCCCCCCATTCCCTAGTTTAAACACTGCTCCAGCCTTCTAGCCATTTTCTCCCCCAGCACAGCTGCACCTTCCTCATTGAGGTGCAGCCCGTCCCTAGCGTAGAACCTGTAGCCAACTGAGAAGTCGGCCCAGTTCTGCAGGAACCCAAACCCCTCCTTCCTACACCAATTCTTGAGCCACTTATTAAGCTTCCTAATCTCCCATTGTCTCTCTGTCGTGGTACAGGCAGTATTTCAGAAAATACCACCTTGGAGGTCCTTGCTTTCACATTGCAGCCTCATTCCCTGAAATTATCTTTAACCCCTTCACGACGTGCCCCATACTAGTACGGCGCATGTCGTGTCTCCCCTTTTGATGTGGGCTCCGGCGGTGAGCCCACATCAAAGTCGCGACATGTCAGCTGTTTTGTACAGTTGACATGTGCGTGCAATCGCGATTCACCCGCCGCTATTAACCAGTTGAATACCGCTGTCAAACGCTGACAGCGGCATTTAACCGGTGCTTCCGGACGCGCGGCTGGAAATAATCGCATCGCCGACCCCTGTCACATGATTGGGGGACAGCGATGTGTCAGGATAGTAACCATACAGGTCCTTGCGACCTCTATGATTACTGATGCCGGTTTGCTGTGAGCGCCGCTCTGTGGTCGGCGCTCATAGCAAGCCTGCAATTCAGCTACATAGCAGCGATCTGAGAATTTGGTCTCAAAATGCCAGAATTCTGGGGTACATACCAAGTGCCACATTTATTAACCCCTTCCCGACCCATGACGCCACGTAGGCGTCATGAAAGTCGGTGCCAATCCGACCCATGACGCCTATGTGGCGTCATGGAAAGATCGCGTCCCTGCAGATCGGGTGAAAGGGTTAACTCCCATTTCACCCGATCTGCAGGGACAGGGGGAGTGGTAGTTTAGCCCAGGGGGGGTGGCTTCACCCCCCCCGTGGCTACGATCGCTCTGATTGGCAGTTTCACTTTCAACAGCCAATCAGAGCGATTTGTAATATTTCACCTATTATAACGGGTGAAATATTACAATCCAGCCATGGCCGATGCTGCAATATCATCGGCCATGGCTGGAAATACTAATGTGCCCCCACCCCACCGATCGCCCCCCCCAGCCCTCCAATCTGCCCGGTACACTGCCCCGCTCCCCTCCGTCCTGTGCTCCGCTCCCCCCGTGCTCTTGTCCGCTCACCCCCGTGCTCTTGTCCGCTCACCCCCGTGCTCCAATCACCCCCCGTGCTCTAATCACCCCCCGCACTCCGATCCACCCCCCCGTGCTCCGTTCCACCCCCCGTGCTCCGTTCCACCCCCCCGTGCTCCGTTCCACCCCCCCGTGCTCTTTCCACCCCCCCCCCCCCCCGTGCTCCGTTCCACCCCTCCCGCGTTCCGATCCACCCCCCCATGCTCCGATCCCCCCCCCCCCGTGTACCCCCCCACCCCATCATACTTACCGATCCTGCCGGGGTCCGTCCGTCTTCTCCCTGGGCGCCGCCATCTTCCAAAATGGCGGGCGCATGCGCAGTGCGCCCGCCGAATCTGCCGGCCGGCAGATTCGTTCAAAGTGCATTTTGATCACTGAGATATAATCTATCCCAGTGATCAAAATAAAAAAAATGATAAATGACCCCCTCCCCCCCCCTTTGTCACCCCCATAGGTAGGGACAATAAAAAAAATATAGAATTTTTTTTCTTTTCACTAATGTTAGAATAGGGTTAGGGGTAGGGTTAGGGCTAGGGTTAGGGTTTTGGTATATGCACACGTATTCTGGTCCTCTGCGGATTTTTCCGCTGCGGATTTGATAAATCCGCAGTGCTAAACCGCTGCGGATTTATGGCAGATTTACCATGTTTTTTCTACGCATTTCACTGCGGTTTTACAACTGCAGTTTTCTATTGGAGCAGTTGTAAAACCGCTGCGGAATCCGCAGAAAGAAGAGACATGCTGCGGAATGTAAACCGCTGCGTTTCCGTGCAGTTTTTCTGCAGCATGTGTACAGCGATTTTTGTTTCCCATAGGTTTACATTGAACTGTAAACTCATGGGAAACTGCTGCGGATCCGCAGCGTTTTCCGCAGCGTGTGCACATACCTTTAGAATTAGGCCATGTGCACACGGTGCGGATTTGGCTGCGGATCCGCAGCGGACTGGCCGCTGCGGATTCGCAGCAGTGTTCCATCAGGTTTACAGTACCAAGTAAACCTATGGAAAACCAAATCCGCTGTGCCCATGGTGCGGAAAATACCGTGCGGAATCCGCACATGAAATCCACACAAAAAACACTAGAAATCCGTGGAAAATCCGCAGGTAAAACGCAGTGCCTTTTACCCGCGGATTTTTCAAAAATGATGCTGAAAAATCTCACACGAATCCGCAACGTAGGCATAGCCTTAGGGTTAGGGTTGGGGTTGTGATTAGGGTTATGGCTACAGTTGGGATTAGGGTTACGGGTGTGGGGGGGTTAGTGCTGGAGTTAGAATTGAGGGGTTTCCACTGTTTAGGCACATCAGGGGTCTCCAAACGCAACATGGCGCCACCATTGATTCCAGCCAATCTCTTATTCAAAAATTCAAATGGTGCGCCCTCAATTCCGAGCCCCGACGTGTGCCCAAACAGTGGTTTACCCCCACATATGGGGTACCAGCATACTCAGGATAAACTGCGCAACAATTATTGGGGTCCAATTTCTCCTGTTACCCTTGTGAAAATAAAAAAATGCTTGCTAAAACATCATTTTTGAGGAAAGAAAAATGATTTTTTATTTTCACGGCTCTGTGTTGTAAACGTCTGTGAAGCACTTGGGGGTTCAAAGTGCTCACCACATATCTAGATAAGTTCCTTGGGGGGTCTAGTTTCTAAAATGGGGTCACTTGTGGGGGGTTTCTACTGTTTAGCCACATCAGTGGGCTCTGCAAACGCAACGTGACGCCCACAGAGCATTCCATCAAAGTCTGCATTTCAAAACGTCACTACTTCACTTCCGAGCCCCGGCATGTGCCCAAACAGTGGTTTACCCCCACATATGGGGTATCAGCGTACTCAGGAGAAACTGGACAACAACTTTTGGGGTCAAATTTCTCCTGTTACCCTTGGGAAAATAAAAAATTGCAGGCTAAAAGATCATTTTTGAGAAAATAATTTTTTTTTTTTTTCATGGCTCTGCGTTATAAACTTCTGTGAAGCACTTGGGGGTTCAAAGTCCTCACCACACATCTAGATTAGTTCCTTTGGGGGTCTAGTTTCCAAAATGGGGTCATTTGTGGGGGATCTCCAATGTTTAGGCATACAGGGGCTCTCCAAACGTGACATGGTGTCCGCTAATGATTGGAGCTAATTTTCCATTTAAAAAGCCAAATGGCGTGCCTTCCCTTCCGAGCCCTGCCGTGCGCCCAAACAGTGGTTTACCCCCACATATGGGGTATCAGCATACTCAGGACAAACTGGACAAGAACATTTGGGGTCCAATTTCTCCTATTACCCTTGGCAAAATAGGAAATTCCAGGCTAAAAAATCATTTTTGAGGAAAGAAAAATTATTTTTTATTTTCATGGCTCTGCGTTATAAACTTCTGTGAAGCACCTGGGGGCTTAAAGTGCTCAATATGCATCTAGATAAGTTCCTTGGGGGGTCTAGTTTCCAAAATGGGGTCACTTGTGGGGGAGCTCCAATGTTTAGGCACACAGGGGCTCTCCAAACGCGACATGGTGTCCGCTAACAATTGGAGCTAATTTTCTATTCAAAAAGTCAAATGGTGCGCCTTCCCTTCCGAGCCCTGCCGTGTGCCCAAACAGTGGTTTACCCCCACATATGAGGTATCGGCGTACTCGGGAGAAATCGCCCAACAAATTTTATGATCCATTTTATCCTATTGCCCATGTGAAAATGAAAAAATTGAGGCGAAAAGAATTTTTTTGTGAAAAAAAAAAAGTACTTTTTCATTTTTACAGATCAATTTGTGAAGCACCTGGGGGTTTAAAGTGCTCACTAGGCATCTAGATAAGTTCCTTGGGGGGTCTAGTTTCCAAAATGGGGTCACTTGTGGGGGAGCTCCAATGTTTAGGCACACAGGGGCTCTCCAAACGCGACATGGTGTCCGCTAACGATGGAGATAATTTTTCATTCAAAAAGTCAAATGGCGCTCCTTCCCTTCCGAGCCTTACCATGTGCCCAAACAGTGGTTTACCCCCACATGTGAGGTATTGGTGTACTCAGGAGAAATTGCCCAACAAATTTTAGGATCCATTTTATCCTGTTGCCCATGTGAAAATGAAAAAATTGAGGCTAAAAGAATTTTTTTGTGAAAAAAAATTACTTTTTCATTTTTACGGATCAATTTGTGAAGCACCTGGGGGTTCAAAGTGCTCACTATGCATCTAGATAAGTTCCTTGGGGCGTCTAGTTTCCAAAATGGGGTCACTTGTGGGGGAGCTCCAATTTTTAGGCACATGGGGGCTCTCCAAACGTGACATGGTGTCCGCTAAAGAGTGGAGCCAATTTTTCATTCAAAAAGTCAAATGGCGCTCCTTCCCTTCCAAGCCCTGCCGTGCGCCCAAACGGTGGTTTACCCCAACATATGAGGTATCAGTGTACTCAGGACAAATTGGACAACAACTTTCGTGGTTCAGTTTCTCCTTTTACCATTGGGAAAATAAAAACATTGTTGCTAAAAGATAATTTTTGTGACTAAAAAGTTAAATGTTCATTTTTTCCTTCCATGTTGCTTCTGCTGCTGTGAAGTACCTGAAGGGTTAATAAACTTCTTGAATGTGGTTTTAAGTACCTTGAGGGGTGCATTTTTTAGAATGGTGTCACTTTTGGGTATTTTCAGCCATATAGACCCCTCAAACTGACTTCAAATGTGAGGTGGTCCCTAAAAAAAATGGTTTTGTAAATTTCGTTGTAAAAATGAGAAATCGCTGGTCAAATTTTAACCCTTATAACTTCCTAGCAAAAAAAAAATTTTGTTTCCAAAATTGTGCTGATGTAAAGTATGCATGTGGGAAATGTTATTTATTAACTATTATGTGTCACATAACTCTCTGGTTTAACTGAATAAAAATTCAAAATGTGAAAATTGCAAAATTTTCAAAATTTTCGCCAAATTTCCGTTTTTATCACAAATAAACGCATAATTTATTGACCTAAATTTACCACTAACATGAAGCCCAATATGTCACGAAAAAACTATCTCAGAACCGCTAGGATCCGTTGAAGTGTTCCTGAGTTATTGTCTCATAAAGGGACACTGGTCAGAATTGCAAAAAACGGCCAGGTCATTAAGGTCAAAATAGGCTGGGTCATGAAGGGGTTAAGGGTTTTAGATACCTTACTAGGTACATTTAGAAGTGTCTACAAAAGCTGTTGTTGCTAAGGTTGTTTGTAAAACACAACACTAACTAATTTTCTTAAAGGTGTGCTCCAGTTTTTGGGTTCATAAAGTGGTCCAAAAATAAGCTAACAAATAGATGGCAGATAGTCTAAAAATGGCCTGAACTTCTCCTTCATTAGGCATTGTTATAAACACCTGAAGAGATGAACTGGAATATAAGTTGGTGTGTATTCAGGAAATAGGCGCATGTTCACCCTGGGCACAAAACAGACAAAACCCAAGATAAAAACATAAAAAGCAAATACCTGCAGTAAATAAATAAACAGCAATACTGCATGAAAATAATATAGTGTGTTTGGTAAACATAATTTTGTAAAAAAAAAAGTCAAAGCCATCCTACTATGTCATGATGACCCTATTCAGGACTGTCCTAACCTCCGGTATTAAAACCTTACTATTTATCACCGTGACAAGGTGGGATAGCTTTTACATTTTTATCAAAATTATGTTATGAAGCACTCTATATTATTTTAATGCACTATTGCGTTTTTTTTTATATTTACAGCAGGTTATTTGCTTTTATGTTGCTAGAATTCTGGTATATTTTTAGACTGTGTATCCTAAATGTACACGATCTATTACACAAGATTAGCAATAGTGATGAGCGAACGTGCTCTAATAAGGTGTTATCTGAGCATGCTTGGATGCTAACCGAGTGTTTTTAGCGTGCTAGAAAAATATGTTAGAGTCCCTGCGACTGCATGTCACACGGCTGTGCAACAACCACAACACTTGCAGGGATTGCCTGTTTGTTATAGATTGGTGTGAGTCTGAAGTTGACTTAGTGTGGAGACTTCCATGGGGTGGGACATCATGGGGTGGGAACTGAGACACCCACTGATTCCTCATAAGACCTCTTAGAAATGCACAGCTCAGGAGACCGGCTATGATTTTCTACTCACTGGATCCACTCTACGCTGTGTGCATGCTTTCCTTTCTCGTGGGGGCTTCAGAACTGGGTGACCCACCAATCTGTTCAGAATGGGCAGAAAACATTAAAAAAAATTCCAAAAGTTTAGATACTCTTTAAAGCGGATATCTTAAGTTTTAACGTTATTCCCGATCCACGGGATTGGGAATAGCTTTCCGATCACTGAGGGTCCAAGCACCATGATTCCCACCAATCCTGAGGACCGGGGATCTGAAGAGCCCCAGTTGAATGGACCCGTGGCATCTACACAACTGTTCCATTCTAATGGGATCGCCAAAGATCAGCAGAGCACTGCGGTCGGTAATCTCCAGCCCTACCAATAAGAATGAATGGAGCAGTAGTGTGGATGATCGACGTCTTCTCCTGTTCTCAGAAACGCTGGGGATCCTACCACCCTCAGAGCGGATAACTTTCCAACTTAAAACAACCCCTTTAAGAAGCATTAAAGAGGTTGTCGGTCTGAAACTACAAATCTGCAATCACTCTTTGTGACTGCAGACTTGTGAATCCTCACATCACGCACTGCTTGCTGTGAGGATTCTCCAGTGTCAGCTTTGGGAACAGCAGTTATGTGATATGCATACTCCAGGCCACAATCCAGCTATAAGAAAATACCAGGCATATACCGTTTAGCGTAAAATTTAGTGATATTTAATATTCACATAAAGACACTTCTGTGCACCCTTGGTGTGGCCTAAGCCTTTGTGCACCGTTATGGCCTAACATTGGAAAATTTAAAGGGAACCTATCACCAGATTTACCCCATGTAATGTAAGGCTCTATGCCACCTATAAGCCTTTGTTACAGCCTATATAAAGCTATATGTATGTTCTCAATCCCCTATGCAAGGCACAGACGGCGCGGTCCAGTCCTTGGGGCGCCTCTGGTCTTGATCCAAAGCCTCCTCTCTTGTTACAATTGTCATCCTCCTTACCTGCTTCATATGGATGATGCGTCCAACATCATCATGGTGTCCCCATCGCGCTTCTGCGCAGGCGCCCTTCTCTCTGCCCTGCCGAGGGAGAGCAAAATACTGTAGTGTGCATGAGCCTGAAAAAGCAAAAGAGCGCTGATGACAAGTAGGTACAGCTTGCGCATGTTCTCCATACTGAAGCCTCTCGTGTTCTCCGTAATGTGCTTCTTGCCTCCTGTAGTTTAGGGCGTAATAGGGTGTCCTTTAGTGATGAGCGAATATACTCGTTACTTGAGCATGCTCGGGTGTCCTCCGAATATTTTTTTAGTGCTCGGAGTTTGTTTTCCTTACCGCAGCTGGATGATTTACATCTGGGAATGCTGACACGCACAAAGGATCATTTTATATTTGCGTTTTAAAAATTGAATACAAATGAATGTGGCAGAAAAACGCTGATTTTCTTATTCTGGTGAAGGGAGATTTATTTTTTAAATCTTGTCCCAAGCGCCGCCCCCCTGCAGCTTGCCGCCCTAGGCACAGGACCTTTGGTGCCTAGTGGCAAATACTGGCCTTGACGTATTGCTTCCCACTAAATTACTGTGGAAGGTTCTAGTCATATGAATATCAAATGATTATACATAATTTGCCCCCATTGATTTCCTTTGCATTCTTTTTCAACGTTTGGGCATAATTTTTTTTTTTTTTTTTTCACAAGCACATTCTGCTTTACGGATAAATTTATTTTCTGAGTGTTGAGTGCTAGAATACAAGAGGCCTCTATAAAATGCTGGGATTTAATGTTCTTCCAATCTGTGCACCTAATCGTATGACCTTTATTCTGGAGGCTTGTTTTTGTCTGTACAATGGACAAATGGGAAAAGAAGATGAGATGATGTAGAAGGAGAGCAAAGATTAATTGGAGGGGTTGTAGATGAGGGATAGAATTGAAACATCAATACAGACTGTTCAGTCCTTGGAGATGAGTCACCAATAAGCTTTACAAACATATATGGAAAATGCAGTAATTGCCCATAACATCGTATACACAAAGTATGCTACCAGACATGTTTTTTTTAGTTTTATACATACAGTAACAGCCCGGTTTAGATTTTTTAGTTTTCTTTTTCTTTTGAATTTCCTGCATAGTGTATCTGATTATCCCAACATGTTTTGTCCCAGCTGTAGAATCCTTGAACCTGTAGGACTAAAGGGATTATCCCATAAACAATTTATCGCACATCCACATTATATATTCTAAATGTAGCACATCCAAGCTCTCGCCACCTCCTGTCGCCTCCAGCTCAAAAATATTTCCAGAATCCGTCCTTTCCTCAACCCTCACTCTACCAAAATGCTTGTGCATGCCCTAATCATCTCCCGCCTTGACTACTGCAGCATTCTCCTCTGTGGCCTACCTTCTAACACTCTCGCACCCCTCCAGTCCATCCTTAACTCTGCTGCCCGACTAATTAATCTCTCTCCTCGCTACACTCCTGCTTCCCCCTTTGCAAATCCCTTCACTGGCTCCCAATTTCCCAGTGTATCCAGTTTAAACTACTAACACTGACCTACAAAGCCATCCATAACCTGTCTCCTCCATATATCTATGGACTAATCTCTCAGTACCTTCCCTCACGTAATCTCCTGTCCTCCCAAGACCTGCTTCTCTCCTCCACGCTTATTCGCTCCTCATCCAGTCGCCTCCAAGACTTCTCCCGAATATCCCCCATCCTCTGGAATTCTGTGTCCCAACACGTCCGGTTATCCACCACATTTGGATCCTTCAAAAGAAACCTGAAAACCCACCTCTTCAAAGAAGCTTACAACCTGTAATGACCACACGGCCACCTCAACACCATTGGAGCTACTGCAGTCCCCGACCTACTGTCTCCTTCCCCATAATCCTGTAGAATGTAAGCCCAGGGTAAGGGCAGGGTCCTCGCCCCTTTGTATCAGTCTGTCATTGTTAGTTTATTTACTGTAAGTGATATTTGAATTTTGATGTAACCCCGTCTCATGAACAGCACCATGGAATTAATAGTGCTATATACATAAATAATAATAAATGTATGATAGTTTATTCTCTGACTGCTGAGACCTCCAGTAGTCACAAAAATGAAGAGCTATCAAAGTCCGCTGTGTGAATAGAGCACTAGGGAGCATGTGCAGCCACCACTTCTATACACAGTAAATGGAGCACTGGTCACACATGCTCACTACTGATCTGTTCTTATAGAGACTTTCATTTCCCTGTTCCTGTGATCGGTCCCCAGCGATCATACATTTATCGCTTATCTTGTGGATAACCGATATGTTTATAGAACAGCACCTTTTAATGCTCTGATCACATCTGCTGGATCCATTGTGACAATGCCCGATGGCCCCAATGACTTATAAAGGGGTCTGTCGAGTTCTGCCAAGTTGTCCGTTATTTTGACGGGAGAAGAGTATCGCGGCATGTAGCTCTTTTGGTTCCTGTTTTATATGATGGAATCAGAGATCGAAGCTCTGAAGGAAATAGTTTCCTTGTATAATTTCTAAACTAAAGAACAGGTTTAGGTTTAGTGAGATCTTTATTTTTTTTTTACTAAGTTAGTTTGCCTTTTTTTTCCCCTCAGGTACTAGAGTTGATGATGCCAAAGCACTGATAACCGCCAGCGGATTGAAAATACTGGCATGTGATGATCTGGATGAAGCTGCGAAAATGGTAATTGTTAAGAACTTTCTAGCATTGACCTCTCTGAGAAAGAGCTTTAGATTTTATGTCCTCTGAACCTGGCTTATCCGATTAGACACTTGGAGAGATCCTATCTTCAGCTCAGCATGCACAATGGAGCTGATATCACTGTAGGCCCTTCACTTTGAGTTATTCCAACCTGACTGTGCATTTGTTAAGGTACCGTCACACTAAGCGACGCTGCAGCGATACCGACAACGATCCGGATCGCTGCAGCGTCGCTGTTTGGTCGCTGGAGAGCTGTCACACAGACAGCTCTCCAGCGACCAACTATGCCGGTAACCAGGGTAAACATCGGGTTACTAAGAGCAGGGCCGCGCTTAGTAACCCGATGTTTACCCTGGTTACCAGCGTAAAAGTAAAAAACAAACAAACACTACATACTTGCCTTCCGCTGTCTGTCCCTCGGCGCTCTGCTTCTCTGCCCTGTGTAAGCACAGCAGCCGGAAAGCAGAGCGGTGACGTCACCGCTCTGCTTTCCGGCCGCTGTGCTTACACTGGGCAGAGAAGCAGAGCGCCGAGGGACAGACAGCGGAAGGTAAGTATGTAGTGTTTGTTTGTTTTTTACTTTTACAGGGCAGAGAAGCAGAGCGCCGAGGGACAGACAGCGGAAGGTAAGTATGTAGTGTTTGTTTTTTTTACTTTTACGCTGGTAACCAGGGTAAACATCGGGTTACTAAGCGCGGCCCTGCGCTTAGTAACCCGATGTTTACCCTGGTTACCAGCGAAGACATTGCTGAATCGGCGATGTCAGCAGGAAGTCCAGCGACGAAATAAAGTTCTGGACTTTCTGCAGCGACCAACGACATCACAGCAGGATTCTGATCGCTGCTGTGTGTCAAACTGAACGATATCGCTAGCCAGGACGCTGCAACGTCACGGATCGCTAGCGATATCGTTTAGTGTGACGGTACCTTTAAGTCTGGAGGATTTCTCATGGGTGCATGAACGTTTTTTGTTCCACTTTAATAGATTTAGAAATTAGTTAATATTACGTTTATTGGTGATCACTTAAAGATCCCGTTTTAGGGTTAAATATGCATCCCTACAACTCGATGGAAGAAATGCAATTTTAGCAGGCTCCACAAAAGTATTTCTGTCTATTTTGTTTCTTTCCAACTTTAAGTGGCGTGTAATTACTTCACATCTAATGTTCTCCTGGACTGTTCAGCTTGTATACAAACACACCACTTTCTGTGGGATTTTTTTCCATATCACAGAAGCACTTCAGAGCCATCCGCTGTGAGATAGAAAGTCTAGCTGAATAAGAATGCATTTTTAATTGACACAAAATGTTTGAAATTGAATTTTAATGTATATTCATAGTTTTTTTTTTTCTGTTTATGAAGACATGACTTTCAAACTTTTCAGAACTGAAAACTTGCCATAGACATCCATTTATAAAAAATATTTTCAGCGTGTTACTCTTAAGTTTTAAATAAATAGTTCTGAAATTTTATACTGATTCATAATATATTTTATTGGTTTTGGAGCTTTCGTATTCCTGTTTCAGAGCACCAAATCCTATCAATATGACCATAGTAGCATGATAAAGTGCTTGCTGCAGAGCACTCAGCATTTATGGCAGTTTCCCATAGGGAATGAAGGGACCAGAGGTCGACCATAAGCCCCTCCATTCTAACGAGGACAAAAGTGCCACATTCTGGCCATCAGTGGAAGGTTTCAGTGGTGGGACCTCCACCAATCTGCCATATTTTGCACATATCACTTTTCTAAGGATGCCATTAAAACCATTCTATAGTTTAGGGGGCCTTGGTTGATTTTATGTAGGGCAGTCTCTCAATTGGCATCCTGCCAGCATAGACTGGAGCTTCTTCCACTGCGATGGGTTATGTCTCTATCAGGTTTGACATTTTTTCCTATTATTTGCAAACTTGCTCTAGCTCTATGAGACTGGATGCATCTGTGAATTGCCATTTCTAAATCTTGCCACAGATTCTCAATGGGCTTTAGGTTTGGACTGTGGCTGGGCCATTCACACACATGAATATGGTTTGATCTAAAACATTCCATTGTAGCTCTAGCACTATGTTTAGGGTGGTGGTCCTGCCTGAAGGTGAATATGGGAATCTGCGTTCCCACAGACAGTAATACGTTTTTTGACGCACTCATCTGCATGCACATATTTGACGGATTTTTGACGCCTCCAAAAATGCAACATGTTGCGTTCGCCGCGCCCCACCGCAAAGCGACACATGCAAACGCATGTCTCTGCATACACCATGTTAAATATATGTACGCATGATGCATGCGGGTCTATGCGGATCAAACGCTGCACACAGCGCACAGTGTCTGTAATGCAAGAGCCAGTCTGTTCTTCTGAGGCTTGATGATGGAGGGAACAATATACTGCCTCCCTGCTGTGCTAAACATGACCAAGAGAGAGGAAAGAAATGTAGCTGACTTTTGATGTTTTGAGGTTATTTTTGTTTGATTGAACAAGCCTCACAGCCATGGCAAGGTCATACATGGCAGAAGAATTGTGCAGAATAAGCCGGCGGGTTACCAGCTGCACAATATAGCAAGATACGTTTGGGACTAATTCACAGGTGTTACTTCCAAATACTACCACTTATTTGTATTGTTTTTTTATATAGAAATTTACTGTATTTACATTTTAATGTATCTTTAATTGTTGCTGCTTTCTTAGTTTATACAACCCTATGAACTGTTTTTTTCTGTGGAAATTAGAAGACTATTGTCAGTGTAAAGAGTTAAGGTACCGTCACACTGAACGATAACGATATCGTTGCTTTTTGTGACGTAGCAACGATATCGTTAATGAAATCGTTATGTGTGACAGCGACCAACGATCAGGCCCCTGCTGGGAGATCGTTGGTCGCTGCAGAAAGTCCAGAACTTTATTTTGTCGCTGGATCTCCCGCTGACATCGCTGAATCGGCGTGTGTGACGCCGATTCAGCGATGTCTTCACTGGTAACCAGGGTAAACATACTAAAGTATGTAGTGTTTGTTTTTTTGAGCGCAGGGCCGCGCTTAGTAACCCGATGTTTACCCTGGTTACCAATGTAAAAGTAAAAAAAAAACAAACACTACATACTTACATTCCCGGTGTCTGGTCATGTCCCCCGCCGTCAGCTTCCCGCACTGACTGGTGAGCGCCGGACAGCCGTAAAGCACGCTGTGCAGCGGTGACGTCACCGCTGTACTTTACGGTCGGCGCTCAGTCAGTGCGGGAAGCTGAAGGCGAGGGACATGACCAGACACCGGGAATGTAAGTATGTATTTTTTTTTTTTTACATGTAAAACGGTAACCAGGGTAAACATCGGGTTACTAAGTGCGGCCCTGCGCTTAGTAACCCGATGTTTACCCTGGTTACCCGGGGACTTCGCATGGTTGGTCGCTGGAGAGCTGTCTGTGTGACAGCTCTCCAGCGACCAAACAGCGACGCTGCAGCGATCGACATCGTTGTCAGTATCGCTGCAGCGTCGCTTAGTGTGACGGTACCTTTAGGGTACCGTCACACATAACGATATCGTTAACGATATCGTTGCTTTTTGTGACGTAGCAACGATATCGTTAACTAAATCGTTATGTGTGACAGCGACCAGCGATCAGGCCCCTGCTGTGCAATCGTTGGTCGCTGGGGAAAGTCCAGCACTTTATTTTGTCGCTGGATCTCCCGCTGACATCGCTGATTCAGCGATGTCGTCACTGGTAACCAGGGTAAACATCGGGTTACTAAGCGCAGGGCCGCGCTTAGTAACCCGATGTTTACCCTGGTTACCGTTGTAAATGTAAAAAAACAAACACTACATACTTACATTCCCGGTGTCTGGTCAGGTCCCTCGCCGTCAGCTTCCCGCACTGACTGGTGAGCGCCGGCCAGCCGTAAAGCAAAGCACAGCGGTGACGTCACCGCTATACTTTACGGCCGGCGCTCAGTCAGTGCGGGAAGCTGAAGGCGAGGGACGTGACCAGACACCAGGAATGTAAGTATGTAGTGTTTGGTTTTTTTACATTTACAATGGTATCCAGGGTAAACATCGGGTTACTAAGCGCGGCCCTGCGCTTAGTAACCCGATGTTTACCCTGGTTACCAGTGACGACATCGCTGAATTGGCGTCACACACGCCAATTCAGCGATGTCAGCGGGAGATCCAGCGACAAAATAAAGTGCTGGACTTTCCCCAGCGACCAACGCTCTCCCAGCAGGGGCCTGATCGTTGGTCGCTGTCACACATAACGATTTAGTTAACGATATCGTTGCTACGTCACAAAAAGCAACGATATCGTTAACGATATCGTTATGTGAGACGGTACCCTTAGTGTTATGGTACCTTTACGCAGTCTCCACTGTACATTGATCACTTGCTTAATATACACCCCCTAATTTTCAGTGAAGTTGAGAACTCAAATTCTTTGAGGACTGAAATGCATAGTAATTCCAATAGAAATGAAATTAAAGGGTTAGTTTGGGGAAATAAAAATGTATTTCAGCATACATTCTGCCTAAAACTATAAAGACTCCTATTGCTGTACCTCTTCTTATATGTAACTTCATGTGATTTTACTACTTCTCACTGTGACCTTACAGAACAGTACTGCTGCTGTGCCTAACTGCTCGCCCTGTTTTCTGACATGTTACATGAGATATCAGTGGTTGTGACAAGCATCGTCCTGCTGCTCATACGCTATGTCCCCTGAACATGGCTTATTGCAGTCTGTGTGCAGTTTCGATGTCCCACCACTCTCTCTTGTTTTGCACTGCCTGCGCCTTTACAGCTTGTACATGACTTGCCTCTCCAGCTGTTGCCCCACGCTCGTTGACAGGTCACATACAAGCTGTGAATGTGCAGGCAGGCAGTGCAGAATAAGAGTAAGGCTTCTTTCACACTAGCGTCGGGCTCGGCCCGTCGCAGTGCGTCGGGCTGAGGTTACCGACGCTAGCGTTGTAAGCGCCGCACAACGGGTGCAGCGGATGCAGATTTTCATCGCATCCACTGCCCCATTGTGAGGTGGGGGAGGAGTTCCGGCCGCGCATGCGCAGTCGGAAAAAGCGGTCCGTCGGCAGCAAAAAACGTTACATGTAGCGTTTTTTTGTGCCAACGGTCCGCCAAAGCACGACGCATCAGTCGCACGACGTATGCGACGTGTGGCAATCCGTCGCAATGCGTCGTCAATACAAGTCTATGGGGAAAAAAACGCATCCTGCAAGCACTTTTGCAGGATGCGTTTTTTCTGCAAAATGACGCATTGTGACGGATTGCAGTTAACGCTAGTGTGAAATTAGTTCTCCCACTCCGTGTTCTCCCACTATAAAGTCTTACATTTTCTTGAATGCAAATAGCCAGAAGAAGCCTGATATATTTTTGAGCCTGCCAGGGATGCTGAGAGATTTCAGCTCTGAAGGTTGCAATATTGTGACTGAAGCTCTGGCCTGTGGTACCTTCCATGACTTAGATTTTATTTACATGACCATTTACATTTAACTTCCATAAAAAGATGTGTGACAACTTTGCTGGACTATATAAGGGTAACATATTACACATACAGCTAAAATCGAACAAAAATATAACTTGGCTTATCAACCAAGATTACAGCAGACTGCTCCCTATGAATCTGATGAGTTCATGGGGGAACCAGTCCCTCGCCTCTTTGTACAGCTACTGATGGGCTGCTATGTATACAGCTTTAGGCCGCCGTCACACTAGCAGTATTTGGTCAGTATTTTACATCAGTATTCCTCAGCCAAAACCAGGAGTGGAAGAATCAGTGGAAAAGTATAATAGAAACATATGCACCACTTCTGCATTTATTACCCACTCCTGGTTTTGGCTTACAAATACTGATGTAAAATACTGACCAAATACTGAGAGTGTGACGGCAACCTTACACAGCAGTCTATCAATCGCTGCTGTCAAGGATGGAAAAAAATTTCTGAGGAGTTCTCCTCATGAATACATTAGACTCAAAACAGGGGTCTTTATTATTGTTTGGTCATTCCAATTTGCCAAAATGAATTTGTCTGGAGCATTTTGGCTAATAGGAGTATGATCTTAGCTGTAATATGCCCTCCATACATAGGTTGGTATATTCAGGCCAAAATGCTCTTTAAAGGTAAACATAAAAGCTATGGGGAAAACAATCCTTTAGTATTCATTGTGCAATTTACTGCTAATGAATTGCTAATATGTTTGTGAAGAATATGGGGTCTGGCAGTTTACAATCGTCCTTTAACATGTGTAGCTGTAATAGGACACCTGGCTCAGCAGGTCTTCCAACCCAATCAGCTAGTGTCAAGGCTCATACAGGAAGGCCACACTGTGTGACTGCTTCATACAAGCTTCGTTTACTCAGATAGGATTTCATAGGGAGATATAAGGAGGATATAGAGCTATTGTACATCCTAGCCATACACCTGTTACGTTTTCAAGATTTCTGGAATGGGCCAAGCTCCTTCCAGGGTCTCGATCCATTCTAGCACCCCAGGTTGGGGAGTTACGCAGAATGGCTAGTAAAAGCCAGGTAGCAAAGTAGTGTTTGGTCTCTAAATGTAACGGGGACCTGTCTGGAACCTATAGCACCAGAACCACAGCCCCATGACCTTCCGGTGGGAAGTTATGATCTTGGGAAGTTGTGATCTTTCATAGGTTTTGAGAGATTTAGCTACAAACCCCCAGGGGAGGGGCATGAATTCCATCCTGGGGGCGGACAAGGGTGTGACCAACCATGAGAATAAAGGCTTGTGTAAGGCCATGTGCACTCTCTCTTTCTCTTTCTCTCTCTCATGCTTGACAACATCTGCAAGGAGTTTGTATGTTCTCCCCGTGTTTGGGTGATTTCCTCTGGGTTCTCCAGGTTCCCCCTATTCTCTAAACACATACTGATGGGGAATTTAGATTGTGAGCCCCAATGGGGACAGCGATGATGTCTGTAAAGTGCTGTGGGATATGATGGCAATATATAAGTAAGCATAATCAGGGGTGAACCTAGCCACACTGCTGCCTGAGGCGAACATCAAAACGGCGCTCCCCCCCCAAACACACATACAGTACAGCCCCCCTATAAGGCTCCCATCTCATATACAGTCCCCCCATACATTACATGAGTGATAACTATTGTACATTCTACAATATGTCATAAATCAGACAGTATAGTCCTCCATACAGTATTCTGGGCACCACAGTGCTCTTTACAGAATAATGAGCCCCATATATTGCTCCATACAGTAGAATGAGCCCCATATATTGCTCCATACAGTATTGTGTGCACTGCACAGTGCCCCATACAGAATAACATGCCCCATATATTGCTCCATACAGTATAATGAGCCCCACATGATGCTCCATACTGTATAATGGCCACACAGTGCTCCATACTGTATAATGGCCACACAGTGCTCCATACTGTATAATGGCCACACATGATGCTCCGTACTGTATAATGGCCACACATGATGCTCCGTACTGTATAATGGCCACACATGATGCTCCGTACTGTATAATGGCCACACAGTGCTCCATACTGTATAATGGGCACACATGATGCTCCATACTGTATAATGGGCACACATGATGCTCCATACTGTATAATGGGCACACATGATGCTCCATACTGTATAATGGCCACACATGATGCTCCATACTGTATAATGGCCACACATGGTGCTCCATACTGTATAATGGCCACACAGTGCTCCATACTGTATAATGGCCACACAGTGCTCCATACTGTATAATGGTCACACATGATGCTCCATACTGTATAATAGCCACACATTATGCTCAATACTGTATAATGGCCACACATGATGCTCCATACTGTATAATGGCCACACATAATGCCCCATACTGTATAATGGTCACACATGATGCTCCATACTGTAATATGGCCTCACATGATGCTCCATACTGTATAATGGGCCCACATGATGCTCCATACTGTATAATGGCCACACCGTTACTCCTACACACGCGGCTCTGCTCCATGCACCTCGCACACACCCGGCTCTGCTCCATGCACCTCATACACACCTGGCTCCGCTCCATGCACCTCATACACACCTGGCTCCGCTCCATACACCTCATACACACCCAGCTCCGCTCCGTACACCTCATACACACCCGGCTCCGCTCCGCACACCTCATACACACAAGGCTCTGCTCCATACACCTCATACACACAAGGCTCTGCTCCGTACACCTCATACACACAAGGCTCTGCTCTGTACACCTCTTACACACCTGGCTCTGCTCCGTACACCTCATACACACACGGCTCCGCTCCGTACACCTCATACACACACGGCTCCGCTCCGTACACCTCATACACACACGGCTCGCTCCGTACACCTCATACACACACGGCTCCGCTTTGTACACCTCATACACACACGGCTCCGCTTTGTACACCTCATACACACGGCTCCGCTCCGTACACCTAATAGTACACCTGGCTCTGCTCCGTACACCTCATACACACACGGCTCCGCTCCGTACACCTCATACACACACGGCTCCGCTTTGTACACCTCAAACACACGGCTCCGCTCCGTACACCTAATAGTACACCTGGCTCTGCTCCGGACACCTCATACACACATGGCTCCGCTCCGTACACCTCATACACACACGGCTCCGCTCCGTACACCTCATACACACACGGCTCCGCTCCGTACACCTCATACACACCCGGCTCCGCTTTGTACACCTCATACACACACGGCTCCGCTCCGTACACCTAATAGTACACCCGGCTCTGCTCCTTACACCTAATAGTACACCTCATACACACACGGCTCCGCTCCGTACACCTCATACACACACGGCTCCGCTCCATTCCGTACACCTCATACACACACGGCTCCGCTCCATACACCTCGTACACATTTAGCTCCGCTCCATACACCTCATACACACACGGCTCCGCTCCATACACCTCGTACACATTCAACTCCGCTCCATACACCTCATACACACACGGCTCCGCTCCATAGACCACATACACACACTTACCATGGCAACCAGCACAGCAGAGTCCTGCAATCCATGGAGGTCCCGATCATGTGACCCCTGATTCCTCCCCTCCTGTGACCTCATCACAGGTCCTGTTTGCACAGAGCAGCCAATATGTGGTGTGCTGCTCTGTGGGTGCAGGGATGACCAGCTGATATTGCACACCGTGCGTTGTGAGTAGGGGTGCGCGCACCGCACTAGTGACAGCAAATGTCAGGGATTATGGAGAGTCGGCACCAGGTGCTCTGACCACCGCTCTGCCGCCCCCTGTCTTTCAGTGACGACTGCCCCCTGAAGCAAAGGGCTCAACTTGCCCCATGATAGCGGCACCCCTGAGCATAATAAATCCATGCATACCTTTTTTTTTATAGGGACTCTAGCAGCTGGATCCACACTTTTGCAGCTACACGGTGGCTATGCAGTGACACTTTTTTTAGAAGCGGGTCTGCCCAGTTGTTTAATATGGACGATCTGGATGCAGTTATATGTGTTTGTGATTATGTCCTGATCTTTACTCATCTGCACAGTTCTGGGTTTTGGCAATGCCATTTTTAGTTCTGCGCTTTACCTAGATGAACATTTACCTTGGCTTATCATTGGTGCCTATAGGGGACTAGCCAACTGCTCATATTTATTTCTAGGTCAGCTCCTGTTGGCTATAGCAGCTAATACATAGGCAGAGGAGGGGCTGGCTTAGCTATGGACATGAGCAGTAAGCCAGCCTCTCATGATGAGATGCCGACACAAGAAACTCTCTCGTGTGTTGAGAATAGTGTCGGAAATAGTTACGGGGCACTAACAGAGATAAAAAAAAAAATAATAATAATATAACAAATTCAACTTAATTATTTTTAAACATATTTGAAGTTAAAGTGAACTGTCCTCATCCGAAACACCTTCTAGGGTTCTTTATAAGTTGCCATAATCTAATACCATCTTCTCTTATTCTTTCTAGGTTGTAAAACTGTCAGAAATCGTATCATTGGCGAAACAAGCTCAAGTTGACGTGAAGTTTCAGTTACCAATCTAATGCTGCAGCGGCGTTTCGTTGGCTTGGGAATTTGTGTTTATTTTCTCCTTCTTGTCTAGGTTTTAATTATATGCTTTAAAAAATGGTTGGTGTTTAACGATGCTGCTTTTGGAAATCAACATCCTTTCACATATATATATATAGACTTTATCTTTCCAAAAACCACCTATCTGTTGTAAAGAAATACTTAAGCCAATGCTGAGATACAAGTTGTCAGAACCATCAATACACCTTCCAGGGCATCTAGTGACCATCTTCTCGCTTTATTTTTCTGTCTTGTAAGATACAATTGAATATCTTGTATTTCAGCTATAGTTTTGCTTTAAGCCATTACTATCCAAAGTGTTAAATGTACATACCTGATACTTCATTACTTTTACGTTAGTGCATTATACCATGCTAGGAAGGACAGCCAATTCCTACCATAGTTGTCAAGGGCTGCCCTTTTTATTTAAGAAGAGTGGCCAGCTTCATTCTGGTGAATTTGTCAAGTAGCACCTATTAAAAAGAGATCTCAAGTTCTTCACCCAAAGGACATTCAACCTTGTGCAGCAGCTATTACTGTGAAAGAGAGAGGAGCACTAACTCAACGCTGTAGCGTAATTTTCGAAATTGTTACCAAATGGAAACCTCATTGGGCCAATTACCATTTGGTAACCGTTTAGTAAGGTGTGCAACAGCTCTGATTTAGTGCAGTAAATGAGATCTTGCTCTCTCACTGCTAGAAGGACCGCAGAGGGTTGTAGGATCCTGCTCTGCGTGCCAGGATCCGTAGATCCAAAAGTTTGGACCACTTTTTTGCTAGAAATTTGGTTTCTTAATGTTTTTTTTTTTTACATCATATTATTTAGAGGTTCTCCAGTCTGAGGCTACTCGTTCTTCTCTCAAACAGTAAGAGCGACTTCACACTTGGTGATTGGTGCTCTTTAACGTTGCGTGAATGCTACCATTTTCTGATGGTAACACAGTGGTTTTGTAAGACCTCCATTACTTTTGTAGTGTAAAATTATCTAATTGACATATCGTCTGACAGGTTTCCTATGCAGTTCATGACATATAATGCAATGGAATCCCTGACAGATCTAAAGAAAGCCACCATTATTTATGTTTAGATCCAACCAAGGTAGAAAGCCATAAAATGAATAATTTTACTTAATTCGAGAGGCTGACGTTTGACTTTATTGTAGGTCACTATAGACTGTTTATTTTATTTTAGTGACCACAGCTTTATAGATATTTAGGGCCTGTTTGACCAGTTCTCAATAAGTCACATTATTTGAGTTCAATTATTCACCTTAGTCCCAATTCCTGCTGTTTTTGTAAAAATAAAAAGTGGGGACAAGCAGCTTTATATGTTCCTATATATTCTGGACATACACTCTGAATACAAATAGGGTAAGGTAACATTGAGCATATGTGATATTCTGCTAATTCTCAAGCCACTGAACATTAGGATGCATCGTGCACCGTATGCAACTGGTCTTTTATATGATCTTTACCGCTATGTTCATCAGTACATTTCCCCAGCCACCTTGTGTATATACAGCACATGTATAAATTGATTTTGAGATCAATCTTGAAGCCTTTTTAACATGGGTGAAAGATGTTACATTTGACAGAATTGAATATCAACCAATAAAAATGTAAATGTCAAAGCTTATGGGGTTATGTTTGTTGTTTCTTGTGGCATCCGTTATTACATTTATAAAATGCTAAAACTTCCTTAATTTTCTGGTATAAAGATGCATCAATCCATGGCAGAAAATACATAGCAGACACTATACATGGATGTGTTGTGGCTGTCGAACAGCCGTGAGACATGCAGCCTCGGCAACTCAAACTTGGTATTAGAGCACTCCGAAGACTCTCAATTAGCACTCGAGCATGCTTATCCGAGCACGCTCGCTCACCACTAAGATACAACATGAAGGTCATGGCTGTGTTATAATAACCATGTTCCCTGAAAGGAGATTTTGGTGGCATTGTGTGAGATTCTTTACAATCAGTTTGTTTTTTCCGTGTATTTTGTTCTACTTTTAGAGAAATCCTTTTTTTTATAGGAGATATAAATAAAAAATAAGATGAAGATTTAGCATTTTACTTTTAGGTAGGGTTTACGGACAGTGACCATGCGACAAGTGAGATGGAATTTCCAGGTCACCACCTGACAGCACCATGGAGGACGTCCTTCTTATACACAGTGGGACAGGAAACACGAGAGTTTAAAAGGACCCTCCCCCTTCCACCCTTCAGTGTTTTTCCTGTCCCACTGTGGATAGGAACGACGAGAGCGTTGTCCCTACAGAGCGTGTGGATCGGGGGGCTCAGCCTCTTCCTTCCCATGGGTCGTATCTCTGTACCGCCGACACCCAATTAATTGGGTCCCTCAGCGACGCTGGTGTAGCGCTGCTCCTGGCTAGGAGGTCGCTTCCCCCTGGGGGGGCTCTCGACCTCGGACGGCTACCCCAAGCGTACCTGCATGGATCTCTGCAGGGTGGTCCCTTGGCAGACAGTCCGGAGGAGGGGCAGAGCGCTCCGGACTCCATGTGTGTCGGCGGTAAGCGTGCGTTGGACTTCCGGTTTACCGCTGCCGCGTCACTTCTGGGTCACAGCGGCAGCAGGGGGGCGGCCTTCCTCCTCGCTCCTGTAGGAGCGCCGGGACACAAGCGAAAGGATTTAAGGTAAGTGAATACCGCTAGACACCGCAGTTGCAATGGATCCAGGCTCTGTACCAACTGTCAGCGTAGAGGCCACGGGGAAACAGGATTCCCTTACACACGTGAGTCCCCTCTAAAAGGTGCGCTCCTTATACTCCTATTAAGAGTACTAGTAGTGGTCCCTTTATATATTCCAGGGGCGTCCTTCATCTGGGGATAAGAAGACGGGTAAAACCAGGAGATGTCCCATATGTGCCACAAAACTTAATGCCTTGTGCCAGAAGCCTCTGTGCGAGCCCTGCACCGCCTGCATTGTAGGAGAGGAACAGGCCTCTCTAATAACAAGCATGAGAGCTATGGTTAGAGAAGAAGTGCAGGCTTCTATATCTAACCTATCTGCCGTCCAGCAGTTCCAGCCTGAGGTCCAGGATCTACCCAGGTCTAGGAAGAGGCAGAGGGAGTCAGATTCGTCTTCTGAGGACAGTCAATCAGAATCTGACATTGAGGAAGAGGAAGAATTGTGTAAAGATCCTCCTCAGAAGGGGAAAAAGTATCTTTTCTCTTCCAATGATATTGACGAACTACTGGGAGCAGTCAGACAGACTATGCAGGTTGAGGAACCTTCGACCTCTCTTTCCGTGCAGGATGAGATGTTCGGGGGACTGCGGTCACAGACGTCAAAAGTCCTTCCGGTTAATGCCCACATTCGGTGAGTCCGAGTTCAGTCTCGGCTTTGCTCAGAGTTTACAACTACTGACCCCTTCTTCACCTCTTCCCGCAGCTCAATGATTTTGGAAGAGTGGGAGGAGGCAGAGAAGAGGATATCAATACCGAGAGACTTTAGGCTCCGTCTTCCCTTTGACCATGAAGAGGTCAAAGACTGGGAAGATATACCAAAAATTGACATCCCACTAGCAAAAGTGTCTAAAAGAACTGCCATACCATTCGAGGACTCCTCGAACTTAAAAGAGCCTATGGACAGAAAGGCGGATGGTCTCCTTAAAAAAGCTTGGGAGAGTTCGGCCGCGGTGATCCGCACAAATATTGCGGCGACATCTGTGGCGAGAGCCATGCATCTATGGGTTGATGATTTAAAAGATCAACTGTCAGCCAAAACTTCTAGAGAGTCTATCATCAGTGCTATTCCCTTACTTAAACTAGCTACAGGGTTTTTAGCAGATGCTACGGCAGAATCGGTCAGGTTCTCAGCCAGAGGGCAATCGCTATCTAATGCAGCCCGTAGGGCTATTTGGTTAAAAAGCTGGTCGGGGGATGTTCCCTCCAAGAACAAACTATGTTCCATTCCCTTTTCGGGTGGCCGGGTTTTGGGCCCTGTATTAGATGACATTTTGGAAAAAGCTTCTGATGAGAAGGGATTTCCAGAAGAGAAAAAGAAAAAATTCCAGCCCTTTCGTAGACCCTATTACAGTCTGAGAGCAGACTATAGGGGTAAAGGTAAACAAGGGAGATGGAGTTACCAGAAAGGGGGGGATAATAGGAACCGAAATAGAGATCCAGGTCCCTCAAACCCTAGGTCCGAGTTTCGGAGAAAGTGACGCCACCAGAATAGGGGGTCGGTTGTTGAATTACCTGGGGGAATGGTAAAAAATGACCTCAAACCCATGGGTCCTTCAGGTTATATCACTGGGTTACAGGATAGAGTTCGTATCCCGTCCCCCAGAAAGATTTTTTATCTCCAACGCCCGTCTCTCTTCAGTCTCCCCAATGTGGTCAGACATTCAGGATTTCCTCTGGATGGAGGCAATAACTCCCGTACCTCCTCACTAAAGAGGAACAGGTCACTACTCGGGTATTTTCTCTATAATAAAACCATCAGGAGAATCCCGAACCATCATAAACCTCAAGCCATTAAACAAATGGCTATCGTACAAAAGATTCAAGATGGAGTCCATTCGCTCCACAATTCCCCTATTGGGGAAGGACGTGGTAATGTGCACTTTGGATCTAAAAAGTGCGTATTATCACGTCCCAATTTTTTCGCAACATCAAATGTACCTAAGATTTGCGATAGAGAAAGACGGTTCAGTCCTCCATTATCAGTTCCGTTGCCTTCCGTTTGGTCCAGCATCGGCTCCAAGAGTTTTTACAAAACTCATCATAGAGATCGTATCTTTTCTAAGGAGACGAGGTATCATTATAATACCATAAATTCATAGCCATGAGTCTGACCAGACGTGTCTGACCATCTTAGAAATTGCATTTTTAAATTGCAGTTTTTTAATTGCTATGAATTAGACTAGAATTCCATGGGGCATTTGAGCATTCATCACTGCTGTACTTTCATCATCCTCATCACCACCTGTATCCTCTAATCAAGCTGTTTTGTCTACCCACAGGTATGCTGCTGTCCATCTACTCTGCCTTTCCTGCAATGTGTGTTTATGTGAACTGCATATAATTCCCACCTGGTATGCTGCTGTCCATCTACTCTGCCTTTCCTGCAATGTGTGTTTATGTGAACTGCATATAATTCCCACCTGGTATGCTGCTGTCCATCTACTCTGCCTTTCCTGCAATGTGTGTTTATGTGAACTGCATATAATTCCCACCTGGTATGCTGCTGTCCATCTACTCTGCCTTTCCTGCAATGTGTGTTTATGTGAACTGCATATAATTCCCACCTGGTATGCTGCTGTCCATCTACTCTGCCTTTCCTGCAATGTGTGTTTATGTGAACTGCATATAATTCCCACCTGGTATGCTGCTGTCCATCTACTCTGCCTTTCCTGCAATGTGTGTTTATGTGAACTGCATATAATTCCCACCTGGTATGCTTTGCTTACCCATTGTTTTCTATCCATTCCTATTTCACTTCCCTTGCTTCTTCCTTGCATACCTGAGTGGCCATCTACCCCACCCCCTCTTTATGACCTGGCTTAACTGTGAACATGTGCTCTAGACACACACGCCCACATCCTCCCTCTCAGCTGTGAGCCCTTAGGTGCCCATAAATTCATAGCCATGAGTCTGACCAGACGTGTCTGACCATCTTAGAAATTGCATTTTTAAATTGCAGTTTTTTAATTGCTATGAATTAGACTAGAATTGGACTGGAATTGACTGGAAGGTAAAGGAATAGAAAACCACTATAATGTTTCGGTTTCTTTTCACATTCACCCCCATACTACTCTATTTCTTCCTATCTCCTGTAGTCCCTCCACCCAGTAAAGAACTAGTCATTTCTCCCTCCATCCTCCCCAGTCATCTCACCTCCTCCACAGAACTATTCCTCCACATACAATCCTTTCTCGCCAGGCACACACGGCCACATCATGACCTATCCAGCTCACACCTTCTAACGCTCTGTCTGCTGCTCCTCATTGCTGGCGACATATCCCCAAATCCTGGCCCTCCTCATCACATCCCCACACTCATTTCTAATCCCCTGCCACGATCCTCTACACGTCCTCGCAACCACAGTAACCTCATACCCATTCATCCTGCCCCCACTCCCCCAATTTCCCTATCTGGAGCACTATGGAACGCACGCTCTGTCTGCAATAAACTTCCATTTATCCATGACCTCTTTATCAATAACAAACTCTCCTTCCTCGGCATCACTGAAACCTGGCTCACCCCTTCTGACACAGCCTCCCCTGCGGCACTCTCTTACGGTGGCTTCCACCTTTCTCACACACCCCGCCCCAGCAGCAAGCATGGCGGAGGAGTTGGTTTTCTCATGTCAGATAACTGCTCCTTCACCCCAATCCCACTGCCACCCTCAGTTACCCTCCCTTCCTTTGAGGTGCACTCTGTGCGCATCTACTCCCCCTCCAACCTCCAACTGGCTGTCATCTACCGTCCCCCAGGGCCAGCCACCACCTTCTTCGACCACTTCACCACCTGGCTACTCCACTTCCTCGCCGCTGACATCCCCACTATCATCATGGGCGACTTCAACATCCCCATTGACACTTCCCTCTCAGCTGCCACTAAACTTCTATCTCTCACTTCCTCCTTTGGCCTCACTCAATGGTCTTCTACAGCCACCCACAAAGATGGTCACACACTGGACCTCATCTTCACCCGCCTCTGCTCCCTATCTAACCTCTCAAACTCACCTCTTCCTCTTTCTGACCACAACCTACTTACATTCTCTTCCCTTTCCACTCCTTGTCTACAACCCCCACCCCACAAACTCTCACACCCTCGCAGAAATCTTAAACACCTTGATCTTCACTCACTCTCTGAATCCCTCCTCCCTCTCACAGACATAAGCTCCCTACACAATGCGGATGATGCTGCCGCTCTATATAACACCACAATAGCTGCAGCTCTGGAATCTCTTGCCCCTCTCACACATACCAAAGCTCGCAAAATCAACAGACAACCCTGGCACACCAGCATGACAAAAGAACTGAGGCGAGCTTCCAGAGCTGCTGAGCGCAGATGGAAAAGATCCCACTCCATCGAGCACTTCATCGCATTCAAACAGTCCCTCACTGCTTTCAAAACCATGCTCGCCACAGCAAAACAAACCTACTTCTCATCTCTCATATCCTCCCTGTCTCACAACCCCAAACAGTTATTCAACACCTTCAACTCTCTCCTCCGTCCCCCAGCACCTCCTCCCTCCCCACTCATCTCAGCTGAAGACTTCGCCTCATTTTTCAAGCAGAAAATTGAGAACATCAGAGACAATTTTAGTAAACAACCCCCAGAACCCTTCCTCCCAACTACCCAGCCCTCCACCTCCAAAACCAACTTCTCCACCATTACAGAAGACGGACTCTCCACTCTACTCTCAAGATCGCATCTCACCACCTGTGCACTTGACCCACTCCCATCCCACTTCATCCCAAACCTCACCACAGTCTTCATCCCAACCCTAACCCATCTCTTTAACCTATCACTAACAACTGGCATTTTCCCCTCAAGCTTTAAACATGCCACAATCACACCTATCCTCAAAAAGCCCTCTCTTGACCCATCCTCTGTATCTAGCTATCGCCCTATATCACTTCTCCCCTTTGCCTCAAAACTACTGGAACAACATGTCCATATTGAACTGTCCTCCCATCTATCTTCCTGCTCCTCCTTCGACCGCTTTCAATCAGGCTTCCGGTCACACCACTCCACTGAAACTGCCCTAACTAAGGTCACCAATGACCTATTAACCGCCAAGAGCAAGCGACACTACTCTGTCCTCCTCCTCCTGGACCTGTCCTCTGCCTTTGACACAGTGGACCATTCCCTGCTGCTGCAGACCCTCTCATCCCTTGGCATCACAGAATTGGCCCTATCCTGGATCTCATCATACCTAACTGACCGTACATTCAGCGTCTCCCACTCACACACCACCTCCTCACCTCGCCCCCTATCTGTCGGAGTCCCGCAAGGTTCAGTTCTAGGACCCCTGCTCTTCTCCATCTACACCTTTGGCCTGGGACAGCTCATAGAATCTCACGGCTTTCAGTATCATCTCTATGCTGACGACACACAGATCTACATCTCTGGACCAGATATCACCTCCCTACTAACCAGAATCCCTCAATGTCTGTCTGCTATTTCATCCTTCTTCTCCACTAGATTTCTAAAACTTAACATGGACAAAACAGAATTCATCATCTTTCCCCCATCTCACGCGATCTCCCCAACGAACCTATCCATTACAGTAAACGGCTGCCCACTCTCCCCAGTCCCACAAGCCCGCTGTCTCGGGGTAATCCTTGACACTGATCTCTCCTTTAAACCACATATCCAAACCCTTTCCACTTCCTGCCGCCTCCAACTCAAAAATATTTCACGGATCCGCACATTCCTAAACCAAGAATCTGCAAAAACCCTAGTCCATGCCCTCATCATCTCCCGCCTTGACTACTGTAACCTCCTGCTCTGTGGCCTCCCCTCTAACACTCTTGCACCCCTCCAATCTATTCTAAACTCTGCTGCCCGACTAATCCACCTATCCCCCCGCTATTCCCCGGCCTCTCCCCTCTGTCAATCCCTGCACTGGCTCCCCATCACCCAGAGACTCCAGTACAAAAGCCTAACCATGACATATAAAGCCATCCACAACCTGTCTCCTCCATACATCTGTGACCTCGTCTCCCGGTACTTTCCTGCACGCAACCTCCGATCCTCACAAGATCTCCTTCTCTACTCCCCTATTATCTCCTCTTCCCACAATCGCATACAAGATTTCTCTCGTGCATCCCCCCTACTCTGGAATGCTCTACCACAACATATCAGACTCTCGCCTACCATCGAAACCTTCAAAAAGAACCTGAAGACCCACCTCTTCCGACAAGCCTACAACCTGCAGTAACCACCGATTGACCAAACCGCTGCACGGCCAGCTCTACCCTCACCTACTGTATCCTCACCCATCCCTTGCAGATTGTGAGCCCTCGCGGGCAGGGTCCTCTCTCCTCCTGTACCAGTTGTGACTTGTATTTTTCAAGATTATTGTACTTGTTTTATTATGTATACCCCTCCTCACATGTAAAGCGCCATGGAATAAATGGCGCTATAATAATAAATAATAATAATAATAATAATAATAATAATACCATATCTAGATGATTTCCTGTTCGTGGCAGACTCAGTGTCCCAACTCAAGATCGATTCTCAGTTAGTGATCTCCACACTGCAGAAACTAGGTTGGGTGGTGAACTGGGAAAAAAATCACACTTAACCCCGAGATCAAGACGACAGTTTCTGGGGGTAATACTAGACTCAGACATCAGGAAGTCTTTTCTTCCGGACAAAAGGCGGTCAGACCTGGTAAAGAAGGTTCGACAGTTTGCAAGAACTCGGGTGACAATAAGAGATGCAATGAAGATCCTAGGCCTGATGACAGCCTGTATCCCATGTGTCAGCTGGAGCCAATTCCATTCTCGTCAACTACAGAGAGCGGTTCTAACAACATGGGACAGAAGACAGTCTTCGTTGGACAGACAGTTTGTCCTATCCTATCGAGTCAGAAAATCCCTACGATGGTGGATGGTGTCAGGAAACCTTCAGGTGGGGGTCCCATGGATCCAGACTCCAGCAGTCATGGTAACCATGGATGCGAGTCAGCAAGGTTGGGGCGGCCAGGTACTCGGAAGATATTACCAGGGACTGTGGAATTCGGAAGAGAGCAACAATTCTTCAAACCACAGAGAGCTACAGGCGGTTTGGAAGGTTCTGTGGGCAGCCCGGTCCCTATTAAAGAACAAACATCTGAAGATCTTATCGGACAACACGACGGTGGTAGCCTTTCTTCGCCATCAAGGGGGCCCGAGACATCCGAAACTGCAACGTCTGTCGGATCAGATATTCGAATGGGCAGAAAGTTCGGTACTTTCAATTTCAGCAGTCCACTTAGCAGGCTCAAAGAACCAGGTTGCGGATTTTCTGAGCAGAGAAAAACTATCACCCATAGAGTGGGAACTGAACAGCGGAATCTTCAAGACCCTGTGTCAGCGTTGGGGAACCCCGTCCGTGGATCTTTTCGCGACCAGAAGAAATACAAAGATAAAGACCTTCTTCTCCCTAAATCCTCAAGACAATCCAGCAGGGGTAGATGCCCTTTCTCAATCGTGGAGTTCGGGTCTGCTATATGCCTTTCCCCCTCTGGCATTAGTACCAAGGGTACTCAGGAAGATCTGCGAGGACAGAGCTCGGGTGATCCTGGTGGTCCCTTTCTGGGCCGGAAGGAGCTGGTTCCCCCTACTAAAGAAGCTGGCAGTGGACAGTCCTTACCATCTTCCAGTCAGGGGGGACTTACTTTCTCAGGGTCCGATCCTCCATCAGAACCCAGGAAAGTTGCGGTTAACAGCTTGGATCCTGAGCGGCAGATCCTAAGGTCAAGAGGCCTTTCAGAAGGAGTGATTTCGATTCTACAAGCAAGTAGGAAACCGGTGACTTCAACAATATATCTCAGAACCTGGAGGAAATTCTGCAGTTTTTGTGGAGACACAACAATCGATGTTGATCACCCTAACATACCCAGAATTCTTGATTTCCTACAGCAGGGATTTAAGAACGGGCTCAAACCAAGTACTTTGAGGGTTAAAATTGCAGCCCTCAGTGTATTTTATGACTCTTCCCTTGCCGCTCACCCTTGGATCGCTCGGTTCTCTAGAGCGGTCTCGAGGCTGAAACCTCCAATCAGGAAGTCTGTGCCTCCCTGGGACCTTAATTTAGTCCTTAATGTTTTATGCAAAGAGGCCTTTGATATAAACAGGGATATAAATATCGCTAATCTTTCCCTAAAAACAGTTTTTTTTAGTAGCCATTACATCAGCCAAAAGATTAGGGGAACTTCAGGCCCTTTCCATCCAGAACCCTTATCTACAAATATTTGATGATAGGTTGGTTTTGAGGCTTGACCCAGGATTTCTCCCCAAGGTAGCCTCTGTGTAAAATATTAACCGAGGTCGTTCTTCCGTCTTTTTGCCAATCTCCTAAAAATCAAAAAGAAGCCTTTTTCCATAACTTAGGGAGACGGTGCTGAAATACTTGGACATGACTAGGGCCTGGAGACAGGATAATAATCTCTTTGTCCTGTATGGGGGTCCTAATAAGGGAAAAAAGGCATCAAAATCCACTATTGCCAGGTGGATTAGATCCACTATTACCACGGCCTATCAGTTACAGGGAAAAGATCCTCCAGATAACCTTAAAGCTCATTCATCCAGGGCTATGGCCACGTCTTGGGCCGAAAAAGGTGGGGCCTCAGTAGATCAGATTTGTAATGCAGCATCCTGGTCTAACATTAGCACTTTTTCAAAACACTACAAATTAGACGTAGTTTCTTCTCAGTTAGCTTTTGGCAGGAAAGTGCTTCAAGCGGTAGTCCCACCCCAGAACTAGGAAGTTTCCTTTGGTACTTCTCCATGGTGCTGTCAGGTGGTGACCTGGAAAACGGTAATTAATCTTACAGATAATTGTATTTCCAGGAATCCATCCTGACAGCACGGATAGTTCCCTCCCTATGGCAAATATGTGTTTTACTTATGTGAAGTAACATTTGTATTAATCTTGTTATGTTCAAAATAAATTTTCTGTTTGTATCCATCCAGATGTGTTACTTTGGAAAAGCACTGAAGGGTGGAAGGGGGAGGGTCCTTTTAAACTCTCGTGTTTCCTGTCCCACTGTGTATAAGAAGGACGTCCTCCATGGTGCTGTCAGGATGGATTCCTGGAAATACAATTATCGGTAAGATTAATTACCGTTTTTTAATAATTAACTTTTTTTTTTTAGGCTTCACCTAAACTTTATTATCGCCCTATGAAGCAAGTCTCGGCAATGAAAAAGATAGATACTAATCAGGTTAGGAGAGATATAAAAGAACCAAATTTTTGCGAAAAATATATTTTTCTTATTGCTTTCATTATGGATGAAAATGGGAACAACTTCCAAGGCCTTTTAGATGCTAGATCGAAGACAGACATAAGAAAATGTCAGAGGGCAAGTCTCTGTCTAGAACCTGATAAGTAAAATCTAACAAAAGGCTAAAGACAGAAGGTATTCCTTGGTGGAAACTGCACACCGAATGCTTTTCCATTTAAAAGGTATAGAATGTTTACCTTAAATCCTGTAATAAAATTGTAATGTAAAAAAAAAAAGATATTTTAACTAATTTTATTGAAAATATAATTTCACACAGAGCAACAACATAATGGGATTTTAAATCATTACAATTCTGAATATTCCAATATGTAACAAAAACATGTTGAAGATGGATCAGGCTTAATATGTTATAATTGAAAATAAAATTAAGACTTTATTTAGAATTGCTGTTTAAAACTCTGTAGAGAATGCATATTCCTTTCAGGAGACATTTAGCAGTTCATAGCCACTGCATACTAGGGACACTCAAGAAGACTTTGCATTTTGGAGATGCTTTGACCAGGTCACAATTTGTCCATCACTACGTTTGTTCATTTTCCTGCTTACAACATATTAGCTTCAGGAATGGACTTCAGTAGGTGCCTAGTATAAGGCCATTGTCAGGACAGCATGGTAGACCTTTTGCAGTGCTGGGATCGTGGGAAGAAATCCCACAACAGACAACATTAGCAGGGAGTTTGTATATTCCCCATATTTGCTTGGGTTTTAATGTTAGGGCTGATCATTGTCAAGGTCAGAGAGGCCCAGCACCTGTGCACTGCAGTACTGTCCATCATCGGGGCAGATAAGTATGCCTGCACAGGAGCGCGATGCCGAGCAAACAGAATGATGCAGAGACACGTCATCCACATGAACCAAGAAGGAGGACTGCGATCACAAAAAGATGAG
This sequence comes from Ranitomeya imitator, assembly GCF_032444005.1. NCBI lineage: Eukaryota > Metazoa > Chordata > Amphibia > Anura > Dendrobatidae > Ranitomeya > Ranitomeya imitator. The sequence continues at coordinate 664,315,363 of NC_091284.1, read as the reverse complement.
GCGCCGGACCAAGAAGAGCGACACCAGTAAAAGTAGAGTATAGTAAAAGTTATTTTTCAGTTCTTCCAGGTCGGTCGGAATGGGGGCAAATATACAGCATTATAGAATGCTTGTATATCAGCTCTGAAAGGCGGTGGCCATATCTCTTATTGGCCTAACCTGGTGTCGGGTTCCCTTTAAATGGAAAAGCTGAACTACTCAGAAGCTTGACCCAGCCACTCACCCCAGTTGATCACTTATCATATTGACTCATGCCATATTTTTACCACATTAAGTCCAAGGATATGTATAACAAATCACTGCAGTTATACCTAGTAGATACAGAGTTACTGCTCCCCCAACACTCACACTTGTACATCACTGTCACATCTGCATATAGGATTTATTCACTGGTGCTCGGTACGCTATGGCACTGCTCATTGCAATGCAATATCAATATCACCTTCAAGCCTCTAATGACCTAGCCAATATCAGATATCATAACATATGAAATGACAAAATATACAGGGCTTTGCATAAATGAGTACACCTTGAAAAGTAAGAGTTTAATCAATATGAAAACAAGGACAATTTCCAAAATTCAAAGTTCTGCACTTCATAGTACATTTTTTTTAAACCCATCACATGAAAGTAAAGTTATAATATAACTTTCATTACAAAATCCTCAGCATTACTTAAATTAGTTGATGCAAAAATGAATACACCCCGCATCAAAACTACTAGTATTTTGTGTGACGTGATTTTTTTTTTTTTAATGACTGCACCAAGTCATCTAGGCATGGAATGACAAAGTTAGCAACATATTGCAGTATTCCCCTTTTTTCACTCTTCAAGAACGAACTCTTTTAACCCCTTAATGACATGGCCATTTTTCTTTATTTTGTTTTTTCCTCCCCTGCATTTCACACGCCTGTCTTAATGAATGGACTAATGCCTAACTTTGACAGATTCAGAGGGCAATTGCCGCCATGCCTTGTCCTGGTAATGGCACTTTTTAGCAGAGCTGGCAAACACTGGAATCAAAATGACAAAAGTTGCACAATTTTTCAGCAAATTTGCTTTCAACAAAGGTTTTGCTGCTTTTCACAGTAAAAAAAACATATGGGATACTTGCACAGTGAACAAGTCTGTAGAAACCTGTTCACACCACCAAGAAACTTGAAGACACAAAAAGAGCACAGCGAGGTCAAAAATACTCTGTTGTAAAGAAGTCACAGTAAATGAGCAAGTGCTAGTCAAAAAATGAAAAAAATACCACCTTGGATGTCCACATGGATATTTTTTCTCTCTGAACCCTGCTTATACAGGTACTATACAGATGACCAGGTTTTTAATACATCAGATAGGGATTATATACATTAGATAGGACTGCTCTATTATGGGTATACCTTGGCGATTGGTGGAGCAGCTTAATATACATTTTTTTGCAAAAAAAACGTATTAACTAATTTTTTTCATTTTTTTGACTAGCACTTGCTCATTTGCTGTGACTTCTTTTCAACAGAGTATTTTTGACCTCGCTGTGCTCTTTTTGTGTCTTTTTGCTTTTCAAAGAGTTTTATACCAGAAAATGGTTAATAGTCTGCATGGGTCAATAGGTCTGTCATTCACCTTTAACTAGCTGCTTTTAGATAGAAGCAAGACCAATATAATGAGACCCCTCCTCCCCTGAAAGGAAGAGAGCATCGTGGGAAATCTAATCAGTATATGGAGAAGGGAAGAAGGAATCAAGATGGCAAACGGCCTAGAAATCAAAGTAAAACTTCTTAAAGTTCCTAATCCAGAAAATTCTAAATATATTTTTGGTATTCAAAGTTTCCTTCCCTTTGTTGAGTAAATCTTTGAGTTTCAGAAGCATGTGACTACTGTTAATATCTGTATAGTCTGATTCTGAGGCCGCACTCCTTTCCATCTGTTCGCTATTGCTTACTAACATATTTGGTTGTATAGCAGATGGATGACACAATGAAGGCAGGGTTAGCGTAAAGGTTGTTTGTTGTTGTTGCTATGGAGACTCGCATTTCTACAAGACTTTTAGATGCAAAGCAGCAGAAAATTTTTAACGAAGACTGTTTTACAGTTGCTTCATTGCCAGTGAGAGGCTTTTTGGTTATCATACATTTTAGTTTTGTATTTTTACTTTTATTTTTTATTTTCACCATTTTATTAATAAATGCTTCATTCAGCAATATTAAAGGTTTTATGCAGCCATAGAAAATGATATAAAAGAGATCTAAAGGCATAAAACAGGAAACATTTGAGACAAATATACTTGTTCCCGTAGAGCACTGACCCATTTGGGAACACAGTTGTTTATCCCAGGAAGGCCAGTCCCTTCATTCTCTCCGCTTCCATGACATGCTGATACAGGTCCCCTTGACTGAGAGCCATCTCCCCTTCAATTGGTAGTGGTGCACATCATCAATGGCTGATACATGGCCGCTAGGGAAGTTATTAGTTTGTAGCCATATTTTCATTTCTGATTTATTTTATGTTGTTTTTTAATTAAATTACACCAATCATATATTCCATTGAGATAAATTATTATTTTTTCACCTTCTTCTAAGAAATGTATCACATCCAATCATAACCCAAATTAGCTTCCTCTAAGTTTCATACAAATACTCCTTGAGGACAGATTAATATTTTTTGTGCTTTGAAACTTTATCATAAGCTCTGTCAGCTTGTTTTGTTTGTGCATAATGATAAATCATAAATTTCCATGAAACTACTTTTTAAAACATTTGTCTCTATGGGAAATAAAATTGTTTTGGTAAACACGTCTAATGTATTATTGCTACAGTAGCACTTATTAAGAAATTAGGTTGATACATGTTTCTGAATGCACTGGAAAACCACACACAGCCAAGTCATGTCACCCTGAAAATACAGGGTAATTGGCATTTTTATGTACCCAGCAGTTGGAGACAAAAAAGCTCTTTTGTTGCTAAGTTACAGTACATCAGATAATAGACCTCTCCTTTCCTTGAACTGAATACAAGGTTTGTTTGTTGAATGTGAAATGTGATTTCATTTACCAGTTTCATCAGTATATACAGTGGGGAAAATAAGTTTTTGATACTGTGCCGATTTTGCAAGTTTTTCCACCTACAAAGAATGGAGAGGTCTGTAATTCTTATTGTAGTTACACTTCAACTGTGGGAAACAGAATCTAAAAATCACATTGTATGAAATTGCATTTTATTGTATGAAATAAGTATTTTATTACTTACTGTGTAACATGTTGTCCCCTTAAAACAATGACTTTATTATTATAAATATAAAAATACCTAATCCCGGTGAAACACAAAAAAACAAAAAAAGATCTAATTGTGCACCTAACTTAACATATAACCCTACGCTTAGCTGCTATCCCTTCCTAGCAGTGGAGGTTGGCACCCTGATAGAAGCGATTTTGGCGCCCCCACTCAGTGGCGGCTGTCCCCAGCTCACCCTGTTAACTTGCTGACAAGCTATAGGTGGGAAAACAATAAGCATATGAAAGAAAGCATAGGGTAATAAACTAAAGTGCACAAAAAATATATATAACCCCCATACAATATCCTACAACAAGAATTATTATATGTACTGCAACTGAGCAATAGTATAAACATATAACTACTCAGCTCATAACATACTGGCTAATGGCCACTAGATGTACAAATACAGCCAGCACTGAATGGGGTTGTAGACAAAAACATTAGGGATAATAGTAGCAGGGGGAGGTAAAATTACCTAATTCTTAAAAACCTGGTTCAAGACACTACTAGACTGTACAAAGCAACCAATCTTGGATAGCCTTAAGCAGCATGCGCCATTAGTACATTTAGATGGGTAATGATAAAAAATATAGTCCATCAGTCTTAGACAGTATATAACACTGTTGATGCCACAAAATACAATAAGCACAGAATTTTGCCCGAAAGACACTGAGCTGCAAGCTAGTTGCTCAAATACTCATAGCTAACAATGGCTACTATCAGCAATACACAGTCTTGACAAACACATATAGATGATTCCAAGGACAGCAAAAGGAGGGTATTAGCCCAAAAACCACTTAGCTTCCAAGGGGCGATTACTTAGCTATGAGTATTTGAGCAACATGGGTCATGGGTCGTGACTGGGTCTTCCAACATGACCATGACCCAAAATACACAGCCAGGGCATCTGAGGAATGACTATAAGCATTTCAAGGACCTGGAGTGGCCTAGCCAGTCTCCAGACTGGTACCCAATAGAAAATCTTTGGAGGGAGCTAAAATTCATTGTTATCTAGCGACAGCCCCGAAACCTGAAAGATCTGGAGAAGATCTACAACCCCTGACAAAAATTATGGAATCACCAGTCTTGGAGGATGTTCATTCACTTGTTTAATTTAGTAGAAAAAAAGCAGATCATAGACATGGCACAACACAAAAGTAATTTTAAATGGCAACTTTCTGGCTTTAAGAAACACTTAAAGAAATCAAGAACAAAAAATGTGTAGTCAGTAATGGTTACCTTTTTTTATCCAAGCATAGGGGAAAAATTATGGAATAACTCAATTCCGAGGAAAAAATTATGGAATCATGAAAAGCAAGCAAACAAAAAAACACTCCAAACCATGACTAGTATTTTGTTGCACCACCTCTGGCTTTTATAACAGCTTGCAGTCTCTGAGGCTTGGACTTAATGAGTGCCAAACAGTACTCTTCATCAATCTGGCTCCAACTTTCTCTGATTGCTGCTGCCAGATCAGCTTTTCAGGTTGGAGCCTTGCCATGGACCATTTTCTTCAACTTCCACTAAAGATTTTCAATTGGATTGAGATCTGGACTATTTGCAGGCCATGACATTGACCTTATGTGTCTTTTTTTATGGAATGTTTTCACAGGTTTTGCTCTATGGCAAGATGCATTAACATCTTGAAAAATGATTTCATCATCCTCAAACATCCTTTCAATTGATGGGACAAGAAAAGTGTCCAAAATATCAACATAAACTTGTTCATTTATTGAAGATGTAATGACAGCCATCTCCCCAGTGCCTTTACCTGACATGCAGCCCCATATCATCAATGACTGTAGACATTTGCATGTTCTCTTCAGGCAGTCATCTTCATAAATCTCATTGGAACGGCACCAAACAAAAGTTCCAGCATCATCACCTTGCCGAATGCAGATTCGTGATTCATCACTGAATATGACTTTCATCCAGTCATCCACAGTCCATGATTGCTTTTCCTTAGCCCATTGTAACCTTGTTTTTTTCTGTTTAGGTGTCAATGATGGCTTTCGTTTAGCTTTTCTGTATGTAAATCCCATTTCCTTTATGCGTTTTCTTACAGTTCGGTCAAAGACATTGACTCCAGTTTCCACCCATTCGTTCCTCATTTGTTTTGTTGTGCATTTCCTGTTTTGGAGACATTGCTTTAAGTTTCCGGTATTGACGCTTTGATGTCTTTCTTGGTCTACCAGTATGTTTGCCTTTAACCACCTTCCCATGTTGTTTGTATTTGGTCCAGATTTTAGACACAGCTGACTGTGAACAACCAACATCTTTTGCAACATTGCGTGATGATTTACCCTCTTTTAAGAGTTTGATAATCCTCTCCTTTGTTTCAATTGACATCTCTCGTGTTGGAGACATGATTCATGTCAGTCCACTTGGTGCAACAGCTCTCCGAGGTGTGATCACTCCTTTTTAGATGCAGATTAACGAGCAGATCTAATATGATGCAGGTGTTAGTTTTGGGAATGAAAATTTACAGGGTGTTTCCATAATTTTTTCCTCGGAATTGAGTGATTTCATAATTTTTCCCCTATGCTTGGATAAAAAAAGGAACCATTACTGACTACCACATTTTTTGTTCTTGATTTATTTTAATGTTTCTTAAAGCCATAATGTTGCCATTTGAAATGACTTTAGTTTTGTGCCATGTTTGTGATCTGCTTTTTTTCTTCAAAATTAAACAACCTAATGAACATCCTCCAAGGTCGGTGATTCCATAATTTTTGCTAGGGGTTGTATATGGAGGAGTGGGCCAAAATCCCTGCTGCATTGTGTGGAAACAAAGGTTTCTGTACCAAATATAAAGTGTGTTTTTTCTATTGTATCAAATTCTTATTTCATGCAATAAAATGCAATTTAATTATTTAAAAATCATACAATGTGATTTTCTGTTTTTTTTTTTTTTAATTTTTAGATTCTTTCTCTCACAGTTGAAGTGTACCTGTAATAAAATTACAGACCTCTATTATTTGTAGAGGGGAAACATTTGGTATTATTAACCCCCATAATGATAGATTAGAGTTTAGATATGTTGATACAAATGCTAGCTTCCATTTATAACAGGACAAAGAGTGAAGCAGATGGATGACAGTCTTTCGGACATTCATACATGATGTGGAATAAAGAAATTAAGAATGAGTCCTTTCATTACAATGTCTCATGGTTTAGATTGGTGAATGAAGATTTGTGAAGGGGATATGGTGGGGGTCCACATTGACTACACATTTGTTTGTAGCTTCTGAGGCCAATGTAGGATAATCATGTCTGGCATCTATTGTATGCTCGGTGGCTTATGAAACCAATGCAGGATAAGCAGGTCTGGCTACATTGACCACAGGGCAATACCTCAGAAGAAAAATATAAGGGTTTCTAAATTTATTTAAACACCACAAAGAGAAACAACCCTCTAAAAAATACCTTTAATTAATATACACTGCTCAAAAAAATAAAGGGAATACTTAACCCCTTTCTGCCATTAGACGTACTATTCCGTCCATGTGGGGTGGGCCTTACTTCCCAAGGACGGAATAGTACGTCATAGGCGATCGGCCGCGCTCACGCTTATCGCAGCTGACATCCGGCACTATGTGCCAGGAGCGGTCACGGACCGCCCCGGCACATTAACCCCCGGCACACCGCGATCAAACATGATCGGGATGTGTCGGCGGTGCAGGGAAGCTCCCTGCGGCTTCCCTGAGACCCCCGCAGCAACGCGATGTGATCGCGTTGCTGCGAGGGTCTCCTACCTTCCTCACTGCAGCAAGTCCTGGATCCAAGATGGCCGCGGATCCGGGTCCTGCAGGGAGGGAGGTGGCTTACCAAGTGCCTGCTCAGAGCAGGCACTTGGTAACGCTGCAGCGCTCTTTGACAGATCGGTGATCTGTCAGAGTGCTGTGCAAACTGTCAGATCACCGATCTGTATTGTCCCCCCCCGGGACAAAGTAAAAAAGTTAAAAAAAATTTTTACAAGTGTGTAAAAAAAATTAAAAAAAAAATCCTAAATAATGAAAAAAAATATATATATTATTCACATAAATACATTTCTTTATCTAAATAAAAAAAACAAAACAATAAAAGTACACATATTTAGTATCGCCACATCCGTAACGACCCGACCTATAAAACTGTCCCACTAGTTTACCCCTTCAGTAAACACCGTAAGAAAAAAAAAAACGAGGCAAAAAACAACGCTTTATTATCATACCGCCGAACAAAAAGTGGAATAACACACAATCAAAAAGACGGATATAAATAACCATGGTACCGCTGAAAGTGTCATCTTGTCCTGCAAAAAATGAGACGCCATACAGCAACATCAGCAAAAAAATAAAAAAGTTATAGTCCTCAGAATAAAGCGATGCAAAAATAATTATTTTTTCTATAAAATAGTTTTATCGTATAAAAGTGCCAAAACATAAAAAAATATAAATGAGGTGTCGCTGTAATCGTACTGACCCGAAGAATAAAACTGCTTTATCAATTTTACCAAACGCGGAACGGTATAAGCGCCTCCCCCAAAAGAAATTCATGAATAGCTGGTTTTTGGTAATTCTGCCTCACAAAAATCAGAATAAAAAGCGATCAAAAAATGTCACGTGCCCGAAAATGTTACCTATAAAAACGTCAACTGGTCCCGCAAAAAACAAGACCTCACATGACTCTGTGGACTCAAATATGGAAAAATTATAGCTCTCAAAATGTGGTAACGCAAAAAATATTTTTTGCAATAAAAAGCGTCCTTCAGTGTGTGATGGCTGCCAATAAAAAAAACCTGCTAAAAAACCCGCTATAAAAGTAAATCACACCCCCCTTCATCACCCCCTTAGTTAGGGAAAAATAAAAAAATGTATTTATTTCCATTTTCCCATTAGGGTTAGGGCTAGGGTTAGGGTTAGGGCTAGGGTTAAGGCTACAGTTAGGGTTAAGGCTACAGTTAGGGTTGAAGCTAAAGTTAGGGTTAGGGTTTGGATTACATTTGCGGTTGGGATTAGGGTTAGGGGTGTGTCTGGGTTAGAGGTGTGGTTAGGGTTACCGTTGGAATTAGGGTTAGGGGTGTGTTTGGATTAGGGTTTCAGTTATAATTGGGGGGTTTCCACTGTTAAGACATATCAGGGGCTCTCCAAACGCGACATGGCGTCCGATCTCAATTCCAGCCAATTCTGCGTTGAAAAAGTAAAACAGTGCTCCTTCCATTCCGAGCTCTCCCGTGTGCCCAAACAGAAGTTTACCCCAACATATGGGGTATCAGCGTACTCAGGACAAATTGGACAACAACTTTTGGGGTCCAATTTCTCCTGTTACCCTCGAGAAAATACAAAACTGGGGGCTAAAAAATAATTTTGGGGGGAATTTTTTTTTTTTAATTTTCACTGCTCTGCGTTAGAAACTGTAGTGAAACACTTGGGGGCTCAAAGTTCTCCCAACACATCTAGATAAGTTCCTTGGGGGGTCTAGTTTCCAATATGGGGTCACATGTGGGGGGTTTCTACTGTTTAGGTACATTAGGGGCTCTGCAAACGCAATGTGACGCCTGCAGACCATTCCATCTAAGTCTGTATTCCAAATGGCGCTCCTTCCCTTCCGAGCCATCCCATGCGCCCAAACGATTGTTCCCCCCCACATATGGGGTATCAGCGCACTCAGGACAAATTGCAGAACAACTTTTGGGGTCCAATTTCTCCTGTTACCCTCGGGAAAATACAAAACTGGGGGCTAAAAAATAATTTTTGTGGGAAAAAATTTTTGTTTTATTTTTCCGGCTGCATTATAAACTTCTGTGAAGCTCTTGGTGGGTCAAAGTGCTCACCACACATCTAGATAAGTTCCTTAGGGGGTCTACTTTCCAAAATGGTGTCATTTGTGGGGGGTTTCAATGTTTAGGCACATCAGTGGCTCTCCAAACGCAACATGGCGTCCCATCTCAATTCCTGTGAATTTTGCATTGAAAAGTCAAACGGCGCTCCTTCCCTTCCGAGCTCTCCCATGCGCCCAAACAGTGGTTTACCCCCACATATGGGGTATCAGAGTACTCAAGACAAATTGTGCAACAACTTTTAGGTTCCAATTTCTTCTCTTACCATTGGGAAAATAAAAAATTGGGGGCAAAAAGATAATTTTTGTGAAAAAAAATGATTTTTTATTTTTACGGTTCTGCATTATAAACTTCTGTGAAGCACTTGGTGGATCAAAGTGCTCACTACGCCTCTAGATAAGTTCCTTAGGGGGTCTACTTTCCAAAATGGTGTCACTTGTTGGGAATTTCAATGTTTAGGCACATCAGTGGCTCTCTAAACGCAACATGGCGTCCCATCTCAATTTCAGTCAATTTTGCATTGAAAAGTCAAATGGCGCTCCTTCGCTTCCAAGCTCTGTCATGCGCCCAAACAGTGGTTTACCTCCACTTATGGGGTATTAGCGTACTCAGGACAAATTGTACAACAAGGTTTGGGGTCCATTTTCTCCTGTAACCCTTGGTAAAATAAAACAAATTGGAGCTGAAGTAAATTTTTTGTGAAAAAAAGTTAAATGTTCATTTTTATTTAAACATTCCAAAAATTCCTGTGAAACACCTGAAGGGTTAATAAACTTCTTGAATGTGGTTTTGAGAACCTTGAGGGGTGCAGTTTTTAGAATGGTGTCACACTTGGGGGTTTTCTATCATATAGACCCCTCAAAATGACTTCAAATGAGATGTGGTCCCTAAAATAAAATGGTGTTGTAAAAATGAGAAATTGCTGGTCAACTTTTAACCCTTATAACTCCCTAACAAAAAAAATTTTGGTTCTAAAATTGTGCTGATGTAAAGTAGACATGTGGGAAATGTTACTTTTTAAGTACTTTGTGTGACATACAGTGCTTACAAGTAGTATTCAACCCCCTGCAGATTTAGCAGGTTTACACATTTGGTATTAACTTGGCATTGTGACATTTGGACTGTAGATCAGCCTGGAAGTGTTAAGTGCACTGCAGCAAAAAAAGAATGTTATTTCTTTGTTTATTTTTTTTTTAATTGTGAAAAGTCTTTTCAGAGGGTCATTTATTATTCAACCCCTCAACCCACCAGAATTCTGTTTGGTTCCCCTAAAGTATTAAGAAGTAGTTCAGGCACAAAGAGCAATGAGCTTCACATGTTTGGATTAATTATCTCTTTTTCCAGCCTTTTCTGACTATTTAAGACCCTCCCCAAACTTGTGAACAGCACTCATACATGGTCAACATGGGAAAGACAAAGGAGCATTCCAAGGCCATCAGAGACAAGATCGTGGAGGGTCACAAGGCTGGCAAGGGGTACAAAACCCTTTCCAAGGAGTTGGGCCTACCTGTCTCCACTGTTGGGAGCATCATCCGGAAGTGGAAGGCTTATGGAACTACTGTTAGCCTTCCACGGCTTGGACAGCCTTTGAAAGTTTCCTCCCATGCCGCGGCCAGGCTTGTCTGAAGAGTCAAGGCTAACCCAAGGACAACAAGGAAGGAGCTCCGGGAAGATCTCATGGCAGTGGGGACATTGGTTTCAGTCAATACCATAAGTAACGTACTCCACCGCAATGGTCTCCGTTACAGACGAGCCCGTAAGGTGTTATGACCTGGTGGTTAGGAGCACCTGACCTGATAGTTAAACACATACAGGACGAGCTCTGGGATGTGGGAGCTCTGCTGACCGCAAGCCCTAATCCTATCGCACACACTAAAAATAGCCGTGGAGCGCTCCTGACGCTCCCTAGGCGCCTCGTCACAGCCTCAGAGCTAGCTAGCCCTAGAGATAGAAAATAAAGCCTACCTTGCCTCAGAGAAATTCCCCAAAGGAATAGGCAGCCCCCACATATAATGACTGTGAGTAAAGATGAAAGTCACAAACGCAGAAATGAAATAGGTTTCAGCAAAGGGAGGCCAGACTTACTAAATAGACAGAGGATAGGAAAAGAATCTTTGCGGTCAGCACAAAAACCTACAAAAGACCACGCAGAGTGTGCAAAAGGGTCCTCCGCACCGACTCACGGTGCGGGGGGTGCCACTCTGCATCCCAGAGCTTCCAGCTAGCAAGATAAAATCAGGATAACCAACTGGACAAAGAAACAATGAGCAAAAAATAACAATAAGGAACTTAGCTTCTGCAGGAGAAGACAGGTCACCAGGCAGATCCAGGAGCGAACTGAACCAATGCTAAAACATTGACAGCTGGCATGGAGTAACGATCTGAGTGGAGTTAAATAGAGAAGCCTACCAAAGGATAAACCACGTCACCTGTGTAAGGAACCTCAGAAGCAGCAGCTTCACTCATAGCCACCAGAGGGAGCCCATAGACAGAACTCGCCGAAGTACCATTCACGGCCACAGGAGGGAGTTCGACAACAGAATTCACAACAGTACCGCCCCTTGAGGAGGGGTCACCGAACCCTCACCAGAGCCCCCAGGCCGATCAGGATGAGCCAACTGAAAGGCACGAACAAGATCGGCAGCATGAACATCAGAGGCAAAAACCCAGGAATTATCTTCTTGACCATAACCCTTCCACTTGACCAGGTACTGGAGTTTCCGTCTCGAAACACGAGAATCCAAAATCTTCTCCACCACATACTCCAACTCCCCCTCGACCAACACCGGGGCAGGAGGATCAACGGAGGGAACCATAGGCGCCACGTATCTCCGCAACAACGACCTATGGAACACATTATGGATGGCAAAAGAAGCTGGAAGGTCCAAACGAAATGACACAGGATTAAGAACCTCAGAAATCTTATATGGTCCAATGAAACGAGGCTTAAACTTAGGAGAGGAAACCTTCATAGGAATGAAGGACCACATGAGTCCAAATCTGCTGCAACCTGTCCACCACCGCATCCACACCAGGACAGTCCGAAGGCTCAACCTGCCCTGAAGAGAAACGAGGATGGAAACCAGAATTGCAGAAAAAAGGAGAAACTAAAGTAGCCGAGCTGGCCCGATTATTAAGGGCGAACTCAGCCAAAGGCAAGAAGGACACCCAATCATCCTGATCAGCAGAAACAAAGCATCTCAGATATGTCTCCAAAGTCTGATTAGTTAGTTCGGTTTGGCCATTAGTCGGAGGATGGAAAGCCGAAGAAAAAGACAAATCAATGCCCATCTTAGCGCAAAGGGACCACCAAAACCTCGAAACAAACTGGGAACCTCTGTCCGAGACGATGTTCTCCGGAATGCCATGCAAACGAACCACATGCTGGAAAAACAATGGCACCAAATCAGAGGAGGAAGGCAGTTTAGATAAGGGTACCAAATGGACCATCTTAGAGAAGCGATCACAAACCACCCAAATGACCGACATCTTTTGAGAAACAGGGAGATCAGAAATAAAATCCATGGAAATATGCGTCCAGGGCCTCTTCGGAATCGGCAAGGGCAAAAGCAACCCACTGGCATGAGAACAGCAGGGCTTAGCCCGAGCACAAATCCCACAGGACTGCACAAAAGAACGCACATCCCGTGACAAAGAAGGCCACCAAAAAGATCTAGCCACCAAATCTCTGGTACCAAAGATTCCAGGATGACCAGCCAATACTGAACAATGAATCTCCGAGATAACTCTACCAGTCCATCTATCAGGGACAAATAGTTTCTCCGTAGGACAACGGTCAGGTCTATCAGCCTGAAACTTTTGCAGCACACGCCGCAAATCAGGGGAAATGGCAGACAAAATTACCCCTTCTTTAAGAATACCCGCCGGCTCCGGATCACTTGGAGAGTCAGGCACAAAACTCCTTGACAGGGCATCAGCCTTCACATTCTTAGATCCCGGAAGGTATGAAACCACAAAATCAAAACGGGAGAAAAAGAGCGACCATCGAGCCTGTCTAGGATTCAACCGTTTGGCAGACTCGAGATAAGTCAAATTCTTGTGATCCGTCAAGACCACCATGCGATGTTTAGCTCCTTCAAGCCAATGTCGCCACTCCTCGAATGCCCACTTCATGGCCAACAACTCCCGATTGCCCACATCATAATTGCGCTCAGCAGGCGAGAATTTTCTAGAAAAGAAGGCACAGGGTTTCATCACCGAGCCATCAGAACTTCTTTGCGAGAAAACAGCCCCTGCTCCAATTTCAGAAGCATCAACCTCCACCTGAAAAGGGTGCGAAACATCTGGCTGGCACAACACAGGGGCAGAAGCAAAACGACGCTTCAACTCCTGAAAAGCCGCTACAGCCGCAGAGGACCAATTGACCACATCAGCACCTTTCTTGGTCAAATCAGTCAACGGTTTAGCAATACTGGAAAAATTAGCAATGAAGCGACGATAAAAATTAGCAAAGCCCAGGAACTTCTGCAAGCTCTTCACAGATGTCGGCTGAGTCCAATCGTAAATGGCCTGAACGTTAACAGGGTCCATCTCGATAGTAGAAGGGGAAAAAATGAAACCCAAAAATGAAACCTTCTGAACTCCAAAGAGACACTTTGACCCCTTCACAAACAAGGAATTCGCACGAAGGACCTGGAACACCATTCTGACCTGCTTCACATGAGACACCCAATCATCCGAAAAGACCAAAATGTCATCCAAATATACAATCATAAATCTATCCAGGTACTCTCGGAAGATGTCATGCATAAAGGACTGAAACACAGATGGAGCATTAGAAAGCCAGAATGGCATAACCAGGTACTCAAAATGGCCCTCGGGCGTATTAAATGCTGTTTTCCATTCATCACCCTGTTTAATTTGCACAAGATTATATGCCCCTCGAAGATCTATCTTGGTGAACCAACTAGCCCCCTTAATCCGAGCAAACAAATGTGGATGAAACCTGGGGAACACCTTGGAGTGTAACACACCGTCTCTCTACACCCCATACCCAATTTGTAGGCCTAATGCAGTGTAGTTTTCAACAACTACTAAACGAGAGTCCGAAGATCGAAGCAATGGAGAGGAAACCTGGGGAACACCTTGGAGTGGAACACACCGTCTCTACACCCCATACCCAATTTGTAGGCCTAATGCAGTGTAGTTTTCAACAACTACTAAACGAGAGTCGGAAGACCCAAGCAATGGAGAGGAAACCTGGGGAACACCTTGGAGTGTAACACACCGTCTCTCTACACCCCATACCCAATTTGTAGGCCTAATGCAGTGTAGTTTTCAACAACTACTAAACGAGAGTAGGAAGATCGAAGCAATGTGGACGAAACCTGGGGAACACCTTGGAGTGTAACACATCGTCTCTCTACACCCCATACCCAATTTGTAGGCCTAATGCAGTGTAGTTTTCAACAACTACTAAATGAGAGTAGGAAGATCGAAGCAATGTGGACGAAACCTGGGGAACACCTTGGAGTGTAACACACCGTCTCTCTACACCCCATACCCAATTTGTAGGCCTAATGCAGTGTAGTTTTCAACAACTACTAAACGAGAGTAGGAAGATCGAAGCAATGTGGACGAAACCTGGGGAACACCTTGGAGTGTAACACACCGTCTCTCTACACCCCATACCCAATTTGTAGGTCTAATGCAGTGTAGTTTTCAACAACTACTAAAAGAAAGTAGGAAGATCGAAGCAATGTGGACGAATCCTGGGGAACACCTGTTGTGAATTCTGTGGCTGTGTTCACTTCTGTGGTCACAAGTGGTATTGCAGTCTCTGGGCTTCCTCCCTCAGGTGTTTTGGTGAGCTCGTTGGCTGCCTTGCTATTTAGCTCCACCTGAGTCTGTCTTCCTGCTCCTTGTCAATGTTCCAGTGTTGGATCTGAGCTACTGCATCTTTCCTTGGGCCTGCTGCTCTGCTAGATAAGTGCTTCTAGTTTGTTTTCTGTTTTTTCTGTCCAGCTTGCTATTAACTTTTGCTGGAAGCTCTGAGAAGCAAAGGGGTGCACCGCCGTGCTGTTAGTTCGGCACGGTGGGTCTTTTTGCCCCTTTGCGTGGTTTTCGTTTTAGGGTTTTTTGTAGACTGCATAGTTCTCTTTGCTATCCTCGCTCTGTCTAGAATATCGGGCCTCACTTTGCTGAATCTATTTCATTCCTACGTTTGTCTTTTCATCTTGCTAACAGTCATTATATGTGGGGGGCTGCCTATTCCTTTGGGGTATTTCTCTGAGGTAAGTCAGGCTTGTATTTCTATCTTCAGGCTAGTCAGCTCCTCAGGCAGTGCCGAGTTGCATAGGTAGTGATAGGCGCAATCCACTGCTGCTTATAGTTGTGTGAGGATAGATCAGGTACTGCAGTCTACAGAGATTCCACGTCTCAGAGCTCGTCCTATTGTTTTTGGTTATTGCCAGATCTCTGTATGTGCGCTGATTACTGCACGCTGTGTTGCCTGATTGCCAGCCATAACAGTACAAGGAGCCACACCAATGATTCCCAATAGAGGGAAAAAAGAAATCCTGACATCATTTTTTTTTCTTAGCTCTGTCTTCAGTCTTTTTTTTCCCCTAGACATTAGAGTGCTTCAGGACACAGCTGTGGACATGGATATTCAGGCTCTGTGCTCCTCAATGGATAATCTCGTTGTAAATGTACAAAAGATTCAAGATACTATTGATCAGAAATCGATGCTAGAACCAAGAATTCCGATTCCTGATTTGTTTTTTGGTGACAGAACTAAGTTCCTGAGCTTCAGAAATAATTGTAAGCTATTTTTGGCCTTGAAACCTCATTCTTCTGGTAATCCTATTCAACAGGTTTTGATTATTATTTCTTTTTTGCGCGGCGACCCACAGGACTGGGCGTTTTCTCTTGCACCAGGAGATTCTGCATTGAGTAATGTTGATGCATTTTTCCAGGCGCTGGGATTGCTTTACGATGAACCTAATTCAGTGGATCAGGCTGAGAAAAATCTGCTGGCTTTATGCCAGGGTCAGGATGATGTAGAAGTATATTGTCAGAAATTTAGGAAGTGGTCAGTACTCACTCTGTGGAATGAATCTGCACTAGCGGCTTTGTTCAGAAAGGGTCTCTCTGAAGCTCTTAAGGATGTAATGGTGGGATTTCCTATGCCTGCTGGTTTGAATGAGTCTATGTCCTTGGCCATTCAGATCGGTCGTCGCTTGCGCGAGCGTAAATCTGTGCACCATCTGGCGGTATTGTCTGAGAGTAAACCTGAGCCTATGCAGTGCGACAGGACTATGACTAAAGTAGAACGGCAAGAACACAGACGTCTGAACAGACTGTGTTTCTATTGTGGTGATTCTACTCATGCTATTTCTAATTGTCCTAAACGCACTAGGCGGTTCGATAGCTCTGCCGTTATTGGTACTGTACAGTCCAAATTCCTTTTGTCCATTACCTTAATGTGCTCTTTGTCATCGTATTCTGTCATGGCGTTTGTGGATTCAGGCGCTGCCCTGAATCTGATGGATTTGGATTATGCTAAACGTTGTGGATTTTTCTTGGAGCCTTTGCGGTGTCCTATTCCGTTGAGAGGAATTGATGCTACACCTTTGGCCAAGAATAAGCCTCAGTACTGGGCCCAGCTGACCATGTGCATTGCTCCTTCACATCAGGAAGTTATTCGCTTTCTGGTACTGGATAATTTGCATGATGTGGTCGTGTTGGTGTTGCCATGGCTACAAACCCATAATCCAGTATTGGATTGGAACTCTATGTCGGTAACCAGCTGGGGTTGTCAGGGGGTACATGGTGATGTTCCATTTTTGTCTATTTCGTCATCCATTCCTTCTGACATCCCAGAGTTCTTGTCGGACTTTCAGGATGTATTTGAAGAGTCCAAGTCTGATGCCCTACCTCCGCATAGGGATTGTGATTGTGCTATCGATTTGATTCCTGGTAGTAAATTCCCTAAGGGTCGTTTATTTAATTTGTCCGTACCTGAACACACCGCTATGCGCAGTTATGTGAAGGAGTCCCTGGAGAAGGGACATATTCGCCCATCGTCGTCACCATTGGGAGCAGGGTTCTTTTTTGTAGCCAAGAAGGATGGTTCGCTAAGACCGTGTATTGATTACCGCCTTCTTAATAAGATCACTGTTAAGTTTCAGTATCCCTTGCCATTGATTTCTGACTTGTTTGCTCGGATTAAGGGGGCTAGTTGGTTTACTAAGATTGATCTTCGTGGTGCGTATAATCTGGTGAGAATCAGGCAGGGAGATGAATGGAAAACGGCATTTAATACGCCCGAGGGTCATTTTGAGTATCTGGTGATGCCGTTCGGACTTGCCAATGCTCCATCTGTTTTTCAGTCTTTTATGCATGACATTTTCCGTGAGTATCTGGATAAATTCTTGATTGTTTACTTGGATGACATTTTGATCTTCTCAGATGATTGGGAGTCTCATGTGAAGCAAGTCAGAATGGTTTTCCAGGTACTGCGTGCTAATTCCTTGTTCGTGAAGGGATCAAAGTGTCTCTTCGGTGTGCAGAAAGTTCCATTTTTGGGGTTCATCTTTTCCCCTTCTACTATCGAGATGGATCCGGTTAAGGTTCAGGCCATCCAGGATTGGACTCAGCCGACATCTCTAAAAAGTCTGCAGAAATTCCTGGGCTTTGCTAATTTTTATCGTCGCTTCATCTGTAATTTTTCTAGCATTGCCAGACCATTGACCGATTTGACCAAGAAGGGTGCTGATTTGGTTAATTGGTCTTCTGCTGCCGTGGAAGCTTTTCAGGAGTTGAAGCGTCGTTTTTGCTGTGCCCCTGTGTTGTGTCAACCTGATGTTTCTCTTCCGTTCCAGGTCGAGGTTGATGCTTCTGAGATTGGTGCAGGGGCGGTTTTGTCACAGAGAGGTTCTGGTTGCTCAGTGTTCAAACCATGTGCTTTCTTTTCCAGGAAATTTTCTGCTGCTGAGCGTAATTATGATGTGGGCAACCGAGAGTTGCTGGCCATGAAGTGGGCATTCGAGGAGTGGCGTCATTGGCTTGAGGGTGCTAAGCATCGCGTGGTGGTTTTGACTGATCATAAGATCCTTACTTATCTTGAGTCTGCCAAGCGCTTGAATCCTAGACAGGCCCGTTGGTCGTTATTTTTTGCTCGTTTTGATTTTGTGATTTCGTACCTTCCGGGCTCTAGGAATGTGAAGGCGGATGCTCTGTCTAGGAGTTTTGTGCCCGACTCTCCGGGGTTATCTGAGCCGGCGAGTATCCTCAAGGAAGGAGTCATTGTGTCTGCCATCTCCCCTGATTTGCGGAGAGTGTTGCAGAAATTTCAGGCTAATAAACCTGATCGTTGTCCGGCCGAGAAACTGTTCGTCCCTGATAGGTGGACTAGTAAAGTTATCTCTGAACTTCATTGTTCGGTGCTGGCCGGTCATCCAGGAATCTTTGGTACCAGGGAGTTGGTTGCTAGATCCTTCTGGTGGCCATCTCTGTCACGGGATGTGCATGCTTTTGTGCAGTCCTGTGGAATTTGTGCTAGGGCTAAGCCCTGCTGTTCACGTGCCAGTGGGTTGCTTTTGCCCTTGCCGGTCCCGAAGAGGCCTTGGACACATATTTCGATGGATTTCATTTCTGACCTTCCCGTTTCTCAAAAAATGTCGGTCATTTGGGTGGTCTGTGATCGCTTTTCTAAAATGGTCCATCTGGTGCCCTTGGTTAAATTGCCTTCCTCCTCTGATTTGGTGCCTTTGTTCTTCCAGCATGTGGTTCGTTTACATGGCATTCCTGAGAATATTGTTTCTGACAGAGGTTCCCAGTTTGTCTCGAGTTTCTGGCGAGCCTTTTGTGGTAGGATGGGCATTGACCTATCTTTCTCCTCGGCCTTCCATCCTCAGACTAATGGCCAGACCGAACGAACCAATCAGACCTTGGAAACATATCTGAGATGTTTTGTTTCCGCTGACCAGGATGATTGGGTGTCATTTTTGCCGTTGGCTGAGTTCGCCCTTAATAATCGGGCCAGCTCGGCTACCTTGGTCTCTCCATTTTTCTGCAATTCTGGGTTCCATCCTCGTTTCTCTTCAGGACAGGTTGAGTCTTCGGACTGTCCTGGTGTGGATTCTGTGGTGGACAGGTTGCAGCAGATCTGGACTCAGGTAGTGGACAATTTGACCTTGTCCCAGGAGAAGGCTCAGCTTTTCGCTAATCGCAGACGCCGTGTGGGACCCCGACTTCGTGTTGGGGATCTGGTTTGGTTATCTTCTCGTCATATTCCTATGAAGGTTTCCTCTCCTAAATTTAAACCTCGTTTTATTGGTCCGTATAGGATTTCTGAGATTCTCAATCCGGTGTCTTTTCGTCTGATCCTCCCAGACTCCTTTTCCATACATAATGTATTCCATAGGTCGTTGTTGAGGAGATACGTGGCACCTATGGTTCCATCTGTGGAGCCTCCTGCCCCTGTTTTGGTGGAGGGGGAATTGGAGTATATTGTGGAGAAGATTTTGGATTCTCGTGTCTCTAGACGGAAACTCCAGTATCTGGTCAAATGGAAGGGTTATGCTCAGGAAGATAATTCCTGGGTTTTTGCCTCTGATGTCCATGCCCCAGATCTTGTTCGTGCCTTTCATGTGGCTCATCCTGGTCGGCCTGGGGGTTCTGGTGAGGGTTCGGTGACCCCTCCTCAAGGGGGGGGTACTGTTGTGAATTCTGTGGCTGAGTTCACTTCTGTGGTCACAAGTGGTATTGCAGTCTCTGGGCTTCCTCCCTCAGGTGTTTTGGTGAGCTCGTTGGCTGCCTTGCTATTTAGCTCCACCTGAGTCTGTCTTCCTTGCTCCTTGTCAATGTTCCAGTGTTGGATCTGAGCTACTGCATCTTTCCTTGGGCCTGCTGCTCTGCTAGATAAGTGCTTCTAGTTTGTTTTCTGTTTTTTCTGTCCAGCTTGCTATTAACTTTTGCTGGAAGCTCTGAGAAGCAAAGGGGTGCACCGCCGTGCTGTTAGTTCGGCACGGTGGGTCTTTTTGCCCCTTTGCGTGGTTTTCGTTTTAGGGTTTTTTGTAGACTGCATAGTTCTCTTTGCTATCCTCGCTCTGTCTAGAATATCGGGCCTCACTTTGCTGAATCTATTTCATTCCTACGTTTGTCTTTTCATCTTGCTAACAGTCATTATATGTGGGGGGCTGCCTATTCCTTTGGGGTATTTCTCTGAGGTAAGTCAGGCTTGTATTTCTATCTTCACGCTAGTCAGCTCCTCAGGCAGTGCCGAGTTGCATAGGTAGTGATAGGCGCAATCCACTGCTGCTTATAGTTGTGTGAGGATAGATCAGGTACTGCAGTCTACAGAGATTCCACGTCTCAGAGCTCGTCCTATTGTTTTTGGTTATTGCCAGATCTCTGTATGTGCGCTGATTACTGCACGCTGTGTTGCCTGATTGCCAGCCATAACAAACACCTTGGAGTGTAACACACCGTCTCTCTACACCCCATACCCAATTTGTAGGCCTAATGCATTGTAGTTTTCAACAACTACTAAACAAGAGTCGGAAGACCCAAGCAATGGAGAGGAAACCTGGGGAACACCTTGGAGTGTAACACACCGTCTCTCTACACCCCATACCCAATTTGTAGGCCTAATGCAGTGTAGTTTTCAACAACTACTAAACGAGAGTCGGAAGATCGAAGCAATGGAGAGGAAACCTGGGGCACACCTTGGGGCGGCAGACACCGTTAGTAGGCCCTACCAAAGTAGTAGCCCCAATGCAGTTTTAAAATTCCTAGAGGCTGAAAACAAGTCTATTGACGCTCTGCTTTTTTCAAAGGAGGACAGCTGTATTGAGTGGCGCAGACAGACACAGGTAGTAGGCCTTAAACCAAAAATGTGGCTCACTGCAGTTTAAAAAAGGTTACATGGGTACACAGGCAGCATTGCTCTGGTCAGTGGAGGACAATTTCAATAGTGGACCGCAGACAGACTTTGTACGCCTACTATTAAAAAAAGGATGCTCTATGCAATTAAAAATAGGTTCCAGGTGTCCACGGGCAGCAGTGGTGTGGTCAGTGGACGAGTATTGGAAGGAGGGACCGCAGACAGGCGTAGTAGGCATAACAAAACTAGGTTGTAGGCACTTTAAAATTGGTTCCAGGGGTACACGTGCAGCAGTGGTGTGGTCAGCGGAGGACAATTTGAATTAAGGACTGCAGACAGACTTTGTAGGCTGTCCCCTGTGGACCATGCATCCAACACATTAACCCAGTGCGCCGTAATGGACACGTAACTTTTTGTGGACATGCCTACTGGTCCATGCGTCTCTTGTCAGGTGCACCTTTCTACTGTTTGATTGCCTGAGTGCTATGACAATGCAGACTTTTTCATGCCGGTGGAGGGCTGGGATGGCTTTTCTCGCAAAAGAAATGTCGACTGGGTAACTTGAACCGTGGTACATCGTAGTTCATCTGGGCTTTCTAAATATAAAACAAAGAAAAAAAGGAGGTTCCATGCACTTTCAGCTGGGTTCCAGGGGTACACGGCCAGCATTGGTCTGGTCAGTGGAGAACTATTTGAAGGAGGGACCGCAGACAGGCTTCGAAGGCCTAGCATAATAAATTAGGGCTGTAGGCACTTTAACATTGGTTCCAGGGATACACGGGCAGCAGTAGACTGGTCAGTGGAGGTCTAGTGGAAGGAGGGACCGCAGACAGGCTTCGAAGGCCTAACATAATAAATTAGGGCTGTAGGCACTTTAACATTGGTTCCAGGGATACACGGGCAGCAGTAGACTGGTCAGTGGAGGCCTAGTGGAAGGAGGGACCGCAGACAGGCTTCGAAGGCCTAACATAATAAATTAGGGCTGTAGGCACTTTAACATTGGTTCCAGGGATACACGGGCAGCAGTAGACTGGTCAGTGGAGGCCTAGTGGATGGAGGGACCGCAGACAGGCTTTGAAGGCCTAACATAATAAATTAGGGCTGTAGGCACTTTAACATTGGTTCCAGGGATACACGGGCAGCAGTAGACTGGTCAGTGGAGGCCTAGTGGAAGGAGGGACCGCAGACAGGCTTCGAAGGCCTAACATAATAAATTAGGGCTGAAGGCACTTTAACATTGGTTCCAGGGATACACGGGCAGCAGTAGACTGGTCAGTGGAGGCCTAGTGGAAGGAGGGACCGCAGACAGGCTTCGAAGGCCTAACATAATAAATTAGGGCTGTGGGCATTTTAACATTGGTTCCAGGGATACACGGGCAGCAGTAGACTGGTCAGTGGAGGCCTAGTGGAAGGAGGGACCGCAGACAGGCTTCGAAGGCCTAACATAATAAAATTGGGCTGTAGGCACTTTGAATTCTCTTGCAGGGGTACACAGGCAGTGGGCACCATTGGTGTTGTCAGCGGCGGCCAATTGTAATGAGTGTCTGCCAGTTAGTAGTCCCAAAAAATCAATACATGTTAATGTCTCGCATTACAACAAAAAGAAAAACCAAAAGGGTGCAATCATTAGGTATAGGGTTGGGCTCCTCTGCGTAGTTTCAGACCTAGTAATTTGGCACAAAGTATTTACTTGGGTAAATATAGGACACTGCCCCTGACTATGTTAAGTACCATCATACATGTCAACACAATGGTATTGTCAGTGGCAGTAATTTACGGATGTCAGCGCATAGACTAAACAAAGGTGTAACTGTGAGAGATAATTGTGCAAGTGGTAGAGCAATGTTTGAGCTGGGGGTGGGTGAACTCTCTTGTGGCCGGCGGTACATGCCCAGGGCCCCTCATGTTACAACAGTGTGTCTGACGTTGGGTGCACACCACCACCGCCAGAGACACTTTATTGTACTATGAGGGACCCAGTGGCAGTGCCGTAGACCAAAAGCGGGCACACCCACCTCTTCAGACAAACAGCACTCTCACGGGTGCTTGCGCCAAGTGGCGATACCATGGCCCCGTGTGGGGAGTTTGGCCATTTAGGGAGGTGTAAACATGTCGTATGCTGGACAATCAGCTGCAAATTACGCGATTGGTAAAGTCATTCAGAGTAGTCCACAGGCAATACCTTTTCATAGGAAAGCTAGGTGTCGGCCGGGCAAGGTGGGGCAAAAGAATTTGAAATCCAGTTGTGGTTCATTTTAATCAAGGTTAGATCATCAACATTTTGGGTGGCCAGACGAGTCCTTTTTTCGGTTAATATTGAACCTGCAGCACTGAATACTCTTTCTGATAGGACACTAGCTGCCGGGCAAGCAAGCTCATGCAATGCATATTCTGCCAATTCTGGCCAGGTGTCTAATTTGGATGCCCAGTAATCAAATGGGAATGACGGTTGAGGTAGAACATCGATAAGTGATGAAAAATAGTTAGTAACCATAATGGACAAATGTTGTCTCCTGTCACTTTCAATTGATGCAGCAGTACCTGTCCTGTCTGCGGTCATAGCAAAATCACTCCACAACCTGGTCAGAAAACCCCTCTGTCCAACGCCACTTCGGATTTCTGCACCTCTAACACTTCTGTTCTGCTGCCCCCTGCTGCTCGTGTGAGAACGATCACGGGCGCTGTGTGCTGGGAATGCCTGAAGCAAACGGTCAACAAGAGTTGATTGTTTGGTTGCTAATATTAGTTCCAAGTTCTCATGTGGCATAATATTTTGCAATTTGCCTTTATAGCGAGGATCAAGGAGGCAGGCCAACCAGTAATCGTCATCGTTCATCATTTTAGTAATGCGTGTGTCCCTTTTGAGGATACGTAAGGCATAATCCGCCATGTGGGCCAAACTTCCAGTTGTCAAATCTGCGGTTGTGCTTGGTTGAGGGGCAGTTTCAGGCAAATCTACGTCACTTGTGTCCCTCAAAAAACCAAAACCCGGCCTTGCCACGCCACCAATTTCCAGTGGCCAACGGAAAAGCTTCCTCATTAAAAATATACTCATCCCCATCATCCTCCTCGTCCTCCTCCTCTTCGCCCGCTACCTCGTCCTGTACACTGCCCTGACCAGACAATGGCTGACTGTCATCAAGGCTTTCCTCTTCCTCTGCTGCAGACGCCTGATTTTTTATGTGCGTCAAACTTTGCATCAGCAGACGCATTAGGGGGATGCTCATGCTTATTATGGCATTGTCTGCACTAACCAGCCGTGTGCATTCCTCAAAACACTGAAGGACTTGACACATGTCTTGTATCTTCGACCACTGCACACCTGACAACTCCATGTCTGCCATCCTACTGCCTGCCCGTGTATGCGTATCCTCCCACAAAAACATAACAGCCCGCCTCTGTTCGCACAGTCTCTGAAGCATGTGCAGTGTTGAGTTCCACCTTGTTGCAACGTCTATGATTAGGCGATGCTGGGGAAGGTTCAAAGACCGCTGATAGGTCTGCATACGGCTGGAGTGTAAGGGCGAACGGCGGATATGTGAGCAAAGTCCGCGCACTTTGAGGAGCAGGTCGGATAACCCCGGATAAGTTTTCAGGAAGCACTGCACCACCAGGTTTAAGGTGTGAGCCAGGCAAGGAATGTGTTTCAGTTGGGAAAGGGAGATGGCAGCCATGAAATTCCTTCCGTTATCACTCACTACCTTGCCTGCCTCAAGATCTACTGTGCCCAGCCACGACTGCGTTTCTTTCTGCAAGAACTCGGACAGAACTTCCGCGGTGTGTCTGTTGTCGCCTAAACACTTCATAGCCAATACAGCCTGCTGACGCTTGCCAGTAGCTGCCCCATAATGGGACAACTGGTGTGCAACAGTGGCAGCTGCGGATGGAGTGGTTTGGCGACTGCGGTCTGTGGACGAGCTCTCGCTTCTGCAGAAGGACGAAGAGGAGGAGGAGGAGGAGGGGGTGCGAACACCTACAGCCAACTGTTTCCTAGACCGTGGGCTAGGCAGAACTGTCCCGAAACTGCTGTCCCCTGTGGACCCTGCATCCACCACATTCACCCAGTGTGCCGTGATGGACACGTAACTTCCCTGGCCATGCCTACTGGTCCATGCATCTGTTGTCAGGTGCACCTTTGTACTCACAGATTGCCTGAGTGCATGGACGATGCGCTCTTTAACATGCTGGTGGAGGGCTGGGATGGCTTTTCTCGAAAAGAAGTGTCGACTGGGTAGCTCGTAGCGTGGTACAGCGTAGTCCATCAGGGCTTTGAAAGGTTCACTTTCAACTAACCGGTAGGGCATCATCTCTAACGAGATTAGTCTAGCTATGTGGGCGTTCAAACCCTGTGTACGCGGATGCGAGGATAAGTACTTCCTTTTTCTAACCAGAGTCTCATGTAGGGTGAGCTGGACTGGAGAGCTGGAGATCGTGGAACTAGCGGGTGTGCCGGTGGACATGGCAGACTGAGAGACGGTTGGAGACAGTATTGTTTCCGCCTGTGCCCTAGATGCAGTGTTTCCTACTATGAAACTGGTGATTCCCTGACCCTGACTGCTTTGGCCTGGCAAAGAAACCTGCACAGATACTGCAGGTGGTGCGGAAAATGGTGGCCTTACAGTGACGGCAGGGATGTAGCGTTGGTGAGTAGCTTCATTGGCCGAGGGTGCTACAACCTTAAGGGACGTTTGGTAGTTAGTCCAGGCTTGCAAATGCAGGGTGGTTAAATGTCTATGCATGCAACTTGTATTCAGACTTTTCAGATTCTGACCTCTGCTTAAGGTAGTTGAACATTTGTGACAGATGACTTTGTGCGGATCAATTGGATGTTGTTTAAAAAAATGCCAGACTGCACTCTTTCGAGCCTCAGATCCCTTTTCAGGCATTGCAGACTGAGCTTTAACCGGATGGACACGCTGTCCTCCAACAGTTTTTGGCTTTGCCACGCGTTTTGTCCCATCTACGGGCCCGGCAGATGGAACCTGTTGCGATGTTGATGCCTGCTGCGGCCCCTCCTCCTCCGCTTCAGAACTACTGCCGCCTGCACCCTGTTCCCCCAATGGCTGCCCATCGGGGTCAACAACTGGGTCATCTATAACCTCCTCTTCTAGCTCGTGCGCAACTTCGTCTGTGTCACCGTGTAAGTCGGTGGTAGAGCGTTCGTGACGGGGCAACATAGTCTCATCAGGGTCTGATTCTGGATCAGTACCCTGCGAGGGCAATGTTGTGGTCTGAGTCAAAGGACCAGCATAGTAGTCTGGCTGTGGCTGTGCATCAGTGCACTCCATGTCAGATTCAACTTGTAATGGGCATGGCCTGTTAACTGCTTCACTTTCTAAGCCAGGGACGGTATGTGTAAAGAGCTCCATGGAGTAACCCGTTGTGTCGCCTGCTGCATCCTTCTCTGTTGTTGTTTTTGCTGAAGAGGACAAGGAAGCGACTTGTCCCTGACCGTGAACATCCACTAACGACGCGCTGCTTTTACATTTACCAGTTTCAAAAGAGGAGGTAAAAGAGCTAGAGGCTGAGTCAGCAAGGTAAGCCAAAACTTGCTCTTGCTGCTCCGGCTTTAAAAGCGGTTTTCCTACTCCCAGAAAAGGGAGCGTTCGAGGCCTTGTGTAGCCAGACGACGAACCTGCCTCCACAGCTCCAGACTTAGGTGCAATATTTTTTTTCCCATGACCACCTGGTGCTCCACTACAACTAACATCATTACCAGCTGACAATGAACACCCACAGCCACGACCTCTTCCACCAGACTTCCTCATTGTTTTAAAAACGTAACCAAAGTAACGGTATTTGTTGCTGTCAAACAACTTACACGGTGAGCTATAACTTCAGTATGATTTAGATATCCCTTTACAGGTGGGTGAGACCGCAAGGAAAATCAGGCACAATGTTACACACTCTGTTTTTGGTGGCACCAAATGAGAGAGATGCCACACACGCAGGACTGTCACTCAAGCAGAAATGTCAATATTGATCTCCCACTTTTTTTTTTATTTGTTCAGGGAGAATTTAGAAACCAAATTAAAAAAAATAGGCTTTCTATGGCCCACTATTTGAGAGAGAGAGATGGCACACCCAGGAGTCAAAACTGTCACACAAGCAGAAAGGGCAATATTAATCTCCCACTGATTTTTTTTTATTTTTCAGGGAGACTTTAGAAACAAAATAAAATAAAATGATTTTTTCAGGAAGAATTTAGAAACCAAATAAAATAAAATGATTTTTTCAGGGAGAATTTAGAAACCAAATAAAAAAAAATAGGCTTTCTATGGCCCACTATTTGAGAGAGAGAGATGGCACACCCAGGAGTAGAGACTGGCACACAAGCAGAAAGGGCAATATTAATCTCCCACTGTTTTTTTTTTATTTTTTCAGGGAGACTTTAGAAACCCAATAAAAAAAAAAAAGGCTTTCTATGGCCCACTATTTGAGAGAGAGAGATGGCACACCCAGGAGTCAAGACTGTCACACAAGCAGAAAGGGCAATATTAATCTCCCACTGATTTTTTTTTATTTTTTCAGGGAGACTTTAGAAACAAAATAAAATAAAATGATTTTTTTCAGGAAGAATTTAGAAACCAAATAAAATAAAATGAATTTTTCAGGGAGAATTTAGAAACCAAATAAAAAAAAATAGGCTTTCTATGGCCCACTATTTGAGAGAGAGAGATGGCACACCCAGGAGTCAGGAGTGGCACACAAGCAGAAAGGGCAATATTAATCTCCCACTGATTTTGTTTTGATTTTTTCAGGGAGAATTTAGAAACCCAATAAAAAAAAAATAGGCTTTCTATGGCCCACTAGTTGAGAGAGAGATGGCACACCCAGGAGTCAGGAGTGGCACACAAGCAGAAAGGGCAATATTAACCCCTTTACCCCCAAGGGTGGTTTGCACGTTAATGACCGGGCCAATTTTTACAATTCTGACCACTGTCCCTTTATGAGGTTATAACTCTGGAACGCTTCAATGGATTCCAGTGATTCTGACATTGTTTTCTCGTGACATATTGTACTTCATGACAATGGTAAAAATTATTTGATAGTACTTGCGTTTATTTGTGAAAAAAACGGAAATTTGGCGAAAATTATGAAAATTTCGCAATTTTCCAACTTTGAATTTTTATGCAATTAAATCACAGATATATGTCCCACAAAATACTTAATAAGTAACATTTCCCACATGTTTACTTTACATCAGCACAATTTTGGAACCAAAATTTTTTTTTGTTAGGGAGTTATAAGGGTTAAAAGTTGACCAGCAATTTCTCATTTTTACAACACCATTTTTTTTGGGACCACATCTCATTTGAAGTCATTTTGAGGGGTCTATATGATAGAAAATACCCAAGTGTGACACCATTTTAAAAACTGCACCCCTCATGGTGCTCAAAACCATATTCAAGAAGTTTATTAACCCTTCTGGTGCTTCACAGGAATTTTTGGAATGTTTAAATAAAAATGAACATTTAACTTTTTTTCACAAAAAATTTAATTCAGCTCCAATTTGTTTTATTTTACCAAGGGTAACAGGAGAAAATGGACCGCAAAAGTTGTTGTACAATTTGTCCTGAGTACACCGATACCCCATATGTGGGGGTAAACCACTGTTTGGGCGCATGACAGAGCTCGGAAGCGAAGGAGCGCCATTTGACTTTTCAATGCAAAATTGACTGGAATCGAGATGGGACACCATGTTGCGTTTGGAGAGCCCCTGATGTGCCTAAACATTGAAACCCCCCACAAGTGACAACATTTTGGAAAGTAGACCCCCTAAGGAACTTATCTAGAGGTGTGGTGAGCACTTTGACCCACCAAGTGCTTCACAGAACTTTATAATGCAGAACCGTAAAAATAAAAAATCATATTTTTTCACAAAAATTATCTTTTCGCCCCCAATTTTTTATTTTCCCAAGGGTAAGAGAAGAAATTGGACCCCAAAAGTTGTTGTACAATTTGTCCTGAGTACGCTGATACCCCATATGTGGGGGTAAACCACTGTTTGGGCGCATGGGAGAGCTCGGAAGGGAAGGAGCGCCGTTTGACTTTTCAATGCAAAATTGACAGGAATTGAGATGGGACGCCATGTTGCGTTTGGAGAGCCACTGATGTGCCTAAACATTGAAACCCCCCACAAGTGACACCATTTTGGAAAGTAGACCCCCTAAGGAACTTATCTAGAGGTGTGGTGAGCACTTTGACCCACCAAGTGCTTCACAGAAGTTTATAATGGAGAACCGTAAAAATAAAAAATCATATTTTTTCACAAAAATTATCTTTTCGCCCCCAATTTTTTATTTTCCCAAGGGTAAGAGAAGAAATTGGACCCCAAAAGTTGTTGTACAATTTGTCCTGAGTACGCTAATACCCCATATGTGGGGGTAAACCACTGTTTGGGCGCATGGGAGAGCTCGGAAGGGAAGGAGCGCCGTTTGACTTTTCAATGCAAAATTGACAGGAATTGAGATGGGACGCCATGTTGCGTTTGGAGAGCCACTGATGTGCCTAAACATTGAAACCCCCCACAAGTGACACCATTTTGGAAAGTAGACCCCCTAAGGAACTTATCTAGAGGTGTGGTGAGCACTTTAACCCACCAAGTGCTTCACAGAAGTTTATAATGGAGAACCGTAAAAATAAAAAATCATATTTTTTCACAAAAATTATCTTTTCGCCCCCAATTTTTTATTTTCCCAAGGGTAAGAGAAGAAATTGGACCCCAAAAGTTGTTGTCCAATTTGTCCTGAGTACGCTGATACCCCATAAGTGGGAGGGAACCACTGTTTGGGCGCATGGGAGGGCTCGGAAGGGAAGGAGCTCCATTTGGAATGCAGACTTAGATGGAATGGTCTGCAGGTGTCACATTGCGTTTGCAGAGCCCCTAATGTACCTAAACAGTAGAAACCCCCCACAAGTGACACCATTTTGGAAAGTAGACCCCCTACGGAACTTATCTAGATGTGTGGTGAGCGCTTTGACCCACCAAGGGCTTCACAGAAGTTTATAATGCAGAGCCGTAAAAATAAAACAAAAATTTTTTCCCACAAAAATTATTTTTTAGCCCCCAGTTTTGTATTTTCCCGAGGGTAAGAGGAGAAATTCGACCCCAAAAGTTGTTGTCCAATTTGTCCTGAGTACGCTGATACCCCATATGTGGAGGGAACCACCGTTTGGGCGCATGGGAGGGCTCGGAAGGGAAGGAGTGCCATTTGGAATGCAGACTTAGATGGAATAGTCTGCAGGCGTCACATTGCGTTTGCAGAGCCCCTAATGTACCTAAACAGTAGAAACCCCCCACAATTGACCCCATATTGGAAACTAGACCCCCCAGGGAACTCATCTAGATGTGTTGGGAGAACTTTGAACCCCCAAGTGTTTCACTACAGTTTATAACGCAGAGCCGTGAAAATAAAAAATCTTTTTTTTTCCCACAAAAATTATTTTTTAGCCCCTAGTTTGTTTTTTCCCAAGGGTAACAGGAGAAATTGGACCCCAAAAGTTGTTGTCCTATTTGTCCTGAGTACGCTGATACCCCATATGTTGGGGAAAACCCCTGTTTGGGCACACGGGAGAGCTCGGAAGGGAAGGAGCACTGTTTTACTTTTTCAACGCAGAATTGGCTGGAATTGAGATCGGACGCCATGTCGTGTTTGGAGAGCCCCTGATGTGCCTAAACAGTGGAAACCCTCCAATTATAACTGAAGCCCTAATCCAAACACACCCCTAACCCTAATTCCAACGGTAACCCTAACCACACCCCTAACCCTGACACACCCCTAATCCCAACCCTATTCCCAACTGTAAATGTAATCTAAACCCTAACCCTAACTTTAGCCCCAACCCTAACTGTAGCCCCAACCCTAACTGTAGCCCCAACCCTAACCCTAGCCCTAACCCTAACCCTAGCCCTAACCCTAACCCTAGCCCTAACCCTAGCCCTAGCCCCAACCCTAACCCTAGCCCTAACCCTAACCCTAGCCCTAACCCTAGCCCTAACCCTAGCCCTAACCCTAGCCCTAACGGGAAAATGGATATAAATACATTTTTTAAAATTTTTCCCTAACTAAGGGGGTGATGAAGGGGGGTTTGATTTACTGTTATAGCGGGTTTTTTAGCGGATTTTTATGATTGGCAGCCGTCACACACTGAAAGACGCTTTTTATTGCAAAAAATATTTTTTGCGTTACCACATTTTGAGAGCTATAATTTTTCCATATTTTGGTCCACAGAGTCATGTGAGGTCTTGTTTTTTGCGGGACGAGTTGACGATTTTATTGGTAACATTTTCAGGCACGTGACATTTTTTGATCGCTTTTTATTCCGATTTTTGTGAGGAAGAATGACCAAAAAACAGCTATTCATGAATTTCTTTTGGGGGAGGCGTTTATACCGTTCCGCGTTTGGTAAAATTGATAAAGCAGTTTTATTCTTCGGGTCAGTACGATTACAGCGACACCTCATTTATATCATTTTCTTATGATTTGGCGCTTTTATACGATAAAAACTATTTTACGGAAAAAATAATTATTTTTGCATCGCTTTATTCTCAGGACTATAACTTTTTTATGTTTTTGCTGATGATGCTGTATGGTGGCTCGTTTTTTGCGGGACAAGATGATGCTTTCAGCGGTACCATGGTTATTTATATCCATCTTTTTGATCGCGTGTTATTCCACTTTTTGTTCAGCGGTATGATAATAAAGCGTTGTTTTTTGCCTCGTTTTTTTTTTTTTTTTCCTACGGTGTTTACTGAAGGGGTTAACTAGTGGGCCAGTTTTATAGGTCGGGCCGTTACGGACGCGGCGATACTAAATATGTGTACTTTTATTGTTTTGTTTTTTTTATTTAGATAAAGAAATGTATTTATGGGAATAATATTTTTTTTTTTTTTCATTATTTTGGAATATTTTTTTTAATTTTTTTTTTTACACATTTGAAAAATTTTTTTTTTACTTTTTTACTTTGTAAAACATCACAGATCGGTGATCTGACAGTTTGCACAGCACTCTGTCAGATCACCGATCTGATAGGAGTGCAGGCTGCTTCACAGTGCCTGCTCTGAGCAGGCTCTGTGAAGCCACCTCCCTCCCTGCAGGACCCGAATCCGCGGCCATCTTGGATCCGGGCCTGGAGCAGGGAGGGAGGGAGGTAAGACCCTCGCAGCAACGCGATCACATCGCGTTGCTGCGGGGGGGCTCAGGGAAGCCCGCAGGGAGCCCCCTCCCTGCGCGGTGCTTCCCTGCACCGCCGGCACATCGCGATCGTCTTTGATCGCGGTGTGCCGGGGGTTAATGTGCCGGGGGCGGTCTTTGACCGCTCCTGGCACATAGTGCCGGATATCAGCTGCGATAGGCAGCTGACACCCGGCCGCGATCGGCGACGCTCCCCCCGTGAGCGCTGCCGATCGCATATGACGTACTATTGCGCCCTTGGGAAGTAAAGCCCACCCCACATGGACGCAATAGTACGTCTAATGGCAGAAAGGGGTTAATCTCCCACTGATTTTTTTTTATTTTTTCAGGGAGAATTTAGAAACCCAATAAAAAAAAAAATTAATAGGCTTTCTATGGCCCACTATTTGAGAGAGAGATGGCACACTCAGGACTGGCACAGAAGCCCAAAGGCCAATATTAATCTCCCACTGTTTTTTTTTATCAGGGAGAATTTATAAACCCCACAAAAAAAAACAGAAAAATGAAAAGGCTTTCTATGGCCCACTATGTGAGAGAGATGGCACACACAGGGATGGCACTCTAGCAGAAATGCCAATCTTAATCTCCCACAACTTATTTTTTTAGGGAGAATTAAAAAAAAAAAAAACGGGACTGTCCTACAATTACTATCTCCCTGCAGTAATCTCAGCCAGGTATGGCAGGCAGCAATAAGGAGTGGACTGATGCACAAATTAAATAAAAAGTGTGGACAAACAAACAAGATAGCTGTGCAGAAAGGAAGGAACAGCAGGATTTGTGCTTTGAAAAAAGCAGTTGGTTTGCACAGCGGCGTACACACAGCAATGCAGCTATCAGGGAGCCTTCTAGGGCAGCCCAATGAGCTACAGCGCTGAGGAAAAAAAAAATGTAGCTTCCACTGTCCCTGCAAACAAAAGGTGGTGTTGGACAGTGGAAATCGCTACAGCACAAGCGGTTTGGTGGTTAATGGACCCTGCCTAACGCTATCCCTGCTTCTGACGAAGTGGCAGCAACATCTCCCTAGGCTCAGATCAGCAGCAGTAAGATGGCGGTCGGCGGGAACGCCCCTTTATAGCCCCTGTGATGCCGCAGACAGCAAGCCAATCACTGCAATGCCCTTCTCTAAGATGGTGGGGACCAGGACCTATGTCATCACGCTGCCCACACTCTGCGTCCACCTTCATTGGCTGAGAAATGGCGCGTACCGCATGGCCGACCCCACACAGGGGTCGGGTCGGGTTTCATGAAACCCGACTTTGCCAAAAGTCGGCGACTTTTAAAAATGAACGATCCGTTTCGCTCAACCCTAGTTGTAAGGCTAGGCTCACATTAGCGTTTGAGTCCGAAGTGTATCATCCACATACGCATACAAAAAAGCATGCAAATGCATAATTGCGTAGCGTTTTTTATCTGTATCTTATGAATGATGGCAAAAAAACTTATGTGCATGCGTTTGCATGTGTTCGATATTTCCAGTGTTTTCAAGCAGCTTTTTCTTGACATCAGACACCCAATGGGCATCTATTTCTATATATATATAGACACACTGCACTGAGGAAATCCTCATCTTTTGCTGCTGTATCCTGCTGCGACATGGATCTTGACATGAAGAGCTTCTATGCTAATCTGGATTTACAATTGAAATTGGCTGTTGCCTTTGATTTTGTTTGTCAAGAAGAAAGAATAGGACAAAGACTGAGAAGATGTCGCCATCGCTACACACCTCATCCTTGAACTCCGAGAGAGCTGTGGAGCCTACCACTCGTTATACACTGAGCTGCGTGCAAACCCAAAAAGAAGTTTTTGACTACACGAGGATGTCTGAACGGAGTTTCGAGGACTTGCTGCAAAGTGTCCGAGGATCCATTATCAGGCATGGCACACAACTCCATGGAGCAATTCCTGCTGAGGAACGTCTGTTGGTGACCCTGAGGTACGTAATTGTGAAAAACAAACACATGTTCATAGTATCATTGTTAGAAAACCTATGTACAGTGCCTTGCGAAAATATTCGGCCCCCTGGAACTTTTCAACCTTTTCCCACATATCATGCTTCAAATATAAAGATTCCAAATGTAAATTTTTGGTGAAGAATCAACAACAAGTGGAACACAATTGTGAAGTTGAATGAAATTTACTGGTTATTTTAAATTTTTGTGGAAATTCAAAAACTGAAAAGTGGGGCGTGCAATACTATTCGGCCCCTTTAGCTTAAGGGTATGTGCACACGTCCGGATTTTTAGCATTTTTTTTGCGGAATTTCGACATAAAAACGCTATAATTTCGCATCAAAAACGCTAAAAATATGCATCCTATCATTTAGAATGCATTCCGGAATTTTTGTGCAGATGGATGCGTTTTTTTCCGCAAAAAAACGCAATCCGCAAAAAAAATGAACATGCTCATTCTTTTTGCGGATTTTTTGCGGATTCCCTGATAAAAGGACATTCAGGGAAAAAAAAAACGCAAAAAATCCGAAAAAATTCCGCGCAAAATCCGCGCAAAAAACGCGCAAAAACCGCGAAAAATCCGCGCGGAAAAAAACGCAAATTTCTGCCAGAAAACTCCGGATTTTGTCAGGAAAATAACCTGACGTGTGCACATAGCCTCATACTTTGTTGCCCCACCTTTTGCTGCTATTACAGCTGCAAGTCGCTTGGGGTATGTGTCTATCAGTTTTGTACATTGAGTGACTGAAATTCTTGCCCATTCTTCCTTGGCAAACAGCTCGAGCTGAGTGAGGTTTGATGGAGATAATTTGGAACAGCAGTTTTCAGCTCTTTCCACAGATTCTCGATTGGATTGAGGTCTGGATTTTGACTTGGTCATTCTAACACCTGGATACGTTTATTTGTGAACCATTCCATTGTAGATTTTGCTTTATGTTTGGGATCATTGTCTTGTTGGCAGACAAATCTCCGCCCCAGTCTCAGGTCTTTTGCAGACTCCAACAGGTTTTCTTCAATAATGGTCCTGTATTTGGCTCCATCCATCTTCCCATCAATTTTAACCATCTTCCCTGTCCCTGCTGAAGAAAAGCAGATCCAAACCATGATGCTGCCACCACCATGTTTGACAGCGGGGATGGTGTGTTTAGGGTGATGAGCTGTGTTGCCTTTATGCAAATATATCGTTTGGCATTGTTGCCAAAAAGTTCGATTTGGTTTCATCTGACCAGAGCACCTTCTTTCACATGTTTGGTGCGTATCCCAGGTGGCTTGTGACAAGCTTTAAACAACACTTTTTTTGAATATCTTTGAGAAATGGCTTTCATCTTGCCACTCTTCCATAAAGGCCAGATTTGTGCAGTGTATGACTGATTGTTGTCCTATGGGCAGACTGTCCCACCTCAGTTGTAGATCTCTGCAGTTCATCCAGAGTGATCATGGGCCTCTTGGCTGCATCTCTGATCAGTATTCTCCTTGTTTGAGATGAAGGTTTAGAGGGACGGCTGGGTCGTGGTAGATTTGCAGTTGTATGATACTCCTTCCATTTCAATATGATTACTTGCAAAGTGCTCCTTGGGATGTTTAAAGTTTTGGAAATCATTTTGTATCCAAATTCGGCTTTAAACTTCTCCATAACAGTATCACGGACCTGCCTGTTGTGTTTCTTGGTCTTTATGATGCTCTCTGTGCTTCAAACAGAACCCTGAGACTGTCAAAGAGCAGGTGCATTTATACGGAGACTTGATTACGCACAGGTGGACTGTATTTATCATCATTAGGCATTTAGGACAACATTGGAGTTTGCTGCACTGAGAGTAAAGGGGCCGAATAATATGGCACGCCCCACTTTTCAGATTT
The DNA here is from genome assembly GCF_032444005.1 of Ranitomeya imitator. Taxonomy (NCBI): domain Eukaryota; kingdom Metazoa; phylum Chordata; class Amphibia; order Anura; family Dendrobatidae; genus Ranitomeya; species Ranitomeya imitator. Next base: position 664,279,427 of record NC_091284.1, on the reverse strand, counting down.
TGAATTTCCACAAAAATTTAAATAACCAATAAATTTAATTCAGCTTCACAATTGTGTTCCACTTGTTATAGATTCTTCACCAAAAATTTACATTTGGTATCTTTATGTTTGAAGAATGATATGTGGGAAAAGGTTGAAAATTGCCAGGGGACCGAATACTTTCACAAGGCATAGTAACATAGTAACATAGTAACATAGTTAGTAAGGCCAAAAAAAGACATTTGTCCATCCAGTTCAGCCTATATTCC